>NW_027121735.1:0-600000 GCF_030686945.1 Centruroides vittatus
GTGAGAAAGTTTATTAAAAGTTAAGTAAATTTTAGACAATTAACCTTCGGGGTGCCTGGTGAGAAATTTCCTCCGAGCGCCCGGTGGAGTCCCACAGACCCCAAAATAAAACACTACATTATATTGCTTGTAAAGATAATTTCAATATTATGTTAATATATATATATATATATATATAATAGGTTTATTAAGACATATTTAGGATGAAACAATCATTGATTTACGTGAAATATTTATTCACACGACTGCATAATAAAAAACATTAACTTTTTTTCGTTGTAACAAAAATATTAACTTTGTTTCTCCAGAAATTATGATGTAATCTCATTATAATTTAAGTATTTTGGCTTTATTTTAATGGCACATGATATAATTATCTGTTAAGAAATAAAAAATTAATCTTTTTCAGTTAAAATTTGAAATCGAGAATTTAGGCATTTGTCCCATAGTAATTTTGCATGGGCTTGTTTGGTTGTGTTCGGTCGAGCTCCGCGTTTTTCCTAGTTATTGCCAGGATATTCCTTTTTACCCGGTTTTTTGTGAGTGGTTCGTTAGTACTAGTGAGCCTGATGCTATAGACATCAAATTCGGTTGGGTAGACCAAATGATTTTGGACCTATAGACTCTTTAACGTTCCGATTTTCGGACCGTTTTCTGAACTGCCAAGACTCGGTTATCCGGAAAGGTAAGTGGCAGAAGATCAAGCCTTTCTCTGCACGTACTCTCACCAAATTTTGTGCTTTTTGGCTCGGACATTCTCCGGATTTTGGCCATTTTGCTCTCGGCAATCACCGGCCGCATCGGGCTCTGTGGACGCCATCCGCTAAAACCTTATGATCATCGGGTGGCAGGCCTTGCTGACAATATTGTGTCCAATTTTTGTGCCAAATTCTCCAGTAGTTTTTAAATCGCGAGTTTTAAATTTGAAGTGTAATCTCCACTGGGTTCCATTCACCGTTATCTAAGCAACGGTAAACGACCTCGTAACTATAACGGACATAACGGTCATTTCTGAAGATCGGCGATGACGTCATCGAACTGCTGCATGTTTACTGCCGCCAGAGACTGAATTCTCGGCTTCCTCATGCTGGTATCTCGACCTTCAGTGCTGCATGACAACCTTAAAGAAAGCATCACGCGAATTATTGTTATTTTACTTTAGGTTATTTTAATCTTAGTTAAGCTAATTTAAGTTAATTTATTCTATCCTTCTCTCTCTGCTCTGTTGGGTGCCAACCCGTCAGTGCAGAGGTTTTGGAACAACAGATTCAACTTTACATTCATCCTGTCAGCTTGGAAAAAAGGAACACAACACACACACTTGGAGGTATTCTTTTTTCTGTATCTTTCTGGTCTCCCATCGATGATGGCTACAAGTATCATAGAAGAGTTTATAAAGCAATCGGGTTTATCATTGGACGAGATTAAACAGTATGCAGTGGATAATCCGAAGGCACACCTTGGTACTAAGACCCATATCAACTTCATAACAGAAAAATTTGAAAAGATCATAGGACTTGCAAAGGATGCGATAGAAAGTAGCATCACACCGCCCACCTTGGCGGCAAAGCTGAATGATACACAGCAAACTATCATTGAACGTCTGGAAAACATTGAGGAAAGAGTTGCTCAGCGCACACACCCCGCTTCCCTGTATAGCTCGGTGGTGAGAATGGGCAATCTAGATAAGGAACAACGGAAATTGCCAGCGCATTCAGCTCCTAGAGAAGTACTGCTGGTGTACAGCAAAAATAAAACAAATAAAAATAGTGATATGGTCCGGAAATTGATGCAATCAAGAATCAAGCCCTCAGAACTTAAGATTGAGGTGGAGAGAATACGGAGAGTGGGGAGCGGTGGAATTGCTGTTGAATTGGGCGGCAGTGGGAGTGCAGAAACATTAGAGAAAAGTATAGAGGACAAAATTCCAGAACTTTGTGCGCATAGGCCCAAGAAGAGATGGCCACACGTCATCATGTTGTCCATACCTACAGATATACAAAAGGAGGATCTTGCCAAACAGATATATTGTCAGAATCAGGCTTTCCAAGAAAACTACACTGAAGAGGAATTCGGAAGTCAATTTCGTGCTAAATTTCAGATGGGGAAAAGAGAAGCTATCTTTAAGAACTGGGCAGTGGAGGTGTCCCCTCTTGTTAGAAAAATGATGTTAAATCTCAGTAAAATCAACATAAACTGGACGCGCTGCAGGATCGCGGATTTTTTCCCAGTCCTGCAGTGTTTCAAATGTTGCCGGTATGGGCATGTGGCCAAGGAATGCCCAGAAAACAAACATACGTGCAGCCAGTGCACGGGGGATCACCCCTTTCGTGATTGCCCAAACAGAGCAGAGGAACCAACTTGCTATAATTGCCAGGCGGACAAAATAAAGAATAGTAAGCACTATGCGAGGGACCCCAGATGTCCTCTATTCCAACGGGCCAAATCAAATATAACTGCACGAACCGACTATGAATAACACTAGCACAAATTTACGTATACTGCAGAACAATGCTCAGAGATGCATCTCCGCTACCTCACTCATCTCCGATCAACTTACCAAGTATGATCTGGTGCTCCTACAGGAGCCCTATTGCCGCTCAGGTACCCTTGCGTGCCTGCCAACGTTTTGCCCCATTCTAAGTGGAGCCCTGCCAAGACCCGTGGGCCATTACCCTGGTGCCCAACACAAACTTAACTGTTATGCACCATGCTAAGCACAGCAACGAACATATTGTTGCTACTGAAATAGACCTAAATGATGAAAGAATCGTCATCCTAAACATCTACTTTCCAGGAGGAGTTGACAGTGAGAGCTACCTTCAGAACTTTCAGGACACAATAGACTCCTTTAGTGGCATTCACTTAATTATCGTGGGAGACATTAATGCTCATTCCCTGGCTTGGGGTGGTGAAGATCTGGACGGACGTGGGGGCCTCTTCGAGGAGTTCCTTCATCGAAATAACCTCCTTCTTCTTAATAACCGTATGTCACCCCCTACTTTCCAATTTTCACGTGGACACTCTTGGATAGATGTGTCTACTTGCAGCTATGGTTTTTATAACAGAATCCTGAACTGGAGGGTGCTCCCTGAGAAGTCTCTGAACGACCATGCTCACATTACTTTTGACATTTGCCCCAATGATGGGCACTTTATTGAGAATACTCCCAGGAGAAAATATGATCCTAAAAGAGCTAACTGGGCCCGTTTAAAAGAATTCTTGGCGACCAATCTTATTATGGACTACTCCCCCGAACAAAACGAGGCAAGAAATCAAATTGATTATAATCTTGAGATTATACGCAAAGCTTGCGATACCTACATTCTCAAGAAGAGCATTGGGAGAAGGAGAACCCCCTGGTGGACTCAGGAGATCGGTATTCTGCGGAAAAAGACCAATAAATTAAGGCGCATATTCCAGAGACATAGAAATGCCAGTGACCACCACATTCATAAGGAGGCTTATCTCAGTAGCCTTCGGGCTTACAAACAAACTATTAAAGCAGAAAAACTATGCAAATGGCACGAGTTCTGCACAATTACCTCCAGGGATCCCTGGGGGTATGTCACAAAAATGTGTACGGGTAGGCTATGTAAAGTCAAGATTTTGACTGACAACAACAATAGCAACACACCTTTGAATATTGCCTAGACCATGCTTTGTCAACTGGAATATTTTTGCCCTGCAGATGACCCTAAAACAGATACCGAATGGCAGGGCATGATTCGTGCTGACAAGAACAGACTGGCAGACACTGATGACACTCCGCCTTGTTCTGAAGGGGAGATTAACAAGGCCATTCTAACTCTTGGGAGACGCAAGGCGCCCAGTCTTGATGAAATCAACACCGACATTGTGGTAAGGTTATGGGGCATTATTTCGTCACATTTTTTATACATCTACAACTGCTGTCTCCAGCATGCCATTTTCCCGAAGTCATGGAAAAGAGCCCGAGTGGTCCCCGTTACCAAGGCCGGTTCAACAACTGACGTTTGACCCATCTCCCTCCTCCCAATCCTGGGGAAGATTTTAGAGAAACTTATCAAATTTCGTCTGGAGTGACACGTGCAGCACAATCACTGCCTGAGCGACAGACATTACGAATTTTCGACGACAGAAATCTGCCGAAGACGCAATTTATCGTATGTTCAAGACATTCAGCAGCTTTTACAAGATAACAAATACGTCCTAGGGGTCAGCCTGGATATTTCCAAGGCATTTGACAGTGCCTGGTGGCCTCTAGTGACACAGCGGCTGCGTAAAATCGATTGCCCCTGCAATCTGCTTAACCCTTAGCCTGCCGTTTGCCACGCCCCCTTATTTTGTAAAACGGCCAAGGTCAAAATAGGTGAATCAGGCAATATTATTTTAAAAATTCACTAAAAATTAAATTATTATTTTATTCATATGAAAAAAATCACATATATTTATCAATATAGTTAGTTTTAAATACCACATATTTCAATAAAGTTTGTTTGAAAAATTTATAAGAAAAAAAAAAAAATATATATATATATGATAACTGACATTCAGACTTAAAAATTTGTTACTATTTGTCAAAATTAACATTGCCTGGTTACTTCATTCTTATTGTCACTGAGCCAATACCACGTACAATATTGTTCTGTACGATTTGATATAACATTTATGCATGTATGTTTATTCGTTGTAAAATTATCGCACATTATATCAAACATTTGTTTAAAATCTGAACTTTATTCTGCTTTCAACTAATATAATGAACTAATATATTTTATTCATTTTATATCAAACAAGATTATTTATTTTCGGAATAAACATATGATTACCATTAGCAATAGATGTAACATTTTCGGATATTTTAGATTTAAATAATAATTAAAAACTAAAAATTAAAAAAATATATAAAATATCAGAACTGAAGGTCATAACTTAAATATTTATGATGCATTAACATATTATTGCTGACGGCCGGATGGCCGAGCGGTAAAGGTGGCAGCCTACCGCTCTGGGGGACCCGGGATCGAATCCGAACGGGTCGAATAATCCCCAGAAATTTTTCGGGGGGTGGTCCGTTCGGATATGTCGGGCCCCGTCCCTCACCACCCGGTCGCCCCATTGTGGGCCTGGCCGAACCCATAATGGGCCTACTAAAAGAGGCCCTCTTAGTGCCCACAGGGCGGAAAGAGTTAAAAAAAAAAAAAAAAAAAAAACATATTATTGCTGAATAAATTTATTATAGCATTAATGAACTTATTATTGTAATATTATTGCATAAATATGCTAAAAATAAAATAAAAAATAATCAGAAAATGAAAAATTAAGAAAAAACCATCGATAATTAAAATTTTTTAAGTCGACAAAACACCACCTGGACAAAAATATGTGAAACAGACGATAAACAAGACGATACCGTCAAGTGCTGACATCTGTTGTCGATAAATTTTATAAAAATCGATTTTTATCAGGGTAACGATGAATCGGTACCCTGGCTGTTTTGCGAAACAATTAGGGTAACGATAGATCGGTACCCTGGCCGGGAAAGGGTTAAATTGCTATTGGACTACTTCAGGGACAAGGAGGCCGTCCTTCAGTATGAAAACCTCGAGGTCCAGAAAACAATAACGAGAGGTTGTCCACAGGGGTCCGTGTGTGGACCTCTGCTTTGAAATATAATGTTTGACGCATTTCTGAGGGAGCACTTCGGTCAAGATTCAAGTACTGCTTATGCAGACAACGTGCTCATGCTTGTCGGGGGCAGGTCTCGGGCAGACCTTGAGACCAAGGGCAATCGCCTGTTACATCTTATAAGTACATGGGGCTCTGAACATAAATTGTCTTTTAATGCTAACAAAATTAAGGCAATAGTCTACAATAAACCGAGAAAGGCAACCTCTATCTAAGAACACTGATCCTTAAAATGAATGGGAACACCATCAAAGTAGAGAAGACTCTTAAGTACCTTGGCATAGTGATGGACCACAGACTTACGTGGGATGCTCACATAGAGCAAGTTACAAACTGTACTGGCATGATCTTTCAGGCGTTTGCCCAGGTGGCCAGGAGAGATTGGGGCCTCTCTTCTGCGGCCCTTTCAACTATTTATGACAGCATTTTTACTCTTATTATCAAATACGGGTGCAACACTTGGGGCTGGGCGGCCTTTAAGATTCACCCGAAGAGAAAATTGGTGTCCGCGCAGCGGCATGCACTAATGCCGCTTATGAAGGCCTATCAGACTACTAGTAACTACAGCATACAAGTTATTGCACGCAAAATGCCCATCGACATCGACATCACACGAAAACGTAAGATGCAGCTAGCAAAAATGGGCGAAGATATCCAAATTGGCAGTACCATCTTCAAAACAGAGGACCTGGAAAAAGACCACCCCTACTGTAACACCATCTACAGCTATGCAAACACTTCTTGCAACCCTGACCACCAGAGGGCGGCTAGAATTATAATTTATACCGATGGCTCTGGCATCGAAGGTGGAATAGGCTGTGCCTTCGTGGCATATGATGATAATCAAGAAATCCACCATCAAAAACACAGGCTGCACAATAACTGCAACGTTTTCCTGGCTGAGCTCCTGGAAATCTGCAGAGCCCTAGACTGGACAGATAACACCTACAACAACTTAGAAATCGGTATCTTCACAGACTCACTCTCGGCCCTCAATCTTATCTATTCTGACAAGCTACATCCACTTGCTGTGAACATAAGGAACAAAATAGACACCTCCCCTAATCGTACTCAGATCAGCTGGGTGCACTCTCACCAGGGAACGAAGGGAAACGAGCGGGCAGATGCCCTTGCAAAAGAAGCAGCCTTAGACAACACCATCACTATTGAATATAACAGTATCAACAAGGGCACCCTGAAAAGACTCCTTTGGGAGGAGGCCATCAACAATTGGCAGTTACGCTGGAATGAATATAATAATCATATCACTTATCGGTTTATACCCTGACATCAATCAATTCCTAAAAATCGACTGGTACATCCCTAATCACTTCACATCGCAATTCTTGAGCAACCATGGAAAGTTCGCGAGTTATCTCGCCCGATTCACAGACCGCACCAACGAGAACTGCCCAATCTGTATGGTCAAGGATGACGCAAGCCACTATTTTTACGATTGTCCAATAACCAGCAGTGAAAGGAACGAAGTTTGTCTTCTCCTGAGCGAGATAAACATCACTTGGCCATGTGGCCTACACGATATTTGGAAGAACCAGAAAATTTATTGTATTTTCAAAAACATAGCAAAGAAAACTGTAATGACCAACTGGAAACTTCTCCTGGGAGAAGCTAATTGACTTACTTAACGGGCTTTTGGGTACGGGCCAATTGTTCTTCCCCTCTTTTCAACATCTCTGAAGGGGTTTTGGTTAAGTTCATTCAATAGAAATACTGAGGTCGAGACTCAAACGGATAAAAGCATATACAACAATTGCACATTAGTAAAAAATATTGCACGAAAAAATGTATATTGTTGGATACACATTCTAAATTATTCTAGGTCATTCTCTGACGAATAGAAATTTTTTAAAATCAAAGTTTTCTACATGTAATTTAAATGACAGTCTGGGATAAATTATTAAACAGAGATTTTTGGGATTTATTGAAAAATTTAATTTGTTGAACGATTTTTTTATTCTATTTATATCACTTTACAGTATGAGTTGATTGTAATTAGCAATTTTCATTTTATCAGCATCAACTGACGTCACTCTGTCTACACAGTTAAGATAATTAATCAGGCGTAAACATAAAAAATGGCATTTTCAATTTTAAGTCACGAATATACAATTAAGAAACGCATTATACAACTGCTTAATGTTTCGTATAAATAGTCCTCATCAAATTTATATGTACCTAATTAAATACACTTTTCTATCAAATAAAATGTAGTAACGAGTTGCGTAACTTCCCTGAAAAAAATATTAAGACACATTTGCAGAAAGTTAAAAAGTGTGGTGCTACTTGTTATTAGATTTTTTTAAAACTGATTATATCGGCAATTTTTATACAATTGCAAAATGCTTGAATTTCAGCAAACGAAATGGTGTAAAAGAGTTTGAAATAAGTTTAAAAACAGAGAATAAAATCTAAATTGAAAATAATGTGTTAAGTTTTCACAACTGATAATTAAATCAGACATTAATGTAACTAAAAACAGCTGTTAAGTAATATACGTGAAAACTTACCGTGTGAATCCCAATAAAATTACTGCAATGAAGTCGTCGTATTTGGAAATTCTATTGAATACAAGTACTTTTTGACATTTCAATGATTTATATATGATAGGTTTGTAAACTTCTTGTTAACGTGTGTTAAATCAAATACAAATAACAATTTTTATTATACATCTCGATTTTCCTCACCGTTTTCGCGTTACACAGGTTCCGCCATAAACAGGTTAATTTACAAACTTTACGTCTGAAACGTATTTTGATTGTAAAGGAGTTACTTCGATTATCTGAAAAAATCATTGATCGGGATTGAATTTTCTGAAGTCACGGCTTTCGATATAATAGCCTAAATTCATATTTACAAAGAAATTTCGTGCAAATGTTTAAATTTTTCGTGTGATCGCGATAACGTCGGAAACGAGAGTAAAACGTTACTTTTATTGTTAAGGATATACGTCGATCATCTGAATAAATTATTAATCGGTATTAAGTTATTTCACGTTACGGCTTTCGACACAATAGCCTGCATTTATATTTACAAAAAAAATTCTATGTAAATGTCTAAATTTTAATGTAAAATAACGTAAAATAAAAGATGTTGCATTTGCTAATTTTATAAATTTCATCGTCTTAACTATCGAAACATCATTGTCATCGATATTGTCATTTTTCACAATTTTTTTCAAACATTATTTTTCTAACAAATTTGTCACAATGCGGTTAAGTTATACTGACTGTAGAAATATGGTATGATATTATATGTAGAGCAGATTAGATGTGTGATTCTATTTTGTTCAGGTGTTTATCATTTGTATCTACGAATCTCAAGATACGCCGTTATACAGCTTTATAAGCAATATAATGTTTGCATTGTAAAAGATTGTATTTGATTTTATATTTACCATAATTTACCATTTTTACAAATTAAGAAACATAACTTAAACTGACGTAATAAATACACGTAATTTTACATTAGAATTGGAATCTATTATAAGAAAAATTTTAAGAAATACAGTGTAGTGTTAGTATTGTGTTCTGAAAGTAAAAAGTGTTCTGGAACACTTTTAAGAACACTCAAAATGTTCTAGAACAGTGCTACTCAACCTTTTTTTTTCTCGGGCCACATACACATGATAGCTATTACACGCGGGCCGCAACATAACGATTATAATAAAAAACCTATATAATTTTTCACTAACCCTTGAAATTTTGTGTGACTCTCGATATTGCGAACATTTTTTCACAGTTTCATTTAAAATATGCTTGTAACTGCTGCATGCTACTCGTAAAACGGCATCCAGGTGTGAATCAGTATGCCGATTTCTATATAGACCTATACTAAAGAAAGAATTTCAGTTTTACTTTCGCGCTTTCTCGGCTGGCTTATACATAAAAATAGCAAAGAAAAGTATGCAGTTGCAG
Organism: Centruroides vittatus; assembly: GCF_030686945.1. NCBI lineage: Eukaryota > Metazoa > Arthropoda > Arachnida > Scorpiones > Buthidae > Centruroides > Centruroides vittatus. The sequence goes on from NW_027121735.1 coordinate 9,606, forward strand.
CAGTGAATGACCAATTAATCACCTTGATAAAGAAATTTGAATATAATCACTTAACAAACAGACATTTAATAACATAAGTAATGCTTATTGCTGGTTATCATGAATTCGCGCTACTCATTGAAAGAGTGAATTTTTATTTTTCTGCAATATTGATTAAATTAATGACATGATGTTTCTAAAATTTAAAAATCACTAGTGAATGACCATGTGGCTTTTTCAGTTGGCAGAATAATTTCTATCGCCGTCGTAAGTAATGATAAAACCATATGTCTCCATGATTGCAACTTTCGATCTTGGTATTACAAATAAATTTTCACGTTCCTTAAAACATTATTTATTTCAAAAACCGATCAATCGTATATCTTCTGTAAAATAATTCAGACAAAACATGATTCATAATCGAGACAAAAATTAGTTCATAAAGTGAATTAAACAACCTGACACCTACTCGCTTAGGAAAAAAAAATTTAAAAATTTGATAATTAAACTTATTGTTAAAATACAATTAATTTCATTAAAATTTGTGATTACTATGGCCTAATAAATTTCTTTTGGATGTTATATTATTTTACTTTGAAATCGGTTAAAGAAAACCTGAATTCCATCAAACCTGTTTTTATGCGGTTCTTTTTGTGCGATTTTTTATTTGTGCGGTATAGTTGGCGACTAGTCTGGCGCGATTTGTCATGTCTCACGTTGACTTATTATAGCTAAATAAACTTATTATAGCATAAATGAACTCATTATAGTAATATTATTGCATGAATATGAGAAAAATGAAATAATTTATTTTTTAATTCAACAAAACACCACCTGGACAAAAATATGTAAAACAGACGATAGAGGAGACGATGCAGTAAAGTGCTGACATCTGTTGTCAATAAATTCTATTTCGTACGGTTTTGATGTTATATTCTATGTGAGACTTTTTTTATGCGGTCCCTATCCACCGCATAAAAACAGGTTTCACTGTATGTATAAAAAGACTCGCTACATATTTAACTCCATTGAATTTGTTTTTAAAATAATTATTTTAAAACTTCCTACAGCTTTTCATAGAAGTTGCAATGAACACTGTTATCGGACCGAAATTGGTGCATGATGAGAAAATATCACATTTTAAAGGTATATGTTACCATGCGAGATACAACGATGACATCATAATAATATACGATTCACGAATAACCACAGCTAAAAAAGTCGGAGATTATGCAAATAAGTTATATAACAACCTAACATTTACATACGAAGGTGAAAATAACCAGGTACTGAATTACCTAGATATTACCCTAAACAGAGAAGAAGAAAAACTACACTTTCGGAAGTACGAGAAACCATGTAATACTAAAAAACAATTAACTATAAATCATATTGCCCAATAGAAATCAAGTGAAACACCTTTTTGATGGAATTCAAAAATTACTAAATAGAACAACATTTCAAGAAGCTATTGAAACAAAAAAAAGCTTGTTAAAAAATATTTACTAAATAACTAACCGAAGAACCTCATAAGTAAATGGTATTTATACGATATAAATACAAGATATAATGCTACAAATGAAAAGATTAATACTACATACATCCAGTTTCCATATATAAACCATTTATATGAAAAATATAAAACGCATTTTAAAAATTTTCTGTTCGTATAGTAGCGACGAAAAACAAAAAAATTAATTCATGTAATGAATTTTATTAATAAAGGAGACAAAAAAATCAATTGGAAGTTGCAGGTGTAATTTACAAAATATTATGTACTGTACGTGCCCAAATCCAAAACGCTACGTAGGAAGAACAGGGAGAAGACTTGAAAAACGACTGAAAGAACATGAGGCGGCGATACAACTAAAACGAAATTGGTACTAGAATTGCAATATTTTTAAATGTAAAATTAATAGAAATAATGTAAAAATTTTATATAAAGAAAAAATATGGTAAAAAGACGCATTATAGAACATTATTGTATACAGAGTTATGCAAATGTAATAAATTTGAATAAGGGTGCTGTTGTGGATGCATGCTGGGACAATATAATCCATCAGATGAGTACTCCTGTTAAATAATGGTTGTATCCAGTGATGAGGCCGATACGAAGCTCATCACGAGCGTGATTGCTTTGTTTTTTTGCTACTTGCTGGCAGAGCCGTAACTAGGGTATGGCCAACGTGGCCCCTGCCATAGGCGCCGATTTAATATGGGCGCCAACGAGAAGGTTTCGGAATAATATGTATTTGAGATTAATAACACAAAAAAACTTTTATATTTATATTTATATAGTATTTATGATCTATAATTTCTACAAACATGTATTTCAAAAATACACCACCAGTTTTATTTTTATTTAAAAACAAAAATTAAAAAGGTGACATTTTTATTCTTGGCCATACGCATCCAAAATCCTAGTTACGGCTCTGCTTGCTGGCTCCTAGGCTGAAGGCGGCTTGCGGAAGCTTGTCTCCCGGTCAAAAAGGTGTTGTAAAAGGTAGTTAAACCGGATTTTCCGGTTGTGCGTTCAATAAACTTTATTTCTGGATGGATTCCAAGAGGAAAAAAACGTAAAATAAACGTTTAATTCTTGATTGTTATTTAGTTCTTTTTGTCGTCTCTCAAAGTCGGAATAAAACGAGTATAACATCACTTGATAAATCTTTTTAAAATAATTTATTTTTAGAATTATATATATATATATATATATGTATATATGCAACAGATCTCATTGTTTTAAATTTATCTTTTATACATATTTTTAGTAAAGTTTAAATAAATATTATTAGGTAAGCGTTATTAAAATTTCCTAACGGCAAGTAAGTAACCATTTTTAAAAACGAGGAAAAAAATACGACAGTATCTCGGTACTGGAACAATTCGGTATTCGAACACAAGTTGTGGAAAAATCGTTGGATCTTCGATTGTACAACCGCAACTATCTAGAAAAAATTTCGATTAATAACACATTTTCTTTATATTTTGTCGTTCATAATAATTTTTCAACTTTTGGAGCCTGACTCCATGTTTCGCACAAGTTTTGTATGGCACAGGTTCGCATAAAACGGCATTTTTTCGTAACTTTACTATTGTGAGAATAGGCGCTTAATGTTGCTTGAAATTTAATTTAAAATTATTGTATTTTATTTAAAAAATTTTATAGGATTAGTTAACTGGCAAGATCGTATCAAAAAGTTAGGAGGAAGTTTGACATAAAACGATCTGATAACAAAAAGCACACAATACTTTCATTTTACCCTTCTTTTGATCAAACCGTTATTATTTGGACATACAAGTGTGATAAATTTAAACTTATATATGTTAGGGAATAGACTAACTTAATTGTTATACCAAAATTCACTGAATGATAAACTTAAACTTTTTAAATTCTATAGTTAAAAAAACGGATTTTTCATTCCCCTTTCAGTTAGAAAAAAAGTTGATTTCCTTTCTGTCGACTTTCATCACTGTTTTAATCACCCAGACTCGTGACACGTCGACAGTTTTACCCCTTATTTTTATCCCTTTCATGTGATGGAATTAAAGTAATTTGATTGGGTAATGAAGAAGATTATTATCGAAATACGCGCCTAAATCGAAAAGTTCACTGACAGCTTTCATCGCTAAGGCAAGTCAGGGTTTTCCACATATATTATCCTCTTAACAGTGAGGGACGTAAATAGACGTCCAAGGCGATCGAGTGGCAGTGGTGAAGGACGACTATAGTCGTTAAAAAATTCTTATAAAATACCTGGACCATTTCGTGAAGTCGTAGAATTTTCACGAGTAGTTGGGTTCTCCAACTTTGTTTTGGCATATCCTTTAGTTCTCGAGAAATTACAATAAAAGAGAGAAAATTAAAATAAATATGAAATTTTAGACGGCCATCTATCGACATAAATCGAATTTAAATTTCCCGCCGTCATCTGATTGGTTAAAAACATTAATATTCCTAATTGGCTCGCGTCAGAAAAAAGTAGGTGTGACTTCTGTAAATGACGCTACAAAGAGTGCACCGATGCAACCTGAAAAAGTAAACAGCCTACGTCATTAGTCTAACGGTCCTTGTCTGACCTACTTTTCGTAGAATCAACATTGGAGTAAGCTGTAGTAAAACGTAGTAGTTTATAGTAAAACCGTCTTCTCTAATATTCATAGTACTTTGTAAAGCTCGGATTTCAATTTAATAAGTATTATTTAGTTCAGAAACATTATAAATACATCATTAAGTAGGAGAATAACGAAAAACTTTATTTTTTAGTATAATACAATTTACAAAATCGAAAGTTCGTATATCGTAATATTATAAAAAACTACATCGAAACATACAAAGTCACCTAATTTACTTAAATTCAGTTCATTATACAACTGTAGATACTCTTGCCTTCCTCAGTTTCCTCAAACAAAATTCGAAAACTTCAATTAATCCTATAAATATTTAAGCGCCATTACTATTCGAATTAACTCTAATTACAAATATAACTGAAAAATATTTTCGACATAAACCCTAGGCAATAATTATCAAAACAAAATTCTTCAAGTATAAATTTTTCTGATCGAGTAATATGTAATAATAGTTTTATCTATTAGTCTTGCCATATTCTACTTTCTATGTTCACATCCATTTAGTTTCATGTAATTACACTTTAAATGTAAAAAAATCTACCAACAAATTAGTTTGCTAATAAAGAGACTACTTGCTAATTAAAGTTTGTATTCTTCTTTGACGTAGTTCTACGTTTTAGCACTAAATTGGTAGACATGTCTAAATAACACGCTTATAAACACTAAAAACCATATATGTCTCGAAACTAGAACTACATAATTATATGCAGAAATAAATTAGTAAACCTATAATACATGCCTTCATTTACATCCAAACAAAGATCAGTTCTCGCAAATTGTCGAAAAATAAATTATTTTCAACTTTTCTTTCTGTAAAGTAGCATATTCTGAAAAACAAGTTCTATATTCAGAGTAAAATTTTTACCTTTTATCCGTTAAAAACAACGCAAAATCTATGAATCCACGTAATAAAAATTTATCGCAGTGAACTTCGAAAAAACGAGAAACACAGAAACACCAAACCGCACGCTATTAAATTTTGCCGCCAATTGATAAATATAGTAATGCTCCTGTAAAAATTTTATCACATGACGAAAAGTTTTAGAATAAATGCTAAAAGTTTTAAAGAATTCTTTCACAAAAACCGATGAATTTAATTAATACACAATAACTAAATCTGTTTAATAAAGATTAATAATTTACCACTATAATTATGCAAATTAGATATAAAAAAGATCAATGCGCAAATTCTCTCGCCAACTATACGTCATGGGAAAACTTACGACGTCAAAGCGATTGAAGCTTTCCCACTAAACACTGACAATTTTATATAATTATTTAATTAATCAAGTCAAATTTAAATAATATAAAATGTCTAGATCAGTTTAATAAAGATTATCACAAATATTATTACAAATATGCAAATTAGATATGAGATAGGTCACTAGGAAATCTCCGCCAAGATAAAAATAGCTTTCGGTCACGTGTTCACCAAGAAATATGTTTAAAATTTAATTTTTCAGCTTACATAAACCGTACAATAAACGAGTATTTCTTCGAAAGAAGTCGATATACACGAATAAATAATAATTATTTAATAATGCTTTTATCCATTTTAAATTGATATTGTAAAAATTAAGCCATTTAATCTGTGTGGCTTTTATAATTTAGAGTTTCCGAGTATTTTACTGTGAAATTCAATTTAGTAAACAGAAACAAAGTTAGGTTATTAAGTATAAACAGCACAATACAATAATTTATACGTAAGTTGAGTGTAAATACAGAAAAAAACGAATTATATCAAAGATGGGACAAACAAGCTTACATCCCCAGAACAGAGCTTATAATTCGTTGTTATTTTCAGCCTGTTTCTACTTCGATTGTTTTATGTTGGTAAAAAGTTGATATTTTAAATAAAGTACATCTTCTTAGTGAAGAAAGATAAAAGTATCGAAATATAACATTCACACATAAAAGTATTCATGTATGTCGAAATTATAAATGTATTTTTTTTTCGATATTTGAAATAATATCATGAGAAAAACATTAGATATATGGAATACAGGCCATAAACAATTTCTTTCTGTCAAATAAATTATGGATTAAACAGGTTTATTTAGAAAAATTCAATCGCAAATAACTGACGTTAAATATACAGAGGGTGCAGTATGTTTTTTATGTGAAAATATCTGCGTTTACAAATTAACAGAATTATTAGTTTTTATACACATTATTATGCTATAATCTAGGAAACTATGTTTAATAAATAAGACATACTGCAGAAAGGATAATAAAGGATAGTCAGTCATTGTAACTAATGTATTATTGAAAGTTTCATTCATATAGATAATTAATTTTATCAAGAAACATTTCTCCAGAAGAAAATTGTCGATATTTTACGTAAATATAAGTAAATTTTATTATATTTTTAATAAAAACACATTTTTTTCCCACGCATGGGGTCTTTCCCCTACCTCTTACCCTTATACTTGGAACATTCCATTTCATAATTTGATGTAATAATAACGTTTAAAATGACTTTTAAATAAAATAATAATACTTAGAGTAGGTTAATATATATTGTCATGGGTCTCAGGTGTATTCAAAATAAAGTAATAATGGATATAGTAATACTTTGTCACATGCTCCACGTGTTAAAGTTTGCATCTGTAATTGAAGGTAATATATAAGGAAACAAAATGTTTATATTATCAATAGTTCTAAAAGATATCTTATTTTCACGTAGAAAAACAAAATACGACAGAAGAAACAGACAATCACTCGATATGTCTATCGAGGACATTCTATAATTCATTCCAAATTTCTAATATCGACATACATGAATATTTTTGTGTGTGTGAATATTATATTTCGATACTTTTATCTTTCTTCACTAAGAACATCTTAAAATATTAACTTTTTACCAACATAAAACAATCGAAGTAGAAACAGGCTGAAAATAACAACGAATTATAAGCTCTGTTCTGGGGATGTAAGCTTGTTTGTCCCATCTTTGATATAATTCGTTTTTTTTCTGTATTTACACTCAACTTACGTATAAATTATTGTATTGTGCTGTTTATACTTAATAACCTAACTTTGTTTCTGTTTACTAAATTGAATTTCACAGTAAAATACTCGGAAACTCTAAATTATAAAAGCCACACAGATTAAATGGCTTAATTTTTACAATATCAATTTAAAATGGATAAAAGCATTATTAAATAATTATTATTTATTCGTGTATATCGACTTCTTTCGAAGAAATACTCATTTATTGTACGGTTTATGTAAGCTGAAAAATTAAATTTTAAACATATTTCTTGGTGAACACGTGACCGAAAGCTATTTTTATCTTGGCGGAAGATTTCCTAGTGACCTATCTCATATCTAATTTGCATATTTGTAATAATATTTGTGATAATCTTTATTAAACAGATCTAGACATTTTATATTATTTAAATTTGACTGGATTAATTAAATAATTATATAAAATTGTCAGTGTTTTGTGGAAAAGCTTCAATCGCATTGACGTCGTAAGTTTTCCCATGACGTATAGTTGGCGGGAGAATTTGCGCAATGATCTTTTTTATATCTAATTTGCATAATTATAGTGGTAAATTATTAACCTTTATTAAACAGGTTTAGTTATTGTGTATTAATTAAATTCATCGGCTTTTGTGGACGAATTCTTTAAAACTTTTAGCGTTTATTTAGAAACTTTTTGTCACCCGATGTCTTTGGACAAGAGCATTTTCGTTTTGTCTATTGTATATGATGAGTTCGCGCCAGATTTCGTACAGTGCGGTTTGGTGTTTGTATTTTCTCATTATCTTTTGAAGTTCACTGCGATAAATTTTTATTACGTGGATTGATAGATTTTGCGTTGATTGCAATGGATATTTTAAGGCGTAAAGTTTACTGTGAATTAGTTCTAAATTCAGAAAGAAAAGTTGAAAATAATTTATTTTTCGACAATTAACGAGAACTGATCTTTGGATATAATACTTGGATATAAGTGGAAGTATGTATTATTGGACTACTAATTTATTTGTGCATATAATTATGTAGTTCTAGTTTCGAAACATTTGTTTTTTAGTATTTATAAGCGTGTTATTTAGACATGTGTACCAATTTAGTGCTAAAACGTAGAACTACATCAAAGACCGATTAGAGGTTTTTTAGAAAAACTTATACTTTAACAATTTGATTTGATTATTATGGTTAGTGTTCATGTGTATTGTTGTACTGTAAATTACTTCGTTTTACTATGTTAGAGAAAGTAGGTCGTATATTGGATTGCCGACGTAGACTGGTCGCTTTTTCAGAGTGAAGCGGACCCTCTCAGTGAAGTGTGTTTTAGGGAAGTTATGCATTTTTTTTCTGATGCATGCCAATGATGAATATTGATTTCAAAATTAAATATTGGTCAATGACGATCTCATATGTAATAAATCTGAAGATGAATATAAAAATATTTCTACATTTTTTTATTGTTGTTTCTTAAAGTTTAATTTATTTAAATTTATTATACGTAAAGTAAGTTTATTTACCAAATGCTAATATTTTAAACCGCTTTAATATTTCAGTGTAAATTTGAACAACGAATTTTAAAATTTTAAATAAAAGATATACTGAAATTTTCTTTTATTTACAATGATTACGTCACTTCTACAGAAAATAGAACACGAGACGACCTTCACCCACATTTCAATCTGGGGGGAAAAGCCGCCAGGCGTCGTAGTTATAAACATCACAACTTTTATGTCATCTACCGTTATGGATGAAATTCGTTAACTGTCAATTACATTTTCTCGCATTTGATTCGCAGGTTGAAAAAAATCGTCATGACTTAAATGCCTAAAACCTTAAAAATATATAAAATTGAAAATAAATTCAAAACTTTTGAAAAAATCGTAACGGATGGAAAATCAAAAAAGAATTTAATATAAATTTGAAAAAAAAATTTTAGCAAAAAAATACCGCGAAAAAAATTCATATATAAAAAAATTATGTGACAATAAAGAACGATTTTTTCTTTACAAGACGTAACTGTTTAAAATTTTTTTTCCTAATACAGAAACAAGAAAAACGCGTGGAAAAATTCTTAAAAAATTTCCCACGCTTCTACTCCACAACTAACTGGTAGAGCCGCGTCTGACTGTTCCACTGTTAAAAGGTTATAGAAGGAGTTCACCAAAGGGCTTTCAGTCGCAGTAGAAAACAAGCTAGGAGTTCTCCATATATTCTTATCAGTGCCTTAACTAGGGCGGTGCCAGCGGTGCCCAGGCACAGGGCGCAGACCCTGGGGGCGTAGAAATGACCTGGACCAAGTTTTATATCGTAGTTTTGGGGCGTAGTTACAGAAGCTCGCACCGGGCGCATAAAAGACTAGTTACGACGCTGATTCTTAAACATTAGTTCGAGTCCGCCGGGAAACTCAATCGTGAAGGAGTAAACAAGGTGTTCTCCATGGAACTTATCTAGGAGTCTCCCTTAAAGCTTCATCGTGAAAAGAAGTGAACAAAAGGACTTTCACATGTCTGTCTATTATTAGTAGAAGATTAAGTGTTAATAATGTGCTATTTGAAGAAGACTATAAACTCTAAATAGAAAACGTCTAGAATCTGCAATTTAATGAGGTATTATGAAACTCGGGAATACTATTGTAAGCTGTCTTTTTCAACGTGTCTTAGGTATTAGATTTAAGATAGTGCAAGTTGTAAATCATTTATTTGTATATTCCATTTATTCATTCATTTGTATTTCTATTTTATTTTGATTTCTATTAAATTTAATTTTTGTTATTGTTAACCTCTTAACAGTGAAGGACGAGAATAGTCGTCCAAGGCGATCGAGTGGCAGTGGTGAAGGACAACTATAGTCGTTAAAAAATTCTTATAAAATACCTGGACCATTTCGTGAAGTCGTAGAATTTTCACGAGTAGTTGGGTTCTCCAACTTTGTTTTAGAATATTTTTTAGTTTTCGAGAAATTACAATATAAGAAAGAAAATTAAAATAAATATGAAATTTTAGACGGCCATCTATAGACATAAATCGAATTTAAATTTCCCGCCGTCATCCGATTGGTTAAAAACATTAATATTCCTAATTGGCTCGCGTCAGAAAAAAGTAGGTGTGACTTCTGTAGATGACGCTATCGCGAGAGCACCGATGCAACCGAAAATGTAAACAGCCTACGTCATTAGTTTAACGGTCCTTGTCTGACCTACTTTTCGTAAAGTCAACATTAGAGTAAGCCGTAGTAAGACATAGAGAAGACCGTTTTACTATAAACTACTAATATTCATAGTACTTTGTAAAGCTTGGATTTCAATTTAATAAGTATTATTTAGTTCAGAAACATTATAAATACATCATTAAGTAAGAGAATAACAAAAAACTTTATTTTTTAGTATAATACAATTTACAAAATCGAAAGTTCGTATATCGTAATATTATAAAAAACTACATCGAAACATACAAAGTCACCTAATTTACTTAAATTCAGTTCATTATACAACTGTAGATACTCTTGCCTTCCTCAGTTTCCTCAAAACAAAATTCGAAAACTTCAATTAATTCTATAAATATTTAAGCGCCATTACTATTCGAATTAACTGTAATTACAAATATAACTGAAAAATATTTTCGACATAAACCCTAGGCAATAATTATCAAAACAAAATTCTTCAAGTATAAATTTTTCTGATCGAGTAATATGTAATAATAGTTTTATTTATTAGTCTTGCCATATTCTACTTTCTATGTTCACATCCATTTAGTTTCATGTAATTACACTTTAAATGTAAAAAAATCTACCAACAAATTAGTTTGCTAATAAAGAGACTACTTGCTAATTAAAGTTTGTATTCTTCTTTGACGTAGTTCTACGTTTTAGCACTAAATTGGTAGACATGTCTAAATAACACGCTTATAAACACTAAATGCCATAAATGTTTCGAAATTAGAACTAGATAATTATATGCACAAATAAATTTACATGCCTTCATTTACATCCAAACAAAGATCAGTTCTCCCAAATTGTCGAAAAATAAATTATTTTCAACTTTTCTTTCTGAATTTAGAACTAATTCACAGTAAACTTTATGCCTTAAAATATCCATTGCAATCAACGCAAAATGTATGAATCCACGTAATAAAAAATTATCGCAGTGAACTTCGAAAAAACGAGAAACACAGAATTATTAAACCGCACTTTACGAAATCTGGCGCGAACTGTCGTATACAATAAACAAAACGAAAATGCTCTTGTCCAATGTCATCAGGTGACAAAAAGTTTCTAAATAAACGCTAAAAGTTTTAAAGAATTCTTTCACAAAAACCGATGAATTTAATTAATACACAATAACTAAATCTGTTTAATAAAGGTTAATAATTTTCCATTATAATTATGCAAATTAGATATAAAAAAGATTATCGCGCAAATTCTCCCGCGAACCATGGATGACTCTTACGTCATCTGGATTGAAGTTTCCTGCAAAATACTGAAAATATTTATATAATTCTTTTACTAATCCAGTCAAATTTAAATAATATAAAATGTCTAGATCTGTTTAATAAAGATTAGTAATGTACTATCATTAATATGCAAATTAGATATGACAAAGATCACTGTGGGAAAATTCCCGCCAAGATAAAAATAGCTTTCGGTCACGTGATCACCAAGAAATACGCCTTAAGTCTAATGTTTGTGTACAAATTAATACATTTTAACTAATGTCATCGTTTAAAATTTAATGTTTCTGTAAAAATTAGTAAATTGTAACAAATTTCATCAAAGACAACAGAATAATTTTCAGCTTATAAAAACTCTACAATAAATGATTATTTCTTCGAAAGACGTCGATATGCACGAATAAATAATAAATATACAATAATGCTTTTATCCATTTTAAGTGGATATTGTAAAAATTAAGCTATTTAATTTGTTTGGCTTTTATAATTTAGTTTCCGAATATTTTACTGTGAAATTCCATTTAGTAAACAGAAACAAAGACAAGCTATTAGTTATAAACAGGACAATAGAATAATTTTTACGTAAATTGAGTGAAAATACAGAAAAAAACGAATTATATCAAAGATGGGGACAAACAAGCTTACATCCCTAGAACAGAGCTTATAATTTGTTGTCAATTTCAGCCTGTTCCTACTTTGACTGTTTTCTGTTGGTAAAAACTTATCTTTTTAAAATAAAAGTACTTTGTTGTTAGTGAAGAAAGATAAAAGTATCGAAATATAATATTTAGAATTAAAAATATTGATGTATGTCCATATTAGAAATGTATATTTTTTTCCGATATTAGAAATAATATCGCGAAAAAAACATTATATAAATGAAATACGGCCATAAACAATTTCTTTCTGTCAAATAAATTACGGATTAAACAGGCTTATCTAGAAAAATTCAATTGCGAATAACTGACTATAAATATACAGAGGATACAGTATGCTTGTTATGTGATAGAATCTGCGTTTACAAATTAACAGAATTTTCCATTTTTTTTTTTTTACACATTATTATGCTATAATCTAGGAAACTATGTTTAATAATAAGACATACTACAGAAAGGGTAAGAAAGGAACGTCAGTCATTGTATCTAATGTATTATTGAAAGTAAATTGTAACAAATTTCATCAAAGACAACAGAATAATTTTCAGCTTATAAAAACTCTACAATAAATGAGTATTTCTTCGAAAGAAGTCGATATACACGAATAAATAATAATTATTTAATAATGCTTTTATCCATTTTAAATTGATATTGTAAAAATTAAGCCATTTAATCTGTGTGGCTTTTATAATTTAGAGTTTCCGAGTATTTTACTGTGAAATTCAATTTAGTAAACAGAAACAAAGTTAGGTTATTAAGTATAAACAGCACAATACAATAATTTATACGTAAGTTGAGTGTAAATACAGAAAAAAATCGAATTATATCAAAGATGGGAGAAACAAGCTTACATCCCCAGAACAGAGCTTATAATTCGTTGTTATTTTCAGCCTGTTTCTACTTCGACTGTTTTTTGTTGGTAAAAAGTTAATGTTTTAAGATGTTCTTAGTGAAGAAACATAAAAGTATCGAAATATAATATTCACACACACAAAAATATTCATGTATGTCGACATTAGAAATTTGAAATCAATTATAGAATGTCCTGGATAGAGATATCGTGTGATTGTCTGTTTCTTCTGTCTTATTTTGTTTTTCTACGTGAAAATAAGATATCTTTTATAACTATTGATAATATAAACATTTTGTTTCTTTATATATTACCTTCAATTACAGCTGCAAACTTTAACACATGGAGCATGTGAGAAAGTATTATTGTATAGATTATTACATTTTTATGAATACACCTGAGACTCGTGACAATATAGGCCTATATTAACCTACTTTAAGTGTCAATATTTTATTTAGAATCATTTTAAACGTTATTATTACATCAAATTATGAAATGGAATGTTCCAAGTATAGGAGTAAGAGGGAGGGGAAAGAAGCCATGCGTGGGGAAAAAATGAGTTTTTATCTAAATTATAATAAAATTTACTTATATTTACGAGAAATATCGATAATTTTCTTTTGGAGAAATGTATCTTGATAAAATTAATTATCTATATGAATGAAACTTTCAATAATACATTAGATACAATGACTGACGTTCCTTTCTTACCCTTTCTGTAGTATGTCTTATTATTAAACATAGTTTCCTAGATTATAGCATAATAATGTGTAAAAAAAATGGAAAATTCTGTTAATTTGTAAACGCAGATACTATCACATAACAAGCATACTGTATCCTCTGTATATTTAAAGTCAGTTATTCGCGATTGAATTTTTCTAGATAAGCCTGTTTAATCCGTAATTTATTTGACAGAAAGAAATTGTTTATGGCCGTATTTCATTTATATAATGTTTTTCTCGTGATATTATTTCTAATATCGGAAAAAAATATACATTTCTAATATGGACATACATCAATATTTTTAATTCTGAATATTATATTTCGATACTTTTATCTTTCTTCACTAACAACAAAGTACTTTTATTTTAAAAAAATAAGTTTTTACCAACAGAAAACAGTCAAAGTAGGAACAGGCTGAAATTGACAACAAATTATAAGCTCTGTTCTAGGGATGTAAGCTTGTTTGTCCCCATCTTTGATATAATTCGTTTTTTTCTGTATTTTCACTCAATTTACGTAAAAATTATTCTATTGTCCTGTTTATAACTAATAGCTTGTCTTTGTTTCTGTTTACTAAATGGAATTTCACAGTAAAATATTCGGAAACTAAATTATAAAAGCCAAACAAATTAAATAGCTTAATTTTTACAATATCCACTTAAAATGGATAAAAGCATTATTGTATATTTATTATTTATTCGTGCATATCGACGTCTTTCGAAGAAATAATCATTTATTGTAGAGTTTTTATAAGCTGAAAATTATTCTGTTGTCTTTGATGAAATTTGTTACAATTTACTAATTTTTACAGAAACATTAAATTTTAAACGATGACATTAGTTAAAATGTATTAATTTGTACACAAACATTAAATTTAAGGCGTATTTCTTGGTGATCACGTGACCGAAAGCTATTTTTATCTTGGCGGGAATTTTCCCACAGTGATCTTTGTCATATCTAATTTGCATATTAATGATAGTACATTACTAATCTTTATTAAACAGATCTAGACATTTTATATTATTTAAATTTGACTGGATTAGTAAAATAATTATATAAAAATTTTCAGTATTTTGCAGGAAACTTCAATCCAGATGACGTAAGAGTCATCCATGGTTCGCGGGAGAATTTGCGCGATGATCTTTTTTATATCTAATTTGCATAATTATAATGGAAAATTATTAACCTTTATTAAACAGATTTAGTTATTGTGTATTAATTAAATTCATCGGTTTTTGTGAAAGAATTCTTTAAAACTTTTAGCGTTTATTTAGAAACTTTTTGTCACCTGATGACATTGGACAAGAGCATTTTCGTTTTGTTTATTGTATACGACAGTTCGCGCCAGATTTCGTAAAGTGCGGTTTAATAATTCTGTGTTTCTCGTTTTTTCGAAGTTCACTGCGATAATTTTTTATTACGTGGATCCATACATTTTGCGTTGTTTTTAACGGATAAAAGGTGGAAATTTTACGCTGAATATAGAACTTGTTTTTCAGAATATGCTACTTTACAAAAAGAAAAGTTGAAAATAATTTATTTTTCGACAATTTGGGAGAACTGACTTTTGGATATAACATATGGATATAAATGAAAGTATGTATTATTGAGCTACTAATTTATTTGTGTTTATGTGTATTGTTGTACTGCAACTTACTTTGTTTTACTACGTTAGAGAAAGTATGTCACACATTGGATTTCTGACATAAAACTGTCGGCTTTTTCAGAGTGAAGCGGACCCTCTCAGTGAAGTGTATTTTAGGGAAGTTATGCACTTTTTTTCTGATGCATGCCAATTGTGAAAATTGTTTTTAAAATTAAATATCGCTCAATGACGATAACATATGTTCTAAATGTGAAGATGAATATAAAAATATTTCTACATTTTTTTATTGTTTTGTTGTTTCTTAAAGATTAATTTATTTAAATTTATTATATGTCAAGTAAGTTTATTTACAAAATGCTAATATTTTAATTCGCTTTAATATTTCGGTGTAAATTTGAACAAGGAATTTTAAAATTTTAAATAAACGATATACTGAAATTTTCTTTTATTTACAATGATTACGTCACTTCTACAGAAAGTAGAACACGAGACGACCTTCACCCACATTTCAGTCTGGGGGGAAAGGCCGCCAGTTGTAGTCATAACAACCTTTACGTCTTCTATTGTTGTGGATGAAATTCGTTAACTGTCAATTACATTTTCTTGAATTTGATTCGCAGGTTGGAAAAAATCGTCATTACTTAAATGCCTAAAACTTTAAAAAATTATATAAAATTGAAAATAAATTAAAAACTTTTGAAAAAATCGTATCGGATAGAAAATCAAAAAAGAATTTAATATAAATTTGAAAAAAAAATTTTTAGCAAAAAATTACCGCGAAAAAAATTCATATATAAAAAAATTATGTGACAATAAAGAACGATTTTTTCTTTACAAGACGTAACTGTTTAAAAATTTTTTTTCGTAAACGGAAACGAGAAAAACGCGTGGGAAAATTCTTAAAAAAATTCCCACGGTTTCATTTCCACAACTAACCGGTAGAGCCGAGTCCGACTGTTCCACTGTTAAGAGGTTAAGATGGAGTTTTACTTGACTTAGCCATCAACTTCCACCTTCCAACTTACTCGCGATCCCTCCTCTTCGTTGTTCCGCGAGACGATTAATTACGCGTGGTAATCCGCGTTTTACAAAACTGATTACCTGGTGTCAGGAAAAACAACTTACAGGAGATCCTTACAGACCCTTTTTACCAACAATTAACGGAAGTCATCCCTATAGGACAAAGAAGATTCGATTAAGTGACAGAAGGTTATTTCTAACCTGTTCTGCCCCCGATTACGATCTCACACTATTGTTCAATACGATGGATACCTATATTAGTTATATACGCTTACCTGAAATAAAAATACATAAATTCGTTATCGCAATTATAATTATGTAAATAATTATTGTTGTTTTTTTAATAGCATATTATGCAATTAGTTTATAATAGAGGCGATTATGGTATGAATGGAAGTTTGGCACATGACAGTGCGAGTGGGCCAATTTTTATAGATGCTGTAATCACCTATATTATAAACTAATTGTCATACGGTATTTTGTGGTTATACTACACCTATTACAATATACTTGTGAAAATGAAAATTATGTATATTTATTGTGTCGACCGAGGTTTTAAATATTTACTTTTAAATACAATATTTTCAATTATTATAAAATACAGTAGCAAGAAAATAATTAATCTATAAACTACTGAAATACGTTACGAAATATTAATTACTATTTTTATATTTATAACACAATTTTTAGTTTGATTTCATACAGAAATGGTTATGCTATCTCACGAGAGACTATTCATAAAGGTATATTTATTGACTGTTTTGAAGTCTAAAAAATCGAATGAATATTAGTCAGATAAAGAAAGACAATAGACATTATAAAATATTCAAAACAATTTTATTTTACTCCTGCATTTATCCATAAGCGAACTATTTCTTTGAACCTATATTTACTATTCGATTTATATTCTTAATTGTTATTTTCCTGATTAAATGTGTAAACAGAACTTTTCAAAACATTCCATAAACATCAAAATCTGTTGTTAAATTCTTTTAGGTTCAGTGTTTTTAGAAAATGAATCATTTGAAATGTTTCTTCCAATGTTGTCTCGAAACACTTCCGATTATATTTCAGTAAAGTTTAACATATCTAATTTTAACGACAGAATTTACAAATACTATTTAGTTTCTCGGTTTCAACAATTCTATATCTTCGGTGACATTCAAAAATAGTATTTAAAAGAGATAACACGAAAATGGAATAAAAAACACAACACGCAATGTAGGAAATGTTTATATGTATCTAGGAATTATTCTAGATACATATGAACTGTTTCATAGTTTCGTTGTTTCCATACCTTCTTGAACATAATATTTATTTTTGGCAATTTTGTATAACTCATTCATCGAAGTTACACCTGTGTTTTTTACTAAATTAAAAAAAGTACCATTCACATTCTTCAGTAATGCATACGGCGAATCAAATTCTTGAAGTTTTCCATTATCTAAAACCTGAAAGTTCAAATGTATAATTAAAAACAAATTATTATTTCTATTATAAACAGAAGAAACTTACCAGTACTCTATCCGAATCAATAATTGTATTTATTCTGTGGGCTATTGTCAATACGGTACAAAAATTGAATTTCTTTCGAATTATTTTTTGTATGCAGGAATCAGTTCTTGATATAAAATGAAAAAAAAGTACGTTACGAATCTATATATCTGTATCATAAAATAAACTTATAAAATAGAAAAATTTAGTACAGAATAGAGTAAATCGGGTAAAATGGTAATCGGGGAAAATGCCTAATTTTTGTTATTTTCAAACGGTGACGTCAGATACTGTCGTGTTTTTGTATGATGGATCGTTGAGCCAATATTAAAGCTGTAGTTGGCTACCGTTACCACATTTTCTACATCCGAGAAGA
Source organism: Centruroides vittatus (assembly GCF_030686945.1). NCBI lineage: Eukaryota > Metazoa > Arthropoda > Arachnida > Scorpiones > Buthidae > Centruroides > Centruroides vittatus. Next base: position 27,862 of record NW_027121735.1, read on the forward strand.
ATAAAAGTAAGATAAAAACGCAGTTTCCTGTTGTGAAATGTTTCTGGAGTCATTTTAAAACTAAAAGTTAAAATAGAATTTATAAAAATTGCGAGAAACAATTAATGTGTATTGTAGTTAAGGTTCTAAAGTTTCCACTGTCAGCTACCGCCGATCCCGATCGGGCATGCTAGAACACGTGATTCCACTAGTCAGCTTATCCCGACAAATGGGAAAAACGTCACATTTTTTCGGATAACATGCCTATTTTTAATAAATGTTTGTTTTCTCGTTTTATTGCATGATATGCATAAAAATTATATAAGGATTTCTCAGAAAAGTTCCTGGACTGAAAAAAGCTTTCAGCTATCTATATAGCACGTTAGAACTGGCGGGATGAACTTAACAATACTTATACTGCGCTGTTACACTTACTAAAAGTACTTTGTACTACATATACAATAAATTAAATTTGCTTTAGATATTCGAAAATTAATTTTATGCAATTATATTTTTTATCTTACCTTAATCCTTTAGGCGTCTCAGCCGGATAGTCGGGATGAGATGCCTAAAATGCCAGACAGTGAAAAAGTCGTCATTGCAAACACAATATATAATTATTTTGATATACTCAAAACTTTCGTTTGAAAACATACTCAAAAATATGATATATTCCTTAGAGGCTTTCAAACCCAAATTACCGCTATAATTTCCTTCATAAACAAAATGTTAGGCATCTTCCCCCGATCCGCTTACATTACTATGTAAAACTTGCGATACAACCGCCATTAAAATATATCCATTATGTGAACTTAATATTAAAGATTTCGTTGTATAAAATTTTTACTGCATATAAAAAAGGGTTCCATTGAATTAAGTTGACAAAATCAATATGTTGAAAAGTAAAAACCTTTTTTACCGGGAAGAATTTTAGATGAAAACCTGGTTTATAATCAAATGGTAGATACTGTATAAAATTAATTAATTAATTAACGTGGTCAGCTCGTTGTTGGATTAAGAGCCTATAGATATTTACCAATGTGAAACGTTGTAAGTTCTACTTCACATATCTAGCAGAGTTGCTAGATCTGTACACTGAAAGTACAGCGCAACGTTTGTAAATGTAGTCCACTTTTGATCACACGGCTGTAGGTAGCAGAGATGAAAAATTAATGTAGCAACTCTCCATTTCCAGTCACTTAACTACGATTGAACACAACTATTACAGAACTTTGGTGTTAATATTATACACGATTAATTTAACACATTATTGCTCACGTGGGAAGTTTTGATTTTTAAAACGATATAAAAGTTTCTATCAATCTAACTAAAGACCTGACATTTTTTAGTTTAGCAATGGAGGAAGCTGACACGTCATATAGCAATGTAAAACTTAGATTGATAACTGTAACCATTCTGTGATAACATTCTTAAACTATAGTTTATTTTTATTCACACTTCCCGAAAACCATGAATCAATGACTTTCAATAAGCTAACAGCAGAATTGTAGAAAAATTTCGTGGCAAGAAATAATTCCAAACGAAACTCATAAAATGTTAACTGCTTCAAACAGTAATTTATGTGTGAGTTCTCACGTGTCTGTATAAATTAGATTTGGTTGTGAATGCGCCGTTGCAAAACTCACACAAAATGGCCGTTCTCTGGTGTGAGTTCTCACGTGTCTGTATAAATTAGATTTGGTTGTGAATGCGCCGTTGCAAAACTCACACAAAAATGGCCGTTCTCTGGTTGTGAGTTCTCACGTGTCTGTATAAATTAGATTTGGTTGTGAATGCGCCGTTGCAAAACTCACACATAAATGGCCGTTCTCTGGTGTGAGTTCTCACGTGAGTTCTTAAAGCAGTGGGAGATGGACAAACTTTCGGGCAGAAGTTACATTTCCGGCTCTCTATCTTCGGGTCGTTTGGTGGAATCTGATTATTCAATAAATTTCTAGTTTATTATTCACAATATATAAAAGCACATAAAATTATATTCGCAATTAAGCACATTCGTACAACAATTATTGAAAGTTTATTTGAAATTAAAAACACCTGAGAAATACATCTTCTGTTTATAAATAGGAATATCAACTATAAAAATAAATGCAAATAAACATTCTCATAATGATTTAAACTCATTGTTATTAGTAATTTATATTATTATTTAATCGTTAATTACACCAATGAATTTATTACGAGTAATAATTTCGATTTTATAAAGGATTTTAACGTAATGATCGTCACATTTATTTATTACTATTTCTGAAATTAACTACATTTTTTATATTATAGAATACAATTAAATCGCGTAATATAAAAGATGTTGCATTTGTTAATTTTATAAATTTCATCGTCTTAACTAACGAAATATTAAGAATTATAATATAGAAACATCCTGTAATATTTACGTTGGATAAAACTTCGTCACTATGACACGAAAGCGCGTGCTGTTGCAAACCATCTTTCCGTTTAAAGCGTGATCGACAGTTTCCGTAATTGCACTTGAATGGTCTTTCGTCCGAATGCACTTTCATATGCGATGTTAAATTGCTTTTTTGCGAAAAGCTTTCTTCGCACAAATTGCATTTATATGGCTTTTCGCCCGTGTGAGTTCGCGTGTGTCTTTGCAAACCTTGTTTAGTAAGAAATTTCTTGTCGCATTCCGTGCATTGATGTTTTCTGTCCTTTCAAAATAATTCGTTAAATGAAAAAAAATAATTAGTCACAAACATAAATAAAAATTATTGTATATATTTTAATATTACGTTAAAATTTGTATATGTACTCTATTTTCGATACAAAAATTAAAATTCAAGTTTGTGTTATTTCGTGAATTTTTAATAAAACAATTGGGGAAATTAAAAATGTATTATACAGAGGAAACGAAAGATTTCACTTACCATTATGATTTTATTTATTTTAATTTAATTATCAAATTTAGTTTCTTAATTGAAAGTTGAAATTATGTCGAAACAGGAAACAACAATGCACCGAAATAATGTAATAAATTAATTGTTACGTTTGATAACATTAAGCATGCTTAACTGTGCGTGTCTCTGAAACTATCGATAATTGAAACAAAACGATATATAGTGAAATTCGTTTATAACGGAACCTGTACGTAGCGATCACCTCTCACTTACAGAAAATTTCATTGGTCCTATTATGTTTTGCAAAACATAATAGGACCAATGAAATTTGATACCAATGAATACAAAAGCTATTACAGGTTTGATTGTAATAGCTTTTGTATTGAAGAAACGCATCTGATGAAACTAATAACGTAACGCTATCTTTTTTATTTTTTTTAAACTTATTTTTCAATTATTATTATTTTACTCTTTCTGCTCTATAAGACGTGGTTTTCATAATACTCAGCCTGAGTGAGGGAATTTACAGGAATGAGAAAGCCTACGATATGTTTTGTATTACGCTTTCGAAATAAGGAACATATTTAAAATAATATGCGGTATTTTTATTTCTAATTTTTTAAATTATCGTTAATATTATTTATTAACTCCCGCTGACCATAAGCCTTTTTCAAGTGTGATACTTTTAGTGATTGGACTACCACAAAGACAGAAGACTGTATTCATATTATATTAATTAGTTACAAGCCAAATCCAACAGTTACAGCCAATTGTAGAATATTTGAACGAGTTTTTGGTTTCGTTACAGAGATAGAAAACATTTCCAGATAAATCTGGATTAACAAATGAGACATTTTTGCCTTAAAGTTAAGTACACATGCCTTGCTGAAGTTGTCAGAATACTGCTGTCAAAGAAAGGCAATTGTTATTTCCTATGTGAAAGGTTCAAACTGATTATCTGAAAGATCGATTTGGGAATTATCGTCAACGGGCTGGGTCATAGTATCTTATATGAGCCAGGGAAATTTCTGACTCTGAAGGCAAGCTGAGTATCCAAAAATTGCTTCCACTTTTCATTAAGTTACGTGTTTTTGGTGAAATTCCAATATATGTAAATTTGTGTGTTGTAGTAGAATTTTTTACAAATGAAAGTGACAAGCATATTAACTTACAGATATTACTCTAGACTTTGGCATTGAATTGTGGTTGAGGATGACGCTATTGATGAAATATCGAATACTTACCTGCGTACGGGGTTATGCGTCTTATGCACTTACAAAAATGCTGAAATGTGATTATTGCAAAGTGTTCCTTTCAAATGAAGGAGATGATAAAATATTTATGTGTTTTTTTGAAAGGTTAATAACAGCATCTGATAGGGATGATTTTTTGCCATCCAAGTAAAGATGTCATGCATTGCCCACGTGTATATCATTATACAATACTGCAATTACATAAAAGTTGTTAAAAATGTGAATTTCCTTTGAAATTTTAATAGCATTGTTAAATATTTCATTTTAATTATCTTAGAAATTTGTTAAATCATATAGCATTACAAATACATAATACAGTATTATAATTATCTGAAATTACATATTTTTATGAATTTCAGTAAATAGTGTACAATTGTTATTGTTAACAATGTTATGATTTGATACATCGGTGTAGTTCGGTATAACTGTGTTCGTACGTTGTTTGTAGCAGACGGTTTGTCAGTTAATGCTCAACTGACTGTCGAGAGGATAAATCAGAAACGTGGTAATGGTTCCATGAAAAACACGAGTAAAAGGCATGCCATAGACATTTTATAAAGTATTTGTTGATTCTTAGTAGAAAACATCTAAGTCCTTAGATGTTTTCATCTAAGTCCTTAGATGAAAACATCTAAGTCCTTAGATGTTTTCATTTATATTTTAAATATAATCCAGATTTTTGTCGTATTTATACTCTATGAAATTACGTAAATTGATTACAAGTAATTAGAATATTTCATATCAAATATTTAAAATATTTTAAAAATTGCAAATATTAAAATGCTGTGATGAGCACTTTTCAGAACTACATTAATTTCCTTTATATCATTAACTACGAATATTTTTTGTACGTGCCGATAAAAAACACAAGTTTCCTGTAACTAATTCCTGTAATGCAAACTGTGCAACTTGTAAAATGTTTTTTCATTTTGTAAAGGTTTATAGAGCTTCGCGTTGCTTCGTTCTTTGATAAGAGTAAACTTCAAATGAATACAGTATGTCGGAAGAATAAGAGGCGACACTTAAGGGAAAAAAGAAAAACAAAAAGCAGACGACATAATCGACGAAAAAGAGCGTTCAGAGAGCCATATTGGACAAATCATAAAAACCTCTCGTGCAATATCAAAAGATATTCGAAAATTAGTAGTAGAGAATAGAGAAGAAGGGAAAACAGTCTAAGAAATGGCAACAATCACATGGGAATGGAAACCGGAGCTTTTACTTATAACTAGCGGACCTAGCCAAGCGTTGCTGGGGTTCAAAATGTATCTATTATAAATGTATAACACATTCCCCGCTGGGGAATTTCGAAAAATCCTTTCTTAGTGTACATTCTCTTGATGTACCCTATTCAGACACAATCAAAAATGCAAAAAACCGCATCTAAAATAGTATAATAGAAGCCGAGTTCTTCACGGTAAGCCTTAATCCTTTCCCTCTCCCCCGGCGGGGGGATTTAGACATGTATATTATATAAAAACACGTGCGTATTCGAATGCAACGTTGTGTCAAAATTTCAAAGGAATCAGTAGGAAAACACGAAATTTACATTTTTATTTATATGGATTAACAGCTTGTTGACAATAGCAGTGGCGTAAATGGCGGCTGTACTAAGAGTCTCCGGCTACAATAATAAACTCCGTGAAGGAAAACACTTCTTTCTCCAATTACAAACGAAACGGAGATCGGTCCGTGAAACTTGAGCTAAGCGAAAGCCGATATCTTCATTTCTTCGCTTTTTAGAATTAATTTACAACAGAACAAACATTAAAACAAACGTTAAAAGGAAGAAAACTTATTGAAATTAAAGGTATAATCATAATCTTTTGATAAACGATTACTCTAACTTTACAACTTTAAAATAAAAACTAAACACGTTCAGCAGGAATACAGAAGCATCGATTGGTTTTGCCGATTAAAAGTCTAGTACAATCTCCAACCCGTTGGACAGCTTCGCTACTGTACTCGGGGTAATTCACCAAAAATACATCCAAAGCCCTGTTTTTACTTCGAGTTGTTGTGTGTACTTGGCAAACTGAGAGTAGATTACACTCGAGTGCAAGGCCCAATTATGAAAAATGTTTTTAATATTTTTTAATATAAAGACCTCAATGTGTGCGTAAGTGAATTCTGTATAACTCCAACTATTTTGTACACTCGATTTGTTTTGTTGTTTTTACGTTACAACAGGTAGTAAAAACTGCATAATTTGTAGAAAATTAACTCTGAATTTCTTGAAATCTTCACTTTTTCGCGAAACGAATTTAATAATTGTTGAGTTGTTTAATAATTGTCTAAGGTATCGATTCGCTTTTCGTCTGTCATTTGCCAATCCCTAGCTGTTCCGGCCAGGCGAGATTGTTCATTAAAATACTTCAGATCAGCGGTCGCCAACCTTTCAGACCTTTCAGTATTACGAAATTTTTAAACAATACAAACATCTATAGAATAATGATCATAAAAGTTCCAGTTTAATTTCTTTTACCTTATTTATATGAAATTCACCTGTTTAATTATAACAAATTAGTGTAAAGTTTGTTGCTGTTTGAAATAAATTTATGGATTCTTGGCTCTTTTCCACGAAGGCCGACAATCGCACTCACATTATTCATTGTTGATTAGTTATTGATTTATTAATAACTAATAAAAACACTCCCAAAGGGTGAAGAAAAACAAGCAAGCATTTTGCATTTCTTTCATAACACTTCGCATAACCTTGAGTTGATCAATGTCCAAATTTCTCCAAGGAACACCAAAATTTTCACCAAAAATAAATTTAAAAACTCACCCAAGTTTTAAATAGCTTCTGGTAAAAGAAAATTCGCTGAGTTCGGCGTTAAAACAGTTCCTTTAGTATTAACACAAGCACTTTCGACCAGTTTATAATCGTCGTCCTCAGGTGAAAAGAACGTGCAGAATGTTCCAAAAAGAACCGAATTTTTAAATTCAAAACAGGTGTCCGGTAATTCCGTTAAGAACGTGCAAATAATTTTTGACATGTTCGAATTCTTAAATCTACTGTTCGAGCGGCGCATGCGTGGAATTGACACCGCGATGGCGATACGATGTTAGGCGCGTTTCGAGTAGTTTAAACGTCGATACAATGCTACCCACACCCTGGGTAGATCGAGGGTGGGAACATTGCATGCTTCCGTAGTAGCTGTGAGTAGCGCTTCCCAGACGAACACAAGCCTTCGATTGTTGCAGCATTTTAGTATTTCCGTTCTGGACCACAGCGGGTTGTAGCCTTGCTCGAGAACTTTTTTAGCGAGCTCTGTAGTATGTTTATCCTTGGCTACATCGTCCTGATGCTCTGCGAGGTGGGAGGCGAGCATTCTTGTTGTTGCTTCTATATAGCTTGTGATAGCTCCCGTTGCCGGATTTTCTAGGTGTATTGCGTAAACTCCTGATTTTTCTAAAGTGGTTAGTGGTTTCCAACCAAAACAACACAAAGCAAGCTGGCCGTTACGTCCACTGGTAAATATGAGATCGCATCCTACATATTTCCTAGAAAAAGGGCTTGCAAAGTTCTTGCATGAACTTCTTCCGGATTCACCATACGTTACCCCATCGTCTGTGCTGCCAAGTCCACCATTGTTTCCAGCATAAGTAGAACGCATGAATGCTCCTACACTTTCTACGAATTGGATGTGGTGTCCTTATACTCATCTGTGCCTGTTTTCGAAGCCGTAATGCTTGCCAACTCCTTGATCATCAGAAAAGGATTTAACATGCAACAGGTGCTAGATATACGTGACACCCTAACTTTCATCACCGAGCACAACTATTTCCTTTTCAACAAAAACGTCTACTTGCAAAAGCGAGGAGTTCCTATGGGCTCCCTGCTATCTGCAGTCTTAACTGAGCTCGTTACGAGAGAAATCGAGCGTAGAGTTTTCCACTCCCCTCTTGCTATCAGTTATCCGTCACTATACCCACGCTATGTCGACGATATCTTAATAATATGGGAGAATACAGAAAAGAAATTTTTCAAATTCGTAAATCAACTATCAAGCATATACCCTACTATCAGTTTCACTTGGGAGAAAGAGCAGGATGAATCAATAACGTTCTTGGATTTGTGCATACGAAAGTCGGTTGAGGGGCCGCAATTTGCAGTTCATCACAAATCTAACGTGTTACCGTCTATTATCCCAGCAGATGCTTTCCAACCGTCGCGGTATATCAATGCCGCCATTGCTGCACTTGTTGGAAGGGCACTATTGCTTCTGTCGACGCAGCTAGCAGCAAAAATTGAATTAGACATCGTCAGAGTGGCGGTATCTCGTGCTGGATTCACGCGTGGCAAATATGAACATGTACTCCGCAGGGTAAAAAAGTCCTTATTCCCACGTACCACGCTGCACAGAAAAGAAAAAAACATCCGTAATCCAGACTTCGTTGCCGTATCTCGGACCACTCTCTATACGCATCAGCCTCATATTTCGGCGGTAAACTTCATTCTACCCATAACCCCGCTACCAAATCTACGTAGGTGCATCTGTAATGATCGTGACAAGCTAACCACTTTAGAAAAATCAGGAATTTACGCAATACATCTAGAAAATCCGGCAACGGGAGCTATCACAAGCTATACAGAAACAATAACAAGAATGCTCGCCTCCCACCTCTTTGAGTCTCTTGGTTTTTCCTTGGCTACATCGTCCCGATTGCTCTGCGAGAGCATCAGGACGATGTAGCCAAGGGTAAACATACTACACAGCTCGCTAAAAAAGTTCTCGAGCAAGGCTACAACCCGCTGTGGTCCAGAACGGAAATACTAAAATGCTGCAACAATCGAAGGCTTGTGTTCGTCTGGGAAGCGCTACTCACAGCTACTACGGAAGCATGCAATGTTCCCACCCTCGATGTACCCAGGGTTGAAACAATGCTGTAGCATTGTATCGATGTTTAAACAACGAAATGTGCCTAACATCGTATCGCCATCGCGGTGTCAATTCCACACATGCGCGGCTCGCACCGTAGATTTAAGAATTCGAACATGTCAAAAACTATTTGCACGTTTTTAACGGAATTACTAGACACCTGTTTTGAATTTTAAAATTTGGTTCTTTTTCGAACATTCTGCACGTTCGTTTTATTAAAATTGTTCTTTTCACCTGAGGACGACGATTATAAACTGGTCGAAAGTGCTTGTGTTAATACTAAAGGAACTATTTTAACGCCGAACTCAGCGAATTTTTTTACCAGAAACAAAATTTTCATCTGTTGCCGACTGCTGCTTTAGATGACTTATTCTTAACTTATGCATAAGTCTTCCAAGGTTTTCCTATTTCTAAAGGATAAAGTAAAGAAGAGAAAAATTTTTCGATCAAGTTAAAAGTGAAAAATTACAGAGGAAAAAACAACATCTATTTGGTGTATTATTCTTGTAACAATGTTGTCTGATTCTAATCAGTGATGATAAACCAGTGATAACTCTGATCACTGTGACTAAACAAGATAACAGCTCTACTTGCTTATTCTAATTATACTGAATTTGTGATTAATAGAAATGGATTTCAGTATTTTAATTAAACATTTATTTATTAAAAAATAGTTCTACAAAACATTTTCTATTCATGTCATAAAATGTAAATATGAGTTTTTTTTAAAACTCTTTTTGCCCTATGGGCTTCTTTTTACCAAGCCCATTATGGGTTTGACCAGACCCACAATGCAGCAGCCAGGTAGTGAGGGATGAAGGTCAACATATCTGTTTGGACCACCCCTCGAAAAATTCCTGGGGATTTTTTTTACCTGTCCGGATTCGATCCCGGGTCCCTCGGAGCGATAGGCCACCACCCCGACCGCTCGACCATCCAGCCTAAATGAGTATTAAATATTTTTCCAAATGTCCACCATTTTTTGTTATTCACATTTCGCATCATAAAAAGATATCATTCTTTAAGATTCTTATTATTATGCCGTCTGCTTATGTGATGAAGTAAATTACATTTAACAGAAAATTTTTGTAAGCAATAATCACATGAGTATGGCCTTTCTCCGGTGTGAACACGAATATGTTCTATCAGATTAGCTTTTAGTCTAAAACTTCTTTCACAGTACTCGCAAGTAAAAGGCTTCTCTCCTGTATGGCTTCGGATATGTTGTATAAGAGAGATTTTTTGTGTAAAACTTCTTTCACAATACTCACATGCAAAAGGCTTCTCTCCTGTATGTGTTCTAAGGTGAGTTAACAGATTTCCTTTCTGTTTAAAACTTCGTTTGCAATGTTCACAAGTGAACGGTTTCTCCCCTGTGTGAGTTCGGAGATGTCGAATCAGACTTCCTTTCAGTGCAAAACTTTGTCTGCAGTGATCGCATGTAAAGGATTTCTCTCCAGTGTGAATTTTGATGTGATTATTTTAAACTGCTGGAACAACTGAAGTCACGATTGCATAAATGACAAGACCAAAGGCCTTCTCCAGTATGAATCCTTTCATGATATTTAAGTCCATCCTTAGAAATGAATTTTTTCTTGCAACTTTTACACTGATATTTCCCGTTCTTTGTTTTACGATGGGAGAAACCTGTTAAATAAGATGAATAAAAATATCAAAACCAACGTCTAAAGACCAAAACTGTTCAATTTATTGTCAATAAACTATATAAAAAATGTAAATTTAAGAATGCAATTATTAAAATATTGTTAAAGTTGTGTGTGCAGATAGAAAAGAAATTCGCATTTTTCCTCATAATTTTCCTTAAACTAAAATTTAAAGATCATAATCTACTCAAACGATTTCATCACATCATTTTTCTGAAAACAATTGGAAAAATAAATTTAAAATATCTTCATTTAGTATTGTGTTTCTCTTTATTTCCATGAAATATGTTTCCTTGTTTGATATTTTCCTCTATCACTTCTTTTGACTGGCTTCAAATTTAGTTTTCCATAAACAAAAGTTAAACAGTCTACAAGTCTTCCCCTGTACACATCATACTTCTCCTGACAACAATTAAGTCATGCAGCATGTTTACAACACCTGCTGTTTAAAACAAAACTTTGAAAGCGTACTCCAGTAGACAACGAAAGATGCTGTAGCAATATCCGATTAAAGATCAATACTTTAGTAACACAATACTCAAATCACTGGTCTAATGAAAGTCTGGTGATGGTTTGATTTAATTTATACTGGGGGTTGCATAATGTGTTGCATACCTATACATTCACTTTCGTTAATCTCAAGAATGGAGTTAGATGATGGGCATGACCTGATTGTTAACAGAAGTATGATGTGCAGAGGCATACTGTTAAAATCGAGATCAAATACAGAAAGCATGGAGTCAATTAACTATATACTAACTTCCAGTCCAAAAGTTGAATGAATTTTTTAAAAATTAAATGATGGTTAAAAATTACAGTCCAGCATTGTGACGGTGTCACAATAAATAACTACTAGTTACACTTCACTTAAAACAGAACAAATACAATCTATTTATATATACTGTACAATAGATCTCTTGGATTTTTCTGATTAGCAATCTTTCTCGTATCTTTGTTGATATCATTGAAAATGAACACAAGGTGTTTTTCACTATCTTGATCAGTAGTTTCTTAAATTTGTTTTAAAGTATCATTTTTTATTTAGTGAACAGTAAGAATCAATCATTTTCAATTGAAATTAATTTTCTATCTTATAAATAAAGTGATAGTTTTAGATTATTATTATTATTATTATTAAAAGAACAAGGAACTTGAAAATCATAATACAGTATGTCTGAAAAGATATTGTACAGAAAGAAATTTGTAACATTAGTTACATGGATGACATTCATACAAGGTCCTATAAGTTGTGACTTTAATTTCCTTTTTGAAGCAGATGATGTTACTAATTTCTGATAGACTTCTTTGCCAATTGCTTAATCTCCCATGGAATGTAGCCTGCTAGTTCTCTTAGACCTCAAATGCCCAGAATTTGGAACCTCCAGGGATTTCAACATTTGTGAAGGAAATACTGAAATATGGTATGCAAAGCTTCACTTCTGATAAAACTTTGCTTAAAACTTTTTTCATACCCTGAACAAAATGAAACCCAAAAGAAATTCACACTGAATTTAAAAAAAAATAAATATATGCAATCAGTATTAAATTTATTTCATTTTTATTATTTACAAGCGTAAAAATATAAGACTGAAAAGAAATAAAATATTTTTCTACAACGACTTTTAATGGGTAATTTACTAGATGAGAATTTAATATTTTAAATTAAATGATATAAAACTAACTTTACTTAAAACAGGCTGTTGTCTGTTCTTATTGTCAATTTTGAGTTGCAGTTTAATTAAATTTTTACTTTCCAGAGGGAAAGTACCACAACTGGTAAAATAAAACCCTAGATTTTTACACTTTTGGACTCTGGGAACCTTTAATCATCAAGAAATGCAAAAAAAAAACATTTGAGGGCAGTGGCGTAGCAAGGGGGGTGCAAGAAGGTGTATCATGCAGCAGGCGCCACTCGCAGAGGGGCGCCCAAATGGTCTCCAAGAAAAACTATACATGTTTCTGGAGAGGGGCGCCCAAATGGTCTCCAAGACAAACTATACATGTTTCTGGAGAGGGGCACCAATAATATGTCGTGCTCCGGGCACCAGTTATGTTCGCTACGCCACTGTCCGAGAATTTCTTCTGTATGTACGATGTTAGTGTGTGTGTATTGGAGGTGGCATAATTTTGTTTACCCACTTTGAAGTTTAATAACTCCTGTGTCTTTTGTTGAAAATTCTAAAATTCTGTGGAGGTTTGTGTATTAGGGAATTGATGCTATTAAATTTTGTTTGTTAAAGGTTGCGGGAGAGAAGAGAGAGAGTGGGGATCATGTGAGTAGGTCAGACTTAATGATCTTACTCATTAGCATTTACTATATATGTACAGTATATATATAAAAAGATGATAAAGTTCTTTGAAAGAGAAGAAAACAATTCCTTGTTTACGTAAGCTTTTTTCTATTTTATAATTAAAATGTTTTCTAAATACAATATCAGAACAGATGACACCAAAAGCAATTTTAAATGTTTCCACCAGGAAAGTTACTCAACTCCTTATTGGATATTTTTAAATTGATGTCTTACACTAATACATATTTTATATTAGATGCAAAAATAGTTCATAAACACCACAAGAGATTTATTGAAACATGCAAGCATCTAACTATCAAGAATCAACTGCAATCAAATGCAATTTTAAACTCACCTAAATTAATACAGAGATACAAAAATAAGCAGTTTTCACGAATTTGTCTTGCGAAATTATTGGCAAAAATATCTTAACAGTTTGTTTAATTTATTGTGATTAAAGTCAGTATTTGATATTATTAAAAGTATCAAAATATCTATTTATATATGAAAAAAAATTTTTAATTAAATATATATTATATAAATAGATTGTGAAAAATAATTTAATTGATAAAGTTTAGTATTATTTTTATTAAAATATATTTTTAAAGCCATTTATATTTAATTATTAACATAATTTTACATTGAATTACAGAAAACTATAGTTTTTTTTTCTAGTTATACGAAAAAAAAGCTGTAGTGAAATATCTGATCAAGCCGAAAATACAATTTTAGTTAATGCGCTTCCAATTGATCTGTTTACTTGTACTGCTGAACTAGATTGTTCATCTGATCAGAAATTAACTAGAGCTATACAGACAGAACAAGTGTTGTCTTCAAATATGCAAAGGAAACAATGGTCCAGGCAGGGCCAGATTTACCAATCCAGGGGCCCTGGGCACAAATTCGGTGAGGGTCCCCCCTTTAAGAGTAGGCAAATTTGATGATTTAGAAAGTTTACACAAAATACTGTACTTTCAATTAGATTTGAACTAGGAAGTTGTAAATTTCATTTAAAAATAAGGTTATTGTAAACATACATATATTTTATAGCGTAAAACTAATTATTTTAATTTAACTGAAAAATACCTATGTGAAATTTTTTTCCCGAAATTTTCCAATGTTTCATAGGTTTTTTCCCGGGTTTGGTTTTCTCTGCCTGTTGCCCTCATGATTAGGCCACACTAGGCTGTCGCGGTAATAGAAAAAAAATTATGTTTAAACATAATTTTTTTTGTGGGGGCCCTGGGCACAGGCCCCAAATGCCCTTATATAAATCCGGCCCTGGGTCCAGGAAAATAATTCCTTGTTTATCTAGCAAATATAGTTGCTGCAAAGCAATATATGCCAGAGTACATATTAAAATTTATTGAATCTCAAAATAAAATACTAAAAATTTCATTTACCTTTTGCAGTGAGTATACAAAATTATAAAGACATACAAAATGTTTTCACTTACAATGAATACGAATTGAATACATAATTATATAATTTTTTAAGGTTAGAATGAATATGGTAAAAGATGTACAGTGGGTGATCAGTTAACAAACATAATCCGTTCCAAGACTTTGTTCGTTAACCAATTATCGATTTACCATAGGTTTTTATGGGAATTTGATTAATTTGTTCTGGAAGCCCCAAAAAATTAAAAATATATACTTTCTTACTATGTTTATTTATATGTAATAATAAAAATACATATATACATACACAGTCTTGCATTTTTATTAGTCATGTTTTTTCCATTTGTGGGGATTAAAGAATCTGTCCATTGTTGATTGCTTTTCTCACTTCTTCGGGATTTTTCGGAAGTAATTAATAGCATTGTAATTGTAGAGATCCCCAAGCGTATTAACCTCAACCTGGTTTGGATACCATTCTAAGACCGTTGTTCTGACATCCTCCCACTTCTTCAAAACATCTTTAGTAGCAGATATTGGCATTAATCCTCTTTTTCAGAAGAAAACATATCTTGCCAAGTTTCTTAGTGTTCTTCATTCAAAGAGTTCTTGACGTTCTTCTGTCGTCAGATCAGTTTCAGGTTCCATTATGAGCTCTTCAATGTTCTTTATTTCTCAGATGTGATTTTTGTTACTCCTTTAGCTGCTTGAATCTTCTTGATTATACCGTATCTTTCTTAAATATGATTGAACTGCAACCTACTGTAGACCTGTTCGAGTCACACTGCTTAGCAACATCAAACATCTACCCACTCTCTACCTTTGCTATTGTACTCTCACCTTTCGAAAATAAAAACCCATGCAAAACTTAATGTGCCTGCCCAACAGTCTCACAAATACTATAAAAGAATTGTTTCTGTCAGAAAAATAAAGGGCTGGAATTACAAGGGAAAGTTCAAAGTTTGAGAAATACTATCCGATCAGTGTATACCGGATTGAACGTCAACCGCACTCTGAAAAGTTTCAAATTGTTGCCTGAAGACAAGGGAAGACCAATCAGTATTCATTATTTTACGTCACTTCTTCTTGTGTTTGTTGTCCAAACATAAAAAATTTTCGTGAAAATGTTCGTTAACTGAACTGTTCATTAACCGATGACCCACTGTATTTTGTAGTTATAATGGTACATGATTATATTTATATAAAATTTGAATTCATACATATATTAATCATTTTTTGTTAAATATTTTCTAATGTTTTAATAGATTTACCAAATCCTTTATCATTTTGCACAGAAGCATTTAGATAAGTTATCTGCAAAAGTCAGATGTAAGTTTTTCAATTATTATTTCTGAAATTGCACTTTCAGCTTTTATATCATCATCCTTATCAAAATTATATATTAATACTCCAATATTTCCTCTGTAATCACTGTAAATTACTCCAGCGTTCATTACAATATTATTTTTTAAAGATTATGAAGATTTTGGCTATGTGAAGCTATCTACCGTAACAACCATTTGACAATTAAATTGATGCATCTGTGAATATTAATTTTTGTTCATTTGATTTAATTATATCGTAATTATTGTTACTAAAAATATATCCTGTTGCCCATTTAGAAGACTTTCTTGAAATTTTATATTTTCATCTAGTTATTTAAAATATTTAAATTCTAAAAAAAATATAAAAGTATTTATTTATTGCATCTTGGTATCATTGTATTTAATTTACTAAAAGAAATTCACATATTTTGCGCTAATTTTAATTTATGCTGCATTATCACATATCTGTTTTAAGCATGGATATGTTTTACTGTAAACACTATGTATTAAGTAATTTTTTAAATGTTTTTCTTCTTTTGTATAATATTAAATATGCATATTGTGATGAAAATAATATCAAAGAATTGGTAAGAATGAAAAGTAAAAGTATATAATGACCAAATGATGTTGCATCTAAGTCAATATCTAAAATAAATTTATCGTTATAAAATGAGGAAAGGAATATTTTGTTCTGAAGATACATTGTCAATATATAATTTTTATTTTAATTCCATAGTATTGAGGCCTTAACACTTCTCTATTGATTAAAACTGCTTTATTTATCTTGATTCAAGGTTTTTACAACAGATTTTTTAAATTCCTTTAGCTGTTTATTTTAATTATCAAAAATATTTTTGGTTATAATGAACAAAATTCAATAAATTTAATAATCAGATTTATTTTTAAGATATTCCAATTTATTAACGTCATTTTATAACTTATGATATTTTAGACAGTTGCTAAAATCAAAGTTATCATTGTAAACGTTTGTATAAATTTGATGTATTAATAAATCTGCATTTGTGTATAATAAACGTACGTTGTTACCATATTTATTCTTAAAAACTTTATAAAATATTTTATATATATATATGTACTTTGCTTAATTTTAATACACAAAAACCAATATAATTCAGCTTATGTAAACATATGTTAATTTTCTTTTTTTGTTTTAAAAACTGTAAAATTGTAAATGATTAATTTATTATTATTATATTTTAATATTAACTAAATAAAATTTAAGTTGAGGACTTAATGGTAAATAATTCTATTGTGAACACTTCCAGGATATTTAAGAAATACTTCTAAAATATAACAATACTATTTTCATCTGATATACTAAGGCTAACTAATGCATTTATTTAATCTTCAGATAACCACATAAAAAGTATTTATTGGTAAATAAAAACTCATTACAAATCTGTAAAGAATATAATTATGGAGTTGATTTTTATCATAAGTTTCTGGAATTAAAGAATGATCTTCCATCGCAATTCTTTTAGCTGCTAAAGTGATTCTTCCTCTAACTGCACTTTCAATAAACAAATACATATTAATACCATTACACAATTCTAATTAATTGAAAAAAACTACCGTGGATGGCTAATATTACAATTAAAATTCCAATTCAATTTTCATCATTTTTAATCCACAATTCCATGTTAAATCTGGAGTGGTTAATGCATATGTCGAGCCCAATACATATTTGGCTCCTCTTCAGATATGACATATTTAGTATTGGTTTGTACAAACAAATTATTATAATCATCATCTACAGACAGCATCTTTACAACATTTTTCCGAAAAGCTTGTGAAATTTCTACATTATGGTACATTTCAGAAACGAGAATCGTAATCTAAAAAATTACGGAATATGAAATTACAATACACGTTTTTACTCGATAATTTAAGTTACTATTATTACGTGCCGTCCTCTAAGCCGTCCGCGATTCATTATTATTTTATTGTCGTCATAAAAGTTTTCTTTTCAAATACGAGAAAAAATGTCTATAATTATCAGAAACAGTATTCGCATTAATTTCTAAGTGACAATTTATTTTATCTAATAATATATTTGTTTTTGAATAGCAAATAAAACATGATTAACGTCAACATTACCACACATACGATAAACTAATTCATGAACCGAGAATATTTTTTTTTAACCACCCAGTAAAACGTACATACAAAATCCGATTGATAATCTGCTGTAATCCGACACGTGCGAGACCGATATATGTCGGATTACAGAGAGTCTACTGTAAATTACTTTACTTACATAAATTGGATAAATTAATTATTATTGTATATTGAAATACATAAATTGTTAAACAGTTATTTTTTCCAAAGATGGAATATTTTTAACATCAGATTTTAGATTCATTTTCTTCATTATTTTTTGGTTTTAGTCCTCTTTTCTTTACATTCTGTTTTGCATTTATATCAAAATCACATTCTAAAATTAAGTTTATTATTATTAAATCTTTTAATAAAAATAATAAACTTTTAAAAAAATAAAGTATTTACCTTCAGAAGACATGTTTCTTAAATGTTCTTAATAGAAGAAAGTAGACGGACATGGTGTGCCAATTCTTCTAGAATTACATTAAGTGTCTTGAATTCTTAGTCTGTTTCTGAAAAATAATTCACCGTTGAAAGATAGAATATCTTTTTAAAATATATGAATATATTAACAACACATTCCTGTCCTTTGTTTCGACCACCAGCAATTATCCGAAAACAGTTCTTGCTTGCAGAGAACACCTTTTATTTGAGGCTAAGACAGACAGGAAGACATTTGTGTTGTTAATATATTTTTCTACTTTCTATATTTATATGTAAATTCCATCCGCCAAGTGTAATTTCATTTCGCTCGATTATAAAAGATCATCTTTTGAAATAAAAAATTTAATTTTATAGGGAATTTAATTCAATCTTGATGGCCATTATTCCAAGTTACATATTCACTAAAAGAAGGTAAAATTATATTTATTTGGTGGAACTTGGAAAAAACTCCGTTATTCCGAGAAATCCGTTGTTCCGCAATCCATAAAGAGAGATTCTACCGTACTTTAGAATTCTTTACTGGTTTATTTATTCGTACGAAATTACACAATCTTTTACCTCAGAAAACGTCAATGTTGATTAGTATTTTCAGATTTGGAGATAAATTCTGATACTTTGTTTCCATATGTTTCATTGGGCACCTTTAACTTAATGTTTCCATTATTTAGGAACACAACTTTCAATTGGTACAACTACATGCATACTGCAAAAAATGTTGATTAGTGTGAATATGGTTTCATCGTGAATTTTTTCTGCACCTCTTTGTTATTTGGTTTTAAATAGATTGATTTGATGGGTTTGATGCAAGAAGAAATACTTGATGGCACACTTTCACATTTTTTTAGGCAGTCCGCATATGTTTTCTGCCTGTTATGACCTTCTTTTTGCAGTTGTATTAAATTTTTCTGCAATTCTTGTTTTTCTCTAGCAGAGTAAAACTTCTATAATTTGAAGCTCCAATGAGCAGGTAAAAACTCAGTTACAGATGATTCAAATTAGAGAACAATATAGCAGTAAATGCCAATTCTGGATAGATTTGTATTTTTCCTCTCTTGCATTATATAAAGAAGTCTTTGACAGTTTTTTGTTTAAAACATAAACTATCAAAGACTTCTTTGCAAGTGTAAAGCCTTTTGCTGTAAAGTCGTATAACGCCTTTCAGCAAAATCTTCAATGTTACTAATAGAATCAAATGGTTCTGCAGATACATCTTCTTCAGGTAAAGGGAGAGTCTGATCGCTTTCGACTGGAACATTGTCTGCAAATGGGCATTGGACAGTAGATAAACTAAACATCTGAAAATTTCATGGAAATCCAATAATTGGAATCACTTTGGATAGAACAGATATTAGAACTCAAGTCACGGAAAGAAAATTCTATTCAGTAACCAAGAAACCAGCAAAAGAACCACTCACTTCAGAAGAAAAAAAAAAAAAAAAAAGAAACCTCCATATTCCCTACATATCACAGTCACTACATACTTTAGATACATCAATGATATATTCATTCTATGGTACCATGAGCCCAATATACAACAATTATTAGATGACTTCAATAATATCCCTTACAGATTACATCTCAACCTAGAACAACACAATCAAAGGGAAGCATACTTCCTGGACATAGACCAGTGTTCCACAACCGGTGTGCTGTCACAAGGTGAAAGATGTAACATGAACTTTTACATATTCTATTAATTTCAAGTTTTATTTATATATTTTTATCACAGCTGCTTATTTCATCAGTGCCACAGCACTGATGAAATAAGGTGATGTTAATACAATAAATGCATATGTCATCCCAGTACTCACTTATTCTTTTAGAGTTATACATTGGACTTGCATAGATCTTGAGCAACTCCAAATAAAAACAAAAACAACACTTACTAAGCATATACATCATCCTAAATCCACCATAGAAAGATTAATCCTTCCACCTAAAGATAACAGACATGGCCTGATCGACATAGTTAACCTCCACTACAAACAAATACAGACACCACGTGAGTTTTTCTACAAAAAACAAAAAACATTACAGTTAAATAAAGCAGTAACTGTAGCAGACTCAAATAATACACCATTAAATTTACATTTACAACATATAAATAGCATAGACATCATTAAGCAATCATGAGTAGTGTGAAAGGCACTCAATGGCAGACATCCCTATGACCTGGCCCAGGATTTTGTTGACAAAGCTGTGTCAAACAACTGGTTAGCTCGGGGACTGCCATACAGGATCAGGTCTTAACACGTTCATGGCATCAGTAGATAAACATTTAGGCAGCTGCTGGGCGTTACGAATCATGGGTGACTCGTAGTCTATTTTAATACAGGGCGGCACGAGTCACCCGTGCTTCGTACTATTAAATTAATATATTTTATTGCACATAATAAAATAATATCAATATATCAAGTATGATGTTTGTAGAATAATGTTATCAAAACATATGCACCGCCCCACAGAAAAACAAGCAATTATGTCTGTCGCCATAACTAGACATGTCCATACGAGTCACATGTGCCTCATAACGCCATGAACGTGTTAAATACTAAAAACTACAGAAAACACATATTCAAAGATACAACAATCACAAACGACACATGCAGAAAATGTCACATCATGCCAGAAACCATACAACACATCACTTCCAGTTGCAAGCTCTTGGCACAGACAGATAATTTACATAGACATAATCAAGTAGCAAATGCATCAAAAGCTTGCAAAGAAACAAATTATTAGACATCCATGAACAATACTATAAATAGGCCTACATTCAACAGACAGTATTGGAAAACAACATGCACAAAATGTATGACACAGCCATAATTATGTACTCTGAGACATGTCTTCCTTTTATTATTTTTTATTTTCATGACTAGGTGCACTAATAGACAAAAGGCATTTTACATCATCCTTTATTCCAGATCTTATATAGGCTGATACGCATTTCAGGCAAAGGCACCTCCTCTGTCGGCTGCACAATAAAACACATTATAAATTTCTTACGTTACAACATTCTATCATGACAAGTTACAACATACCATGACTTACAGGATTTTCCTCAGGTAGTGTTGACACATTCCATTTTAAAAATTACTTATTTACAGATAAAAACTGTTTAAAATACCATTGCAGTTAAAAATATATCTACAATTTTAAATTACTATTACAGTGAAGGCTTCATGGTTTAACATTGAACATCAACCAGGGTATACTCTTGACGTCTGTGTTAGTGGAATCTTTTTTAATCTCATTGTATATCGATTTATAGCATAACCCCCTTTTTAACGAAATGTTAATATGCCAATGAGATTAAAAAAAATTCCACTAACACAGACGTCAAGAGTATACCCTGGTTGATGTTCAATGTTAAACCATGAAGCCTTCACTGTAATAGTAATTTAAAATGTAAATTACTATTACATTAAATATGTAAATTTTAAAGATTCAGAATAAAGGATGATGTAAAATGCCTTGCGTCTATTAATGCACCTAGTCGTGAAAATAAAAAAGAGCCATAATCACAAAACAATTTACCACAAGAGACCAGACATCACACTCATTGACAAAAACAATAAAATCACATACATTATAGACATATCTGTTCCAAACACTCATAATATAGAAAACACATGCACTGAAAAAATCAGCAAGTACACAGAACTCGCCCAGGAAATAAGGCATCTGTGGAGGATGGATAGGGTGCTTATTGTACCTGTCATTCTCTCCTCTACCACACATGCTATACATAAGCCTGGGAACATTAAAATTGAATAGAAACATATACATCACATTACAGAAGGACACTATATTGAATACATGTCATATTGTTAGGAAATTCCTGAATACAGACACACACTGACACACTTATTTAATTTTCGTCTTGTTTTGAAATTACTATGCCTTGACTCCGGTCGGCATACTACACAACCATCGGTGTCAACCGAGTATAACTCACAAAACCCAACATAATAATAATAATAATAGATTTATGGCATTACAAAATTCTATTAATAGTATCATTATCATACTTTTTTGAGGGGAATAACATTTTCGTGTGCCGTGTTGAGTCATGTCGAGTCATAGGTGTGCCGTGAGAAGAAAAAAGTTGCAGAACGCTGATATAGACATATGGTTAAATAATGGATGCATCACCACAGGGGTTTACAGGAAATGCACATATCTCCTCATTTTCATACAATCATGCTCTTACAATCCCTATTCTTTTAAGTTGGCTGCATTTAACACCTTGGTCCATAGAGCATACACATATATATCAGATCTGAGACAAAGAAATAGGAATTTGCCATCATTATAAATCAAGTAGTCAATTGATAAGATGGATTCGATAAGATCAAGGGGCTCATTGAATATCATGCTATGTATGGGCAGGGCATAACACTTCTAGCTCCCAACCTACTATGAATGCATACGAGATGGTAATGTATAATGCAACATTGGTTCCTCTATCCTATATATATATTTCTTATTAGCACAAAGTGCTGACCTGATACTGCAAAGCATTACCAGGAACTCCTCTTTACAGAGAAATAGCCCACAACTATATCAACATGGCCTTCAAAAAAAGCCCATCCATATTTAATCTAATTAGAAATGCCAAAAACCTGATGAAATATATTCCATCCCCATTATGAACCATAGATCTAAAATGAATTAGAATACATAAAATATTAGCCACATGTCGGCACATAACCACCCATTTAAAGGAACAACATATCTAAAGGCCTATTAACCATCAACGTTTTCAACCTTATCAGCATATGGAGACCTGTATGTGGAAGTCTATTTCTATTGGACAAATATCCTACATAGAACAGCAGATAGATGATATATCAAATATCTGGAGTTAATGTAAATTTACAAGGCAACTGCAAAAAAAAAAAATAAATAAATAAAAAATAAAGCCATTAACTATAAAAAAGATAAGATAATATTGAACTACGCCACAGCACCTTAAGTTGCTGATAAAAATTTATTAAAATGTAACTAACGTTTTCAACCAAATTAATTGGCCAAAAACACTAGTTACATTCAATTATTAAAACCAATGGGATCGGTGGTAATATTAACACACTAAAAATATAAAATTTTTAGTTAAAAAACAAGTAAAAATTATACTCTTTCCATTTCCGACTTCGAGGATTCATATGACATATCGCCATCTAGGCATCCTCAGTGGATACTGAGAGGCCTAGATGGCGAAATGCATATGGATAAATTAATAAAGTAATGATTGTTCCTTGCCATTAGTTTGTCTTGTTTTGGCTCATAGAATCCTCGAAGTCGGAAATGGAAAGAGTATAATTTTTACTTGTTTTTTAACTAAAAATTTTATATTTTTAGTGTGTTACTAGTTACATTTTAATAATTTTTCTCAGCAACTTAAGGTGTTGTGGTATAGTTTATTACTTGCTGAGTGAGTTTTGTTAAATGTAAGACAATACTGAGCCTGTGGAAAATATATATCCATTCAGCAGAAATATCATAATCCACATAACATGATATTTACATTTCCACCAATCAGCGACAGCAACTGAACATAGAGATTAAGATCTATTCAAAAATTGTACAATTCCAATTTAGAACACCAGCCTGAAGATGTCCTTTTTTTCAAAGGACATCTTCAGGCCTTTTGATGAAAATAGTTCTTTTGCTGGTTACTGAGTAGAACATTCATTAATATTAACCAGTAATTTGTACTTTCGGAACTTGAAAATAACATAATCAGTGTCAAACCATAAAAACCTTGAACTTGGAGAAAATTCAAAAGAGTTAAGGAAATTCAAGTTGGAGATGCTAAATCCCTAATTTCATTTAGTTTACATAGTAACAAGTCAAGTTTGTTATTCTCCATTTGATTTATCAGCATGTTGTCTATTATCAGTGCTAATATGTCATTCATGTCATTTGAAGTTCTGAGAAGGATCCTAAGTACAATTGCAGATGTAAATGGCATCTTAACAGAACAGCAGAGCACATCCATAGCAGGAAAAAGTCAAAGAAACCATACCTGTAAATGTGACCTTTCATGAGAAATCAGCCTACTTCCAGGGTGCAATTGGGAGTCACACAACGTACTCCTGTAAGACTATCACATTTAACCATTCAGTCCAGGTAACTATGCCAGCTTTGAGTAGCCCACTTGACCATTTGCGGAGTACTCGACATTGAATAGTTTTAGGTGTGTGGGAGCTCACCCACACGAGCACCGAGGTGGAAGCAATAGCAAACACCAAAGTGCGCAACTACATGCAGAGTGTCAGTCGAGATGAGCCATTGCTCGCCTCAACCGACACAGAGCATGGAGAACAGGCAATAGCACCAGTTTACAGTGAAAACTCACAGAAAAGACTTCTGACATCGTCGGGGTTCCACATTTGCCGACGAATATCCTGCAACGTCGGACTTTTCTTTATACTTTAAGTCATTAGATTTCATCATTTAATAGATGAGGGCTTGTGCTCAAATATCAACTGTGATCTAGGCAAATTATTCTATAAATTAAACTAATATAAAGAAAATTCCTTTTTGCCCTTGGTATAATTAAATTAATTAAAAATCTACTAATGTGAGGTAGATAATAAGGACTTATCACAACAGTGATAATAAGCACAAACACCCAGGTATCAATGGAGTATATTTAATAAAAATGAAAAGGGTTGTACATTAAAATTGATTACATGAGCAATTAACATGAAATAACCAAAATGCATTTCGGACTATCAGAATAGTCCCTCTTCAGTTGGTATACATATATAATAAAAAGAGGACGCTATAATACTTAAAACTATACAATACAAAAGAACCGTTATAAAGGTATGATCATTTAACATTAAATGGGTGTAGAGAAGACAGGCTTAAGGCAGCTTCATAATGTTATACGGTAGCTTGATGTAAGAGTTACTAATATAAACAGTATTAAAATTAGCTGAATAATAAGGTAATGATGGGAGGTCAAAACAAATTATATCTACATACCATAACAGTAGTAAGATGGAGTTTGAAGGTGGCATTACTACAAGGTGCAGAGCAGTTATGAGAGAGATATGGTACAGGCAACATCTAGATCACAGTTGATATTTGAGCACAAGCCCTCATCTGTTAAATGATGAAATCTATAGACTTAACACTGATATCTAGTTTATTATGAGATGATGGAATGGAGATGGGTCATTAAGTTGTTAGTCACCACTTGTTCTCCAGATGTTGCCTGTACCATACCTCACTCATAACTGCTCTGCACCTTGTAGTAATGCCACCTTCAAACTCCATCTTACTACTGTTATGGTATGTAGATATAATTTGTTTTGACCTCCCATCATTACCTTATTATTCAGCTAATTTTAATACTGTTTATATTAGTAACTCTTACATCAAGCTACCGTATAACATTATGAAGCCGCCTTAAGCCTGTCTTCTCTACATCAATGTAATGTTAAATGATCATACCTTTATAACGGTTCCTTTGTATTGTATAGTTTTAAGTATTATAGCCTCCCCTTTTTTATATATGTATGCCAACTGAAGAGGGACTATTCCAATAGTCTGAAATGCATTTTGGTTATACTAAATACTTAGCTTGGATGTCACGCCAACCGTTGTATTAAAATGATGAAATTACAGATAAAAAGGCGTTAAAGATTAAACAAAATATTTTATTTCCGCAAGCGCTTTCAACGCTATTTATGTACGTCATCCTCAGGCAGTTGAATGAACAAAGAAATTTGGACAAAATATTTAAAATACAAAAAACTTAGCAACATTAGCCATTTATGGAACATAAGCTTTTTAAGAACATGTATAAATTTCAAAACAAACATTTTTGTAAGCACGTGAAACTGATGCGCATGCACCTTAACATACAACAGGTAAAAACCAATTGGAAGTGTACCATAAGTGCATGTTAGTTAAAATTTAAATATAAAAATATGTAACATAATTTGAAAACACGTAAAAACATGAAACGTATATTAAAAACAAATAAATAAAAGATCGATGCGCAAGCGTCTTATTCTACAATAAAGGTGAAAAAAATGAGAGTAGAATTATTGTTCATTTTTTAACCTTTCATATAAATTAGACCAAACGTCAGGTAATTCGAGGGTAGAGGAGTTGCACAGGGAGAGCAGCTTAATGCAGAGGGCCATTTCGTTTAATCTTTAATGCCTTTTTATCTGTAATTTCAGCATTTTGGTTATTTCATGTTAATTGCTCATGTAATCAATGTACAACCCTTTTCATTTTTATTAAATATACTCCATTGCAGTGGCGTGCCGTCATTGGAAGCGATGGAAGCGCAGATTCCACCTTCCAATGACCTTCCCTTGTATTTTGTAAAATATAAATTTTCATATTTTAACGTACTTTGCATTAATTAAAATTAATATTTTATTATAACTGCATTATGTATTTTTTACAAATTTCTATACTACATGTGAAAAAAACGATAAGATTGCTATTGTATATTCGAATGATTCGGTGGCGGAAGGAGTGTCGAAACCGATCAGTTTCCAATCAGCCGGATTATATAGGCATTGTCAAATGCGGTTTACAGAGCACCAACCTCACCCGGTTTAGCTGGTAGAAGCGACACACTCATAAAGAGTTTTACTTTATATCCCGGAGCGGTTGTGGGCTGTTAGCCACCTGCCTGTCAACTTCCAAGCAGCCAGATTATAGGCATTGGCGCATGCGCTTTACAGAGCACCAACGTCACGGTTTAGCTGGTAGAAGCGACACACACGTAAAGAGTTCGACTTTATATCCCAGAGTAGTTGTGGGCTGTTAGCCGCCTGCTAGATATTCGGCCACCCTCGCCTGATTATGTGAATCATGAGCAGACTAGATCAACGGCGGACAACCCCCGGCCGTGGGCCAGCTACGGCTGGCGAAAAGTTTCTATCCGGCCCGCGAGATCTTTAATAGATTAATTAGTTATTTTTCCAATTCTTTGTAATTTTCGAAAATGATAAGAAAAATAAATGTAGTAATTAACTTTTTATTTATTTATTTCATATTTGCAGACTAAAAAAAATTACGAGTCACAAGAAGGCGTCAATTAACTACTACGGCCCGCGGAAAAAAACGTAAAATTTATTCTGGCCCATGTTATAAAAACTGTTGCCCACCCTAGACTAGATTTATAACTTAACCCAACCGATAGGAATTTACTGGCATGTTTTTATGATAGTTCTGTATAGTTGACAGGAGTTTTAAAAAAATCCATTAAAATATTTGATACATTTATTCCGCGTTTATTCTGCTCTCCCATCTTATATTACTTACGGATTTCAATGTTAAACCGGTGATATTACGATTTAGTATGTCCCATCTGTAAGGGGATGCAGAAAAAACGTGTACAATTCTAGTACAGTGATAAAAAATTAACTGTTACTTTGGCAGCATCATTTACAACCAAATTTAATGAATGAGATGTACAATGGTACAAAAAAAGCTCTAGAATTTATTTTCCTTAAATTTACGATTTATGTATCCGTTGTCATAAAAATTTCTTTCCACTTCTTTCCCAAGACTACAGATATTCGAGTACAAAGTAACCGGTTTCGACTTATTTCTATTTAAGAAGTAGTTAAATAATTAAGCGATTAGGGAATTAGAAACATAAATAAAACCCCGATGAAAGAGCCGAAATTTTACTTAAACAGAAGTTTAACCGAACCAATCTCTTGCCGAGTACAGTGGGGTCTGATCTCTTCATAATATTAGATGTAATAAAGACAAAATTTCTCCAGTTCAATGAGAGTGACCGAAAAGTTGTAAATTTTGGAAATTTCCGTGAACACTCGATCCTAAAACGAATTAGTTAGAAAACGAACGACGGACAATCTGTTAAGTTTAACATATTTAGATTTTTACAGCTATGGTGAGAAACGTTTAAAATCTACAACAACCCTGTCGTGTCCTTTGATATATACTAGTGACGCGACAAAAGAGGCATTTGACATTGACCAGTATCGGCACCCTCGGGATTTGGCACGGTCACACTACATACCTACCTGGACAGTCTCTGATTCCATTCATTAGCCACTGGTAGGGAGCTATTTCACTAAGTGGATTGTTTTAAGATTTAAAAAGTAAAGAATATTTTGTTATTTTTATGTACGTTTCTTCACAAAGTTATATTTAATTATAAGTTTCTTTAAAAGTATATTCATACAATTGAAGAATTTTTTGTACTAGGTATGTATATTCGTCACACATTTTGTTTTACCAAGTAAGTTTTTCTGATAATTTTAATTTTAGCCCTTATATCGTGGCTAGTGATTCAAAAATTTATTTAAAAAAGTTTTGGCTCGAGACCATATAATGAAAAAAAAAAAAAAAAAAAAACATTATTAAAAGAGAAAGACAATGCCTAAATTAAATATAAATACGTCAACAAAAAATTTCGACATTTTGACGATAAAATTTATGACGAATGACGATTCTTTCGTAAAATTGAAGCAATTTGGAAATCAAAGAAGAATAGAATTTAACATTGGTAGACGATATAAAATAAATATTGAAAATTATAACAAGATAATTACGATTAATAGATATATCTAAATTAATAGATGTTATGTTTTTTCTCAAAGCGAGAATTGGCATTTAGAGGGCGTAGGGAATTTATTGAATCTAATAACGGAGGTAATTATATTGAACTTTTTTATTTATTAAGTACGTCAGATAATCTATTAAAAATACATTTAAAGAAGTATACGGTTTTTACTGGCTTATCGAACAAACGAATACGAACGGGCCTGACGCGCAATTTGATTGCCCCTGAAAGTCGGCTTCTCACAGAAACACAGCTTCCCTATCATCAATGTCACGGCACGCCATTTTTATTAAAGATACTCCATTGATATCTGCGTGTTTGTGCTTATTATCACTGTTGTGATAAGTTCTTATTATCTACCTCACATTAGTAGATTTTTAATTTAATTATACCAGGGCAAAAAGCAATTTTCTTTATATTAGTTTAATTTATAGAATTCTTTATACTTTACCAATAAATATCATTAGAATGTCTGACTGTCTGCTAAACACGCGATTGGCTTGGCGGAGACTCTCTATGGCGCCTGGAAGTAGGCTGATTTCGGGCCCCGGTATCTAGGTGAACAGGTATTGTTCCTTTGACTTTTTAGCTCCCATGGGCACGCTTTACAGCGCCGGTAAGCTTCCAACTGTGTCATTCATACTTGCAATCTTGTCCGTCTGGTAGTTTACAACCAGGCATTGTGATGAGCGTAATTTCCATACACACGATCGCACACCGTATATAATTTTGGTATTGTCAGTCGTCCAATACTTAATGTAACAGTAGACGACTTAAACTAGCTTATGCAGTTAACGAAGCTCTTAAATTCGAGTAAATATTACAAATTGTTTTACTTACGGGAATGTCCGACGGTTTAGGTAAACAGTGCCACCTGGCATTCCGAACCTAAATATGTATATACAGTATTTTATATTTCTTTTTTTTGAGAGAAATAAAAACATTTTACATTTAATTAGTTTTTTTTTATTTGTAATGAATATATTATACATTACATTTCATTAAAATGCAATTCCACACTCTAATAATCTTATGCACTAAAACCCGTCCGCATTTTTTTCTAGAATCCGCCAGATGGCGAAACGTTTATTTCAAGATCTCTGTAAACACAAGGTCTGGACACGATACCGTGATGCATTGCGGCAGTCGTCATATCTGTGGTAATAAGTATGGTGTTTGTAGAGCGAATTTAGCTTTTTTTTCCGATCTCAATTAACTGGATTTCTTCTTATCTATTTTTATTTTAAACGGTTTGGCGTTAGGCACCGAATTGTAAGATTTTATCAGCAAAAGGTGTAAGATTGTTTTGTTTTTCTCGCTAATAAAACTAGAAGAGCGAAACGGCTTAAATGTTGCGGATGAACCGAGTATAAACAACAGAATTCGAGGCTGCTTGGGGTTAATCGAGATTGTATTTATACGCATTAGCAAAATTAAAATAAAAATTAAAATTATGTACAACTTTCAAACTATTTCCAGCAGCCATTTTAGAAAGCAAAATTAAAATTATGTACAACTTTCAAACTATCTCCAGCAGCCATTTTAGAAACCAGTAGATCAAGCATTGATTAATTTTACGAAAAATATTTTTCCCATCCATTTATCACGTTTTACAGCTTCCACTACAGAATTAAAAATTATATAAACTCAAACATTTCTTGTCTTTTCTTGAAAAATGTGAATTGACTACTTTTTTGAAGATATTTTTAATCTACTTACATTTTTTGTACACTAGTGAAGGTACTTGATTCAACGAAGAGACGTAAACAGCTTTCGTGCTAGGCCATTTATACACATAAAATTCCATGTGATAACAAAGGTTCTCTGAAAAAAAATCTCGTCTTCTGCCTCATAAGTTACCTTCTGTTTTTTCTTCCCGATATAATCATCAACGAGATTTTCATATTGAATCAAGGCTATAAAACACAATGTTAAATTTAAAGCATAAAATTGCAGACTTTTAATTATGAAAATCGAAGAGCACGGTCATAAACATGATCAAATGACATAAGAGAATTCGCGTCTAAGAGAATTCCCAGATCTTCCATTCGTATTATACGCGTGAAAGTACAAGATAAATGGGAACGGCCTTCTGTAAGACAGAAGCTCACCAATAAGAAATATATGGAAATATTTTATCATATTTTTTTCATTTTCTGATTTTGTAATTGTCTAGCAACAATTCAAACCATTAGAAGAGAGAGTTGAAATATATTTATTTATGAAATGGTGTTGAATGACACTTTATATAGAGAAGTGCTCATTGTTAATGAAAAAGTACAGTAATAGTTCAATTTTTGTGGTCCCTTGACACTTTGGGGCCCAGCGCTTAAGCCATAGACCCCTGTAGACAATAATCCCTGTAGATCCGCCCCTGCCAGACAATAATTCCTGTAGATCCGCTCCTGGACACATAACCCCCTTGTATTTCTCCATCCTCCCGACCTTTCACCAGTTAAATTTAACAGCATTAATGTCCCTTATACACAAGCTGCCGTGCTAAGTTTCGTTTTTTAATCTTCATCCCATCCTGAGATATTGAACGAAATAGACGCCAACACACACATATACACGGAATATTATTAAGCCGATTTTTTTAAAATTTATTTTTTGGAAAGAGATCGAGAGTTTCAAAATGTGAAGATTTATAAAAACCATGAAGGATGAAATTCGACACGATTCCAATACTTTCTCTTGTTGTGTATACGTAACAGCCAGGAAAGTAAGTTTTTTATTAAAATAAACTCTCATAACAGATGGCGCCACACACATTTTTATTTATTTATTATTATTAATAAAATAAAAGTTGATTTTTGCTCGTTGCTAGATATTTTTATTGCAATTTTATTCATTCTGAACAACATTTAAGTAGAATATCATTCGAAATTTTGCGATAAGACATTTCGTTTTCGACAAAAGTAACAAAAACTTGAATTTTTTGTATTTTGAATAACAGACGGCGCCACTTAAGTTTTTTTCGAATTTCAAATGTTCCGTTGTAAATGTAACCGTAAAATGTTATTCCGTTTTAACGACGTAAAGGAAGGATAAAGCATAATTTTGTAATTACAATTGAAAGAATTAATTAATTTTGGAATAAGCGAATACTTTGGAGACAAACCGAAGAAAATATATCGACCACGTTGGCATGTTCTGCCGACAAAAGTAGTTGAATATATCAAATTAGTGGATGATGAGGTAAGGTAGACACCACGTGTCTTTTCTAACTCTGCCTTAATTCTGAGAATTGATAAAGAGAAGCCAACGTCAGTAAATATCTTCTGTTTTCTTGGTTAATGTAACCGTTGGTGCCAAGATGGCGGTTCGTCTCTGATTCCAGCAAGGAAACAGTGGGACGCACGTTCTAACCTATCCTAACCTATTCTAATAATTTGGTTGCTAATAATTATGGTAATTTATTGGAATAGGTTAGGTTCGGTTAGAACGTGCGTCCCACTGTTTCCTTGCTGGAATCAGAGACGAACCGCCATATTGGCACCAAGGGTTACATTAACCGTTTTGTTCAGTGTTTTTGTCTATTATTTTTACTTTTCCGCGCCTGTTACTTATAACAGGAAAACATGGCGAAATAACTCCTGTGCTTTGGAAAATTTCTGAAATTTTTCGTGGAGATTTGTGTATTAGAGGGGTCGATGCTATTAAATTTTGGTGGTTGAAGGTAGAGTAGGTGAAGAGATAAAGGGGATCGTGTGTATCTCCAATAGAGTCAGAGTTAATGACAATTTTTTTTGTTATTAGTATTTACAATTTTTCTTATAAAACCCGTCCCGGCCATCAAAATTAAGCGTTTTGCTATTTCATAATAATTAAACATATAAAACAATTTTAATAATAAAATATTATAATAGATGGCGCCACACACGCAGTTATGTCGCCGGGAAAGTTAAGCAACTCGTTGCTGGATTTTTTTTACTTTTCGTATTGCATTATGATGAAATGAATGAATTCCCTTCAAATTCTTATCGATAGAAATAGTTTCGATTTTTTCTATTGTAGTTTTATTTCTAAACATAGTTAAGAACTCTACTTACTAGTTTTGCATAATTTACTCTTTTTTTAATTAGTGAATGCCAAACTGAGGAAGGAAGTCTCCTTGAAGTAATAAAGGAGACTTTTGTCGTTAATTTATTGATTGATGCAAAGAAAATATAAGTGCATTTTTACTTATGTTTGGGGATTCAAATACTTATTTTAGGGCAACATTTAAAATGCCCAATTTGTGTAATTGTAATTCTGTGTGAAAAATAGAAAATGCAACAAAGTAATACCTCGAAAGAACAGAAGGTATATTTGAAAAAACTGGAAAATCAGAAAACTACTTATCCCTCATATTGTTTTATCATTATTTGTATGTATTCTAGAATAACTTCTAAATACTTTCTCTTTCAGGTTCTATGCTGAAGTTCTTAAGTGGTAAAAAATTTCCAGGATTATCCATTTTAATTCTAAATTATATTTCATATTTCCACATTGCAGTTTGTGTACAGCTTACTTTTTAACTTGCAGGTCGTGCTGAAGGAATGAAGAAATTCTGTATAATAACTGAAGAATTGTTTCCAGAATCAACCGGTCGAACTGGAAGAATTAAAAGAGATATTTAACGTTTTCGCCGTTACAAATGCTAAAAAATGAAATCTGTTTCGTAGAATGGTGCAAGAAATACCCAAGAAACTGAATGGACATTCTTCTCTTCGGTCGTTTCCGACGTAAAAATGGAAGATGTTTTTCCATTGGTTATCATTCGTCGTGTGTTTACTGTTTATGCAAAACGAATTCTTACGAACAGAATTGCCCTTTATAAGAATAAGAAATACATTGTTATACATACTTATAAGAAATTGTTGTACATTGTTGTTATACATTGTAATACATACTTATAAGAAATACATTGTTACTATTTATGAGCTAATATCATTTGAACAGTTTTAAATATTGTAGAATATCGAAAGGAAAACAAATTACTTCTTAAGCATCAAGCATAACAGTTTTAAATATTTTTGTATTTTTGATTAATTAATAACAAGAATTTTATGTTCAGAGTTTGAGTTTTGATATTTTTATTTATCATTATTTGCAGGTTTCTCTCGGCGTAAAACAACGAATAAGAAATATCAATGTGAAAGCTGCAAGAAAGAATTCCGTTCGAAATATAATTTAAATTGTCATCAAAAAATTCACACTGGAGAAGGGTTCTTGAATTGTCAATTCTGTAATCGTCAGTTCAACCATTTCAGCAATCTACGTGAACACCTCAAGACTTACACCGGGGAGAAATGCTTTACCTGTGACCATTGCAAACGAAGTTTTACGCAAAAAGGAACTTTGATAACACATTTGCGAACTCACACAGGGGAGAAGCCTTTCACTTGCGACCATTGCAAACGAAGTTTTACGCAAAAAGGAACTTTGATAACACATTTGCGAACTCACACAGGGGAGAAGCCTTTCACTTGCGACCATTGCAAACGAAGTTTTACGCAAAAAGGAACTTTGATAACACATTTGCGAACTCACACAGGGGAGAAGCCTTTCACTTGCGACCATTGCAAACGAAAATTTTCTTTTAAATGCAATTTAACTTATCATATTATTACATGTCATAGTAATAACTAACTTAAACTATCTGTCAATTATTGTACTTTTAACTGTTGAAGGGTCTTCGAACTTAAAATTTCAGTTTTAATGAAAATTGAAGGAAATTTTCAGAATTTATTGTTTATTAACTTAAAATAATTCTTGTTGTAATGTTTACGTTTTACTTTAAACATTGGTTGTATCAATAAAACAATGTTTTGTTGAATTATTTTTAAACAAATCGCTTGATTTGCTTGTTTTTATAAAATTCTATCTTAGTGCACGAATTCTTCAAAACATTTTCTGCTGTTAGTGTAATATCTGAAGAGATGAATTTTGGATCAGTAGCATATTTAAATATTAAAAGAACAGTTTCTTATCTAATTAATTACCATAATCGAAATTATATATATATTGCTGAATTCACATAATGACATAAGTTAAACAAGCTATTGCATACAAATGAATACAACATAAATATAAGTTAAATTGGCCACTAATTATTATGGTTTTCACATTGAAAGAAATGCATCCAAAAGTTTCAAAAATATAAAATATCTCTGATTTTTAAATTTTGTTTATTCAACACTACAGTATATTCATTACCATGTAAAACAAAAGTACTCAGTACAGTACATTGATTCTTCTCAATTTGCGCAATAAAGATATCAGTCATTTATGTTCAATTATTCAACGTGTTAAAAGTATAATGTGATTTTCGAAAGGTTGAATAATATGAATACGTATGAAATTTTAATTTAAAAATTTTACAGTTAACTTACTTTCGGTGTTTATGTCCATGTAGATTCAGTTGTTTTGCAAATATTAAAGCATCTGAGGGATGAATTAGCATGCTTTTATTTCTAATAGAAATCAATAAATATTGGTAAAGTGGAAATTTTGCTTCTAAAGACTCCACACGTGTATCATACTTCAAAACAAATCATAATTTCTTAACAAATCAAACAATGTACTAAACAACTTAATGAAAACACATACTTAAAGTACCGACATCAAATGAATAATCGTCATAATAGGAACAGAAATATCATCGACAATACCATTATCAGCAGCGGTCGAAGATTATAAAAAAACAGGGTGGAGGCACAAGATATAAAAAGGCCATCGCACTTTATGCAAGAAGCTTTAAACTCAACGATTCAATGTCGGATCAGCGCTCTCAAAAGATGACACCGGTTACACTCGGGTCTAACTCGGCCTTACGAACAAGAAATGTAGTGTCGGTCAAAATAAGACAAATAAATTACTACATAAAAATAGTTGTGGGGACTATAGACAAATATAGTTTATTAGTTCCTTTTGTTTTTGCAGAATAGGCAAGAAGTCGTGAGTTTTCTGTCGTTAGTCGATAAAAACATTTGGTGACCACTTGGGGATTAGGAAAAGAGCAACTCGGACAAAAAAGTGAAATGTGCCCCGAGTGTACCAATGTATCCTTACCATAACTAACAGCTTTAAAATGTATTACTTTCTCTGCTTGCGAAGTGCTTTTGCCACTTCTATAGTCACGTGATTATGCCACCCTCCCTTTATCGCGAGGCTTCTAACAGAATCCATTTTTTTTCTTTAAATTGTAAAATTTTTGGCTTCGCTTCAAAAATTATTATTACATCTTTGTTTTCTTTATTTTTTTACTTTTAAATAGTGTAAAATAGTTTCTTATTTACAAAAATGCTTTATTTGTGTCGAATTTAATGTAATTTGATACGTAAAACGCAAAAAATAAACATATCAAATTTCAACTCGCCCGTAATTTCTCTCATGTTTCACCGATCGCCAAAATGGGGAAGAAATATGACACTTTCAAGTGAAGTCATTAAAAATTTCATATTACTGCGAAAAAATTTGTCAATATACCTCGCTATACCCCCTATCGCGAAAGTCAATAAACGTTGATTGTTTTCTGACCCTATTTTCAAATGCTTCTTTCTGACTTATAAATCGACCAATTGACAAAGTTCTTATTTTGTTTTACTCATATGAATGTTGTATTTAAGATTTAACAGATATTTTCTTTATATTTCTACACATGAATTTTATTTTTAATTTTGAATATGACATAGTCGTGTGTTAGGCTTAACTCGATCATCTAATAAAAAACTTGACATCGCTCAAAATATTATTCAATTCATCAAAATTCTTTGTTGATAGTATAGATATAAATGTTTTCTGTGCATGAAATGGAGCAATCAAAAAAATAATGTGTGGACAATCGAAAATTCGGCAATTCACGACATGATGTCAAATGCGTAAATTAACCTATTTATAACTAAAAATATTCTCGAAATTTCATCAAAAAAAATATCTTTGCAACAATACCTATATGAAATTCTTACGCAAGAAAAAAAAATTGTACAATTAGCGCAATTTGTATTAAAGATATTAATTTTGAAAATTTTTGTCTTTGTTATTTCTCGCGCAAACAAACGCGATTTCTCGCAGAGTATAATAAGACATCGCTGAGTTTAGTAATAAATCTCGATATCTCGGTTCAAAATCAGGCTAAAATGAATCTTTTTAGTGAAAAGAAAATTGTTGAGAGAAAAAAATTGATAGCGAAAAAGATGCTCGCGATGGTCGCGATCGACGATAGCGATTATCGCGAACTCGTTTTTTCCCGATTTTTTGCTACTGCGCATAGTGGCGTGGAAGCTTGTTAGAAGCCGGCACTTTTTTAAATTCTTTCTGAGTAAACTCGGCGCGCAATAAAAATGTTATTTATTGCATTTTTTGCAGTTCGAAAAAGTTGGAGAACTTAAATTTTTTGAAATTTTTTGAAAAATTTCGGGAAAAATGCCAAGAAAATAACGACAAGAGCGCTTCTCA
Organism: Centruroides vittatus; assembly: GCF_030686945.1. Classification (NCBI taxonomy): domain Eukaryota; kingdom Metazoa; phylum Arthropoda; class Arachnida; order Scorpiones; family Buthidae; genus Centruroides; species Centruroides vittatus. The sequence continues at coordinate 65,119 of NW_027121735.1, forward strand.
CAGAAGCCAGGCGATCATAGAAGGGTTACAATTTTTTTTTTTTTTTTTTTTTTTGTAACTCTTTCCGCCCAGTGGGCACTAAGAGGGCCTCTTATAGCAAGCCCATAATGGGTTCGGCCAGGCCCACAATGAGGCGGCCGGGTGGTTAGGGACGGGGACCGACATATCCGGACGGACCACCCCCCGAAAAATTCCTGGGGATTTCTCGACCCGTCCGGATTCGATCCCGGGTCCCCCAGGGCGGCAGGCTAACCTTGACCGCTCGGCCATCCGGCCGAAGGGTTACATTTAAGGCATTGTAACACATGGGAGATCTGCCGAAAGAAATGACTCCCGGTAGGTTTTTTTATGGGAAACTGGCCCTTATTTAGGCGTTACTGAGGTAAAGAAAACCCGATAAACTCTACATGTTCAACCCATTGGCCAGGCGCAAACCCACGACCAACTACTAGTGTTTAGGTGTTTTATCCACTCGGCCACTGGTGAGTTGCGGCCGGGTGACGAGAGACAAAAGTCGACATAACCGTAAGGATCCCACTCGAAAGTTTTCTGTGGTTTTTTCTACCCGTCCGGATCATTCAGAGCAGTGTACTGATACTTAATCCGCTCAACTATCCGTGTTTATGAATACAATTAATACGTATAAACACTATTCTTCAATAAGAAAATTTACTTGTGGAGTAAAATGTTCGAAATTCTAGACTTATTACTAAGCTTAGGGGCCCAAAAGTGGCCGAGCGGATAAAACCACTGAACGTTGGTTCGCGCTGGCTCGGCAAAGCGATAAGTCACAATCCTCATTTAAGTTTGTCCCCTGGTGCTATCCGCTCTGGCCATGGCCTGCCCGCATATGACTAAATTCGATGAATATGTAAAAATATAAGCATTTAAAAGTTTATTCTGTAAATAAGTGGTCGTAATTTACAAAATAAATCATTCTAATCATTAAATTCGATGCAAATGCAATGAAGAATATCACGACATCGACAAGAATCGATTTCCTGTTACTTTTCAATTTTGGCTACGATTCTTCACTACTTTGTCTCTCTGAAGAAGAATCTTCTGTGTACGATTTCAATAAACTTGAACTTTCTGATAACGATTTATTCGTTACATTTCTTTTTCTAAAGATCGTTCGAGCTTTCTTCTTTCCCTTTTTCCATAGATTTGCATTATTATCCCGAAGGTAACAAATATTTTGTGAAGAACAACTGCTGCTTGTATCTTCATAGAATCTGCTCTCTTCTGTAACTAAATTCTTTTTGGTATTCTCAAAAATTTTGCATATTTCTGTTCTACTTGAAATATTTTTTCTCCTTTGTTGTAGACTAATCTCATTTCGTGTTTCTTCAGTTTGAGTAGTGTTAGAATAATTTAATGGTGACATATCACCAGAGCCTTTTAATTTATTATCGGAAAGTAAAGATTTGGTCTCGATCATTTCGATTAAATTCATTTTTCTTTGCTTGAATTGAAGAGTATTTTTTGAAGTATCGCGAATATCTCCATAAAGAGAAGGTTGTTCCGTTTCATAAACGGGATAAATTATATCCAATCGCTCGGTTTTTGAATATTTATAATTGCCTTTAGGTGCCATTTTCATTGGTTTTGCATAAAAGCGAGAACTTACATCTTCGTCTGCGGTATTGGAACGACCTTCTGATTTCAAAAACTCTCGAATAAAGTTATTGTCATCCTCCATCATCGAATTTTCATCTACTTCAATATTAACACTGACTGCCGGAACTACTTCCTTTGGTTCTTCAACTTTCGTTGATGTTTTATGTTTTGATTTTCTAGAAGCAGATTGAGATGTACTGGAGGACTCGGCACTAACTTGAGTCTCTTTAGAAACTCCGGAAAAAGGAGAAGTCTGGGTCTCTACAGCAATTCCAGGCGATTTAAGTATGTCGGGTGAAATAAGAACTTGAGTATCATTGGACGTTTCTGTAGTTTCGACAGCTTCGAGACTGCTAATTTCAGAAGTCTGAACTTCTTTGTTATCGAAAACTTTAGGACTGTCAATACGTCCCTGTGTTTGAAAACTTACGCGAATTTCGGTGGGATGGAAAGTTTCGATTCTTTCAGGAATTTCTTCTCCGTCATCTTTGAAAGAATAAGCAGGAAGAAAACTAGAACTCCTGGAGTAGTCACGTTCAGGTGCAGTTGGTTGTCGGTGGTGATAAAACAACGTATCTTCCTGTGGATATATATTTCGAATTGTTTGTGCATCATAGAATTTTGCCGAGGGTTCTAGTTTGCGTGTCTTTCTTCGATACTCCGTACAAAAGTATATAATAATAGTTAAAATTAAAAGCACAAACTGTATTATAAAAAATACAATTGCTGCCGAAACAGCGTAAAAAGAAATAATATCGTAGATACTTTTCGAATCGTTATTCTTTTTGGATCGTAAGTTATTTTTCATAAATGGGTGTTTATAATGCTGAAACTTATTAGTGTGGAAAGAATTGTTTACATACACACGATACGCTCCATTTCCTTTCTTTTTTCTTTCTTTCCACATATATTTTTCAAAACGTTTATCATTTAGAGCTGATTCTTTCAGATTAGACGAGGTTATCATATTCTTCTTATTCCCAGCGTATCCGTTATTCAATTTTCTTATTGTATTATCTCCATTAATATACTTATCATTACCCACATCTTTGACCAACCATGTTTCGACATTATTCTCTTTTTTCTCTAAAATTGTCGATAGATTTCCAATATATTCTTCTAAAGAATATTTTCTCTTGGTATCACTGAAAACATTCGGATTTTTTGCGCGTTTTAACCATAGCATTTTGTCCTTGAAGATGCTTTTAGCGATTCTCCTTGGCATTACTTTTGCTTCAAAATTAAAAAATTGTTTATTTTTCTTTGGAACGAGTAAATATAATTTTCTCCCGCCATCTTGATTTTCTTGCCATAAAATTGTATCTTCTCTAAAGTTCTTTTCGGTGTTCCTTTTTTGATCCGTTAGCGGTAGCCATTTCCAAACATTCCTACCATATAAATTATGGCTTCCATTCAAACCTGTATTGAATCGACGGGTGTCTTCGTGTGTTGTATTCTTATTTGTAATTAATGGGTGCATTTTGTCTTCTTCTACACTTAAAAATGCTAAATGTAATAATAAAATAAGTGTAATAATATTCAGAAACGTCATCGTAAGTTTCGTAAGTCTTGGTGTAATTTGTTAATTATCATCAAAATTTGTCTAAAGAAATAGTTTCTCTGAAGTTAACACCAAACAAACCTGAAATTCAGTAAAAACAGAACGTTTCCGACCATGTACAGTACAATGGCCATTTTCAGGTTCTAAAACGGAATTAATAAATAGAACAGGAAGCATATTTAAAATTAAAAATGTTCGAAAATTACAAATTTACGTGGTGAGACACGTGTACAGGAGCATAAATACATTAAATTAAAAGAAGATAATAGGAATAAATAATTAAAAAGAAAAGTATTAAATGTAAAATAAGATAATTAAATAAATACACCCATATATATATAAATATTGTGAGTAAAAACATAAATGTAGCAAAACTTCGAATAATGCTCTCCGTGCGTGTGACACGACAGCAGATTTTTAAAAGTTAATTGAAGTCCCTTTCTTATTGGCCTTATAAATTTTGAGAGTTTTCAAATATTTAAAATGTGTCTTACCGAAGCATGCTATATCAAAAGAAACATGCGAGTCACTGCCACATAAACAAAGGCCGTCAAGGCGGTTGTACCAGTGGCGTAGCAAACAAAACTGGCGCCCGGTGCACGACACTTTATTGGCGCCCCCTGCCCCTCCAGAAACACATATAGTTTGTCTTGGAGACCATTTGGGCGCCCCTCTGCGAGTGGCACCAGGTGCATGATACATCCCCTTGCACCCCCCCTCGCTACGTCACTGGGTTGTACAGTACATAGGCGCTTTCTAATGGATCATGCTAGAGTACCTAGATATCAGAGTAGCGACACACGAGTCATCGCCGCCATGTTCTGTCGAATGTCATCACGTGGTCTATGGGTTTATATTAAGAAATGACGATCTTTTTTAGTTTAATAAAGTATTTTATTCGTAAAAATGCTTTATTAAACTAAAAAAGATCGTCATTTCTTAATATAAACCCATAGACCACGTGATGCATTCGACAGAACATGGCGGCGATGACTCGTGTGTCGCTACTCTGATATCTAAGTACTCTAGATCATGCTAATGAAAGGATCTGCTGTACTTGGGGTGTACTCAATTTCTTTGCAAAATAACAGACGCGTGGTAATTACGAATACATTGGAGCAACTTATAGCACTATCTCATGGATCCCTGATCATTAGAATCAGGAACATCGAAATAGCGTTAGGAAGCTGGCCTTACCCGCCTGTTGATCTCCCGTGAATCCTTGTGTGTTTCGTGATTTCATTCAATCGGTCACTGCTGGGCCAGTTTGTCTTTTTTTTTTTTATTTTTTTAACTCTTTCCGCCCTGTGGGCACTAAGAGGGCCTCTTTTAGTAGGCCCATTATGGGTTCGGCCAGGCCCACAATGGGGCGACCGGGTGGTGAGGGACGGGGCCCGACATATCCGAACGGACCACCCCCCGAAAAATTCCTGGGGATTATTCAACCCGTTCGGATTCGATCCCGGGTCCCCCAGAGCGGTAGGCTGCCACCTTTACCGCTCGGCCATCCGGCCGTCTAAGGGCCAGTTTGTCTAGAGTACTCAGATTTGAGCTCATAGTTTTATTTTTTTATTTTTTAATCTTTCCACTCTGAAGGGACTAAAAGTAATGAAAAGTTCGTCTAATCCCACAATATTGATTTTCTGGGTGGCAAAGGACGGAGCCTGAAGTATTCGGTACAGGCCGCCCATGAAAACTTTGAGATTCCTGAGTATCCCGATTAACAAAATAACACTATTTAGCGAAAAATTATTTAAAATTTTGAATATTTTCAGATTGAATTACACTTATTAAAATACTACTGACTAATTTAATCAGCAAATCTCAAAATAGTCGTTTGATAAAAAAAATTTTCAACAAAAATTTTCGTGCTGTGAATTGCTAATCTTTTAAATTCTTTCCGTCCAGTGGGCAATTATAAAACCATATTTTAGCAAACCCATTATGGATTCGGCTACAATGGGACGTCCGGGTGATGAGGGACCGGTCTTAACATATCCGAATGAACCACCCCGAAAAATCTCCGCCACCCATAACCAGGCCATTTTATCGGCCATGGCATCCTGGATTAGGTCAAAACGGTTAAATATAAATAATTTATTCTTATATCACTTTTAATTAAGTATTTAAAACTGACATATTAACAAGAAAATAATAATATTAATAAAATAAAAATTCTTTTAATTTCACAGTCGTTTACGTGACGTTTAGCCATCGAATTGGCAACACTTTACGAATAGTTCTAAAATGGCGGACATTTCACCAGAGCGAAAAAGGAGTAAAAATTCTCGTGAGAAAATGAAAGAAAAACACGTAAGTTTATTTAATCGAATATTAAAATTATTTATAATTTAAAAGTAACTTTCGTTATTAACAAATATTACCCAATTATTTAGTGACATCATGAAAGAAATCTTCGTCAATAGACATGTCGGCCGGAAACCTATTTTAAAGGTTGAGAGTTCGTTCTTTGATCACGTTGAACAATAGAAAATAATCAGTTTCACACGTGGATACACACGTGCTTAATTAAGAATATAATCGATATTCTTCGATTTTAACTATTTAACTGTATATTTTTCGGAATTTTATTTGTTCTGTTTGACAGTTTATTTTTTCAGTAGAGAAATCATGCATAAATATTCTCTGCCACACGTACAAATCATTTAAGATCACGATTTGTATGAGTTATGGGTATAATAGTCAATATAATAACGCCCTAACATTCTCCATGCGAATTTTGGGAATCTGCTTTGCTGACAGTTTGAAAATATTAAAGTTACTGCTGATTACTGTTTTTAGGTCAACTCATAAAATGCAGTTGAGAAATTTCTCTCTTTTGCAATGTCCAAAGTAAACTGTCATGTGTTAAGTGTGGTCTTTGTAGAAGCCTTTAACCTTGGTGCGTAGTGCATGACTGGAGATAAGATGTAAACTTCGAATGAGAGATTTGCCACCCCCGGAGTTGTAGACTCACTGTATGTGCAATTTTGCAAGATATTCACCTCCGAAGGTTGGTTTTTAGCATGCTTGTTCTCCATGCTCTGCTTTGGTCAAGGCAAGTTACAGTTGGCCTTGACCAGTGCTCCAGTTGTAGTCATGCATTTTGGTGCTTGCACCTCGGCACATGCGTGGGGACTAGTCTCCGCATCCCCTAAACTATATAACATTGAGTACTCTATGAGCGGTTAAGTGGACTACTTAAAGTCAGCTTAATTGCTTGGGTTAAATAGTTAAATGCAATAGTCTTGGCTTGATCTGGAAGTAGGCTGATTTCGGGGAACTGTATCTCGCCGGGCTTGCATAGAGGTGTGACATTTTGTCCTTGCGTTTGGTTGAAGCCAAATTTTATCCCCGCTTCTGGCTTTCTTGCCAATAGAGAGTACTTCTAGCACTGGTGGTCTTGTTTGAACTATTTATAAATGACTTTCAAGTACATTTAAGAGACTTTATTTTGCTTATTATTAATTATTTGAACATTTTTGACAACTCGTTTTGCCATTTTTGGCAATTACCTCATTATCTCATCCATTGAGCCCTGTGGTGGCTCAATAGATGAGATAATGAGGTAATTGACTTTACTATGACTTTATTATTACTTTAGGCCCTACTATTGACTTTACTATTACTTTAGGCCCTGACTTTACTATATTGCAGGTGGATCTACATCTGAATGAAGCAAGATATTCTCTAATAAAGAGACTTGAGATACAATCTCATTGATGGAGACTTTGTGACTAATGACTTTTTTTCACTTGAATTTATTATGATTCATTTAAAAATGTAATTGGATAACTAATACTTGTATAAATTGAATCAAATGATGAATTAATATTCATTTTTAAAAGCTCTAATTAATTTATTAATACCTTTAATCATTATGTAATAAATGAAATACAGAATTTACAGATCATATGAAAAAGTACTATATTTAAAGTTAATATAGAATTTTCTATATATGGAGTGATTCATTTTAATCAATCTACTAGACTAACTCAAAAAAATAGACATCCTACAAAAAAATTCATTAAATCAAAGATATTAGATTTGAGTGGGGCCACAAGATTACACTATTGATTTCATCATAGATGACACTATAATCCTGAAAATGGGATCAGCTTTATTTTCTTAAACATAAACCACCATTTCTATTTCATATTATGATTATTATAAAAACAAAACATTTGTCTGAAAGATGTAATTATCAGAAGTTGAACTTTATGTTGCCTCCACTGTGTACACAAGTCTGTGAATATCTGAAGTTCATTGAAAAAAGAAATCATAGTATGTGTATTTTTTGAGTTATTCTAGTGGATTGATTAAAATGAATCACTCCATATATGTAGATTAGAGTCATTTTTAATTTAACCTAATTGTTATTTCAATTTTAAACATTATATAACTTAAAAAGAAAGTGAACTATCATCAAGCCAAATATATAGCAATTATTAGTTAAAATAAAATTTAAATGCAAAATGTTTTATCCTAAGTTGCCTACTTATTGGTTAAACTAATTCACTGAAATTATTTTCATGCTACTGGAGACAAAACTAGCAAGAAACTTCATATCACAATAGCCAGAAGTTTGTCTTTCAGAAGGGTTTTAATTTGACTTATAAAAAGTAGTTTCGAGTACTATATATAAAAAGGAGCAAGTTGTTTAAAAGTTGACCACTTGAATATAAAGTTTTGAAGAGTAAAACATGTTATTCTGCAAAATCTTCAACACGAGGAAATAATTTGTTTGAGACTGCATATTATTCAATATTAAACAACTTATTACAACATCCTTTCTATATTTGTTTTGTTTTTTCTTTTTTCTTGAAAAAGTTCATTGAATATGAACGAAAACGTTTGGAAGTAATAAAATTTGGCTGCATGTTCACAACGTGTTGTAGTAATGGCTCTGTATTCTGTAATTATCTAGTAAAACATATTGAACCTCAAATCAAGTAGTAGTATTTTATTTTAATTCAGGACATTTTCAAGTTTTAACTTCTGTTTGTTAGTGATCTCCAACATTAACTTTATTTGTTTTTTAATTTAAATTTCTAGTTCCAAATAGGGTCACTATTGTTTTGAGATTTTTCTGTTTTTTTAAAGCTAGTTATCTCATTATTTTGTGTCTACTAAACATTTGACATTTTTAGATTTCTATTTTTTTATTATTGCTTTCAGACAATTCTGCATCAATCCTATTTGCCAATCCAAACCTGCCACATGAATATATACCTGTCCCATTGTTCTTATATTCATTGTTTCATCTTGTTATGCAGTATCCTAGGCAAGTGGTTCTAATCCCCTTTTTCATTATAATCACTTTGTTCCCTTGCCAGAGTTGTCTGTAACTTTCTTCTAGTAACATCATTCCAGTATTCTTCCATTCAAGCTTGTAAGGTCCTTCATTAATCCTATGTGATAGTTGTTTCCATCTTCACCTTTTTCTAACTTTACTACATACACTGCAATCTGTCTGGAAGCTCGTCCCCTTTTGCATTATAATCAAATAAACTATTCCTTTTCATAAAATTACCATATGGCACATTGCAGTATAGCCTATATGGCTCTTGCGTCAATAAACTTCAACAAACCAACCAACTTTTCATAAAAATTAAATCTATCTGTCTCTCCTTTAGTGAAACAATATATCTTTACATAGGTCATACATCTTCTATACAAGAAACAGATTCTGTTGGTTCAGTGAAAATTTCTGCTTTGTCTTCATCTTCTTTCATTTATTTTCCTTTAATTAAGTATATTGGATATTTCAATTAAATATCATAGTTTAGAAAGCCCTATCGCCATGTGTTCTGGGTGTTGAGGTACCATAAGATTAAAAATAGACCCTTATAAATCTTTCTTAGAACAGTGCTCCCTTATGCTTACTGCTGCTTTAAAACACCTGTAAAATGCACTCATTTAAACAGACTGCTCTGCTGTCTAGCCAGTTAACAGGAGTTAGAGGAAAAATTGGGAACTTGGACAAATGTTTTTTTAAGAAAAACTGCTCCTTTGTCCAACATTCTGTTAAAAGGACACAACTAAAAAATTGTTAAAACTACGGTTTTATTAATATTTGTTGTTTGAAGTATTGATTGAAATAAATATAGAATAACAATACAGTATAGAATAGTTATGCATCCCTTACTGCTTGCTTAGAACATTTAACACATTGTCAAACAGGTTTAGATTTTAAGCAAACAAAAATATATTTTTTCACTTCTAGTTCTTCATTTTTTCTATATTTAAGCACACAATTTGTATATTTCACATCTATTATTATAAAATGGTATTTGAGTTTGTAAGGCCGCCGACTTCCAGGGGAAAACAGTTAATCCCGCGTCAGGAAAACCTAGGGTCGAAAACGTATGTGGGTGGTGGCGGTAGGAGACAAAGATGACAAGTGTCTTACACAAAACCGTTTATTCTAACTACTAAGTTAACTTACATATTATTGGTACAAATTGCGATCTAGATCGACTCTTGTGGTGATAGAGATCTCCGGTTGTCGGTAGTCGGATGCGGTCCGTCTTCCGAAGACACGTGCCCGGGGCTGGGATGGCGAAATGTCTATTGCACTGGACGTGTGGCTTGGATGGGTGTCATCAGCTGGCGGACGTAGGTTCTGGTGTCTATGAGGTAACACTGGTCCAGAGGAGAACTGCCGCACTTCTTCCAAGAACGACGGAAGGAGGGTCCACCCTTTGACCTTGCGACTCGGGAGTTTTATAGGAGTTTCCCCCCTGAATTTCACCCTTTTGATTGGTTCTATTCTTCCTCTCCCTTACCCAGATTGGTCATTTCTTTTGTTTCTATGCGAAACTGGAGACCGATCTGGGTCGGGAGAGTTCCGAGAGGTGTTGACGGAGTCTTTGAAGTTCGTGCTCGTATATTCCGGCCGTTATGGCCCTCTCTTTGACGTTTTTGACCTCACGCGGTCCGCCAGATGCTTCGGTGGCCATTTACCTCCCTCTGTTTCCCGTTTCCGACACTCGTACACGAGCACCTGGACAAAGCTCCCTCTCTCTCGGTTGACATCCCCTCGGTCATTCATTATTGTGTCGCGTTTGTTTTAGGATAAGTTTTGGGAGAGTTTCTTTCGTGTCTGGTTTACATCACCAACACATGTTCCTGACACGATTTGACTCTCAAAACTTTCCGACTTCGGAACTTTATAATTATTCGCCATTTTTACGCGTTTTTGCGATCCCCACAGAGTTCATTGTAGATTAGAAACAGTTAAAGATAAACAAACAGTTTCACTAAGTAAATAAAATGTTTCCGGTTCTTTAGTATTTATTTATATTTACAACCTAACTTAATTTTCTTCATTTAACAAAATATATTATTCTGAAAAGAACAGTTTAAATCAAATTATAAAAATCTCTTTTATGATTTATTCCTTTTACATATAAGTGAATATGGAAAAAATGCTCTTCTGATGGGAATTCAGCACAAGCTGATATTAATAATTTAACTTATTTAATAGACAGCCCTCAGCAAGGAGGGCTAGAAGACTAGTGGATCCAGGGTTCAGTCCACTAGAATGAAAATTTTCACAAGTGCATTGGTCTGGTTCTTGCCACTTGGTATCTCCCATTGTGAGGTATGGTCAGACTAATAATAGACATGGAAAAGTATTGCCTTAGTGCCCAAAATAAGTTAAAATTAACAGGCAAATGTTTATTGTGATATCATCACAATTTCGGGTTACAATTTTTAATTTATTTAATTTAAAATGTGTGCTCTAAACTTCAAGTTAGTAGTGTCTTGCCCCTGTACATCATACTTTTCCTGTTAGCAATAGAGTTGTGCTAGTCAAATATCTAACTCCTTTCAGGGGAAAATTTTTTAAATTGAAGGCTTTCAATTTGTATTAGGAGTTCATATATAGTTAATCAGGGCCTCCTGTCCTTAAGCTTTTCATATCTCGTCTCAACCTTCATCTATCTTACCCCATTCTCTAGATAAGGAGGACAGACAACAGTGAGAATTTATAGGTCTACAATTTTCTGAAATAGCAGCCCAATAAGAAAATTAATACAAAACTTCACTATCTGATAATACAATATAAGTAAATAGTGTAGAATGTACTAATTACCATTTTGTTTTTCCTTCCTCTTTCTGCCTTATGGGCAATAAGAGGGCTTTTTCCTATCCTGTTGTGAGTTCAACCAACCATATAATGGGGTGAGAAGGACAAGGCCCAACATATCTGGGAGGGATCACCCATAAAAAGTTCTTGGGTTTTTTGACCATTCAGATTCAATTCTGGGTCCCTCACAACAGTAGGCTGATGTGTCAATTGCCTTGGCCATCTTGCTGTCTATTAATCTCCGTTGTAATTATAGTTACATACATATGTTAATTAATGTCACATTATTGATATGGTAAAATTTTATTTAATAATAATTGTATATGAAATGAAGTAAATAAATTAAAACAATGTAACAATGTGTAACTTTAGAAGTAAATGACAATGTTGTTTTATTAAATTCTTTAGATCAGTCAGAAGAGTCACAAGAGGGTGAAAAAAGAAACCGACAAGGATGGTAAAGAGAAAAAAGTGCCAAAAAAAATTGAACCAAACATGAACTTGTCTGGAAAGCTGAACGAGGATACAAACATGTATAAAGGTGTTGTTATAAAATATAGTGAACCAGAAGAAGCTAGAAAACCAAAGAAGAGGTGGCGACTATATCCATTCAAAGGTGACCAGGCCCTTCCATTTATACCCATTCATAGACAGAGTGCATATTTATTGGGACGTTCTAGATTAATCGCAGACATTCCCATCGACCATCCTTCGTGCTCTAAGCAGCACGCTGTGCTTCAGTTTCGTCTGGTGGAATACGAAAGAGACGACGGTACGACGGGTAAACACGTCCGTCCTTACATAATCGATTTGGAATCTGCAAACGGAACATTTGTAAACAACAATCAAATAGAACCCCGTAGATATGTAGAACTGTTAGAAAAAGACGTGTTGAAATTTGGATACAGCACTCGCGAGTACGTCATTATTCATGAAGATTCCAAAGGGGACGAACTGGAAGAGGAAGAGGAAGAAGAATTGATGTCGGATAAATGAGATTGTACAAAAGATTACATTTAAATATCTCTTTATAAGTTCTTAAAACTTCTGTTTACAACCATCACTAATTTTGAGAAAAATATATATATTTTAGTTGATATGCCATCACAAATATACAAGTAAAACATGGAAACTGTAAATACGATCATCGAGATGTCGAGAAGTCATGTAAATTTGTTATTCCCATTTATGTCAAATAAAGGTGTTTTAAATACTTAAATTTTTCTTAAATTGTTTTAAGTAAACTGCATTAAATGTCTATATGTATGCAGACATCGATATTTTAAAGATGGAAACATGTAGTTACAATTATTTATCTGATAAACTTCCTTCATTATATCATACAAGGTATTCATAAAGTCTCTGCTATGAGTATCGTAGATTTGGGTTGCCCCTTTCATATTGTTGATTGGTTCTAGATTTTTAATATACCAGATGATATTACATCTGCTCCACTATTCCACCCTGCATACAGAAGATTCAATGCATGGTTTGCATGTACAGTACATGGTCTCTTGGTTCATTATAAACTACAAAGGCCTCTACGGAGAAACTTTTCGAACATCCTACAACCAAATTTAAAAGAAACAATACAAAGTAAGACCCTTGAAAATGTGTAGAAAGTGACATGCTAGTGTACACTGCAATCTGAAAATGGAAAATACATTTTTTAAAAATTCTTAATTTAATCTATGCTATTTTTCTAAGTGCAGAAAATCTTTTGGCATCTTTCTCAGTCACTTTAACTAGTTTTGGAAAAGGCACCTTCCTCCGCACAGATCATCCACAACTTAACCTTAAACCATTGGTAACCAAACGTGGAGACACAAATGTTTTGTTTGTTCCATAATATTACAAGTAGGTCTATTTATGTCACTTATAAGTGATGTGTCAAATATGTTCATGGGCTTGATTTAGCCTTGAAGGCCTTAGTTTGGGCACTGCTGCCTCGTACCAACAATCAACGAACTCATTTGCAGAACGTAATTGCTAACTCTTCACACGTTACAACTTTTGTAGAAACCTTAAAATTTAAAAGCTTTTCTTGGATTCGTATTAACAACAAAACTAAATATGCAAATAGTGAATGGCTGAGGTGACAGTTCATTCTAGACACTAGGAGAGTTGGAGACTATCTGATGCTTAGAATTTTAGTCAAAATTTGATATACGGTATTGTATCCTTTACCATTGTGAGCTTGGCCATAATGAGTATGATATAAGGCTTTGTTAATTCCTACAGGACAATATGAGTAAAAATAAAACATATATGTATACTATTCTTGTTTAACTTAAAGCAATAAATAAGAATGCAGCTCATGCAAGATATGTGTGGCTCAGTACTAAACTTAGACTTATGATCCTAAGCTATAACATATAATAGGCCATAAGTACAGCCTATTACAAATCCATCCCTAACCTGACTATTTTTTACATTCTAAAATGTCTGCATTAATTAATAAAGTAAGAAAAATGTAAGGCAAAGCAAAGAATATAAATTAAAATATTAAATTCTAAAAAATATGTTACATGATTTATGTTTATCATTTCAAAAATTGACTATTGTCGACAAAATTCCATTAAGCACTCATCTTACTTGTGTTGAATTTGTCAATATTTTAAATGTAATTTATTGCAATGCTTTTTTTTTTTATTAACTTTATTTTAATAGTGAAAATATTGATGCTGATGGCCTTATTAATTGCAGGTTTTTATTATTCTGCTATTAACAGGTGCAGCAGCATCAGCCGTTGCATCGTTACATATGGTTACATATGATTAGCTACGTTTCTATCAGATAAACACCTGCAATATTTAAACGACGAGAAAATTTCATATTTAATGATCGGTTTACTGCTAGAAAACCTTCAAAATTTATAAATGAGGCTATTCTGATGCATGAATGATCAGTTAAGAATCGTTGAGGTTCAGTAACAAGACATTTGCAATCGATTAAAAAGGTAAGAATGGTTTACAAAGTATTAATTTAAACATTTCTGCTTCACCAATTGTGATTAACTGTTTCCATATATTGCAATTGAATTACGTATAGAACAGTGGCAAAAGTCGGGTAACGATATTTACATGAACATTGGCATTGTAATTTGTGTATTGAAGAAGTATCTGGTGTTGATTACTATTTATGAGTAATAAAGTACTTGAATAACTACTATAGATCAGTGGTATTCAATCTATGGGTCGCAACCCCATTTGGGGTCGCACTGTTAAAATGTTTGAATACCATTGCTTTAGATAGTTTGATTTTTAAATGGCTTTTGGGTCACCCTGTGTTGTCTTCAAATTTAATTAAATTATTATTTATTTTCTACTTTAACAAGTTACGTACTTTCGAAAAATTTTAAGCTTGTTTTCTATGTAAAAATACTCTAAAATCCTAATTACCATGTTCTTACTTTTCAGGGTTTTTACAACTTTATAACGTTTCGTTCTCCTTTCGTCAACATGACAACAAACGAAGATATTTTATATTTTTTGTTGGAATGTTTTTTCGTTTCCCTAATAGTAGTAACATATTATGAACTATTTCGGGTGGTTCACAGCAATAGAAATACTGTAACCAAAGTCTTTATGTAGATGAAGCTGTTTAAATCCTATCCCCGCTGTACGACCGCTTTCCTTATCCTGGTACAAATTTCCCATTATCAATGGACAAAATGTTGTCAGCCATTCTCATGCAGAATTACATAGTTAAAACGATTTTACAGAACGTAATCTTAATTTGTAACACTAAAATCGGGGGAATAGTATCGCTCGTTTTACGACGAACCTCTAAATACGGGTCGTAAAACGGGGATTAATTATGCATTTCATAGTTTTTAAATTGAATAAATGTGTATTATATTCTTGGTTTGTAAATGTCTGCAATACAACAATTATAACTTCTCAAACTGTAGCCTTTATTTAATTTTTGGATAAATTGTTGAGAATTATTCGGAGTTGTTTCTTTTTTATATAATAAATAAATTTTATATGCTAAAATGTTTATGGCTCCATTCTTATTTTGCTTATTATGGATAATGCTATAGTATTACCCATAATAAGAATGGAGCCAATGTACTGGATCTTGAATATATATCACTCCGCCATAGCTAAGCAACGAAAATTCATAAATTACGTCATTTACGTTGTATAAAATCAGTTATTTTTGTTTACTAATATTTTTCTTGAGCAATGGAAATACGGTACTAAGAAGCACGCTTCTGTTGCCGCTTAGATGTAACGCTGTAAATAAAATGTATATTTTTTTGCATATCCTTGCAACAAGATCCTTCGAATGGCATATTGCGGTCTAGCATCAATGCGGCATATATTATAAATACTTATTTTTATAAATAATATTAATTGTCTTTTTACAATACAATATAGATAAGAATAAAGAAAATCTCTGTGTTAAGGCGGATTCACACGAGTTGCAAAATTGTAATGATAATGAGCGTCGACCTGTGCTATTCATACATGTCGGTACACAAAGCACGTTTTTTAATAAAGAATTTTTTAAAAGGTATATATATATATATAACGTTGCATAACGAGCGGAAAGTTTATTTATTACAAAAATATTTCATAAATTCAAACGAAATGTAGGGAAAAAAATTATTTCTTATTTCAACCGCTAGGTGTGTTCACATCGCAAGATGGCGGCGTCCTTTAGTTGATAACTTGATAATTCAGAGGTGGTTTTTTTTTCGTTTATTTAAACAGAATTAGAATGAAATCGGCATTTTATACGTAATTATTTTACAGAATTAGCAAATTTATTATATTATTTATATTTGAATACGTAAATGAAGTACAATTATGTCGAGAAGGGTGAGTTACACGGCGGAAGAAAAGTTGAAATTGATTAAATACGCTGAAGAACGTGGGAATCGTGCTACAGGAAGGATGTTTAATGTCTGTGAAAGCAATATTCGACTGTGGAGGAAACAGAAAGAGTATCTCCTAAGGCAACCGTTAAATAAACGTGCAGACAGAGGAAATCAGGCAAGGTGGCCGGATTTGGAAAACGAACTGAAAAATTGGATGGTAAACACGTTAAAAGAAAGGAAAACACTCACCTCCATAGACATCAGGAACCAAGCTATCACGATGGCTCGAAAAAAGAATATTAAAGACTTTACTGGTTCTCCTTCGTGGTTTCAACGTTTTGCTAGACGTCACAGATTACATCAGAAATCCACAACTACAAAAACTACTTTGATGATGAGAGAATACGAGAAGGAACCAGATTTAGAAGAGCTGGTGAATTCTACTACATTGAATAGTGACAGGTTACGTTTAATTGAAGAAATTAAGAAAGCAAACAGCATTGAAGAAATAGTTGATCTCTCCAGAACACTGAACCATAGATATTTTTCCATTAATGGAAGCGATACGCAATGTGATAGATTCCCATCGAATGTTAAAATTAAGGAAGAATGTAACGGCGAAGATATTCTTTCACATTAACAGGTTATAGTATGGATGCGTCTGATAACTACCTCATACATAATGTTAAACTTACTAATAGTTAATTATTGATATCTTTTTATATATATATTTTTTATACATTAATTTAATTTAAATTAGAAAAATTTGAATTATTTTTTTTCTACGTTGACAATTTAAACAGAGATCAGAGTATATTTATTCTAGTTCAATGAAGACTAAGCCCTTTTAATTGCAAGAAAGATTATAAAATTAATAATTATCTAAAATATTTGATTAGAAACAGAAATAATATTTAACATCTCTTAATATTTGAGTAGTGAAATACAAAAACAATTTAGTGTTTAATAATTACAAAACAATTTTGTAAGTTTCTATTATAGATGATCTTTATACAATTAGGTTAATGTAACCCTTGGTGCCAAGATGGTGGCTCGTCTCTGATTCCAGCAAGGAAACAGTGGGACGCACGTTCTAACCTAACCTAACCTATTCTAATAAATTACCATAATTATTAGCAACCAAATTATCAGAATAGGTTAGGTTAGGTCAGAACGCGCATCCCACTGTTTCCTTGCTGGAATCAGAGACGAGCCACCATCTTGGCACGAAGGGTTACATTAACTTAAAAGGATTATTTAAATTATTTTTACTACTAAAAAAGAAAAAATTAGGAGTATAATTCATAGTTTCAGATAGATTATGTGCTAATTAGATACATATCAAATTAATTTAATTTTGTAATTTGTCTTGGTATGCAGTGAAATGAATAGTGAAATAGTTAAAAGTATAACTATGCACAATATACATAATATAAATATAAAAATATATATTTTTGATTATAGATATTTTCCAATTATCATATGAAAGTAATTTTAAAAAATTGATGTATACACGATATGTAATTAGAAAAAATATATAACCAAATTTTGTTATATTTTATCGGTACCAGAAGTTGGTTTATAAGTTCTTGTTACTGTACAATATAAAATGTTAGTTTGTCTTCAAACTATTCTTTAAAAACTGCAATAAATTAACATATTTCTAGTCAAGTAATTTGCCAATAAATTGCATTTTTGAAACTTACTATCCGCAAGATACATCATTTTTACAGGGATTGAAATATTTTTGAATTTGAGTGTTTTATTAAATTGAATTAAAAACACATTATTTTTTATATTTTTCTTCATTACAAAGCATTTTGATGTTACTGTATGATTTAAATAATAATGTAAGGTTTATTATACTTAAAAAATATATTTAAGTTTACAATTCTCTTAAACACTATTATGCCAACATATATAATTAAATTGTCATCTTACAAAGTAGCTTCCACTGGGACAGAATCTGCAGTGATGAAATGTAACAGATGCTATAGCTGCTATGTGACAGGTAAAGAAGGTAATTGAATCCTGCATAAGGAAAGTGATCTATTTGACACTTGACTAGCTGTTATCCGATTCTGTCTGCCATTGTAAATTCTGTAATGTATCAAGAACCACTCCATTTTCAAAAGCATTCCTGCCATATGTAACTAAGATATTGTACTTATTATTTCTATATTATTACTTAATCTTAACTTATTTGTAACCATTGATACGATAAGAACATACAGTATTAAATAAATCTTCCACTCGTAATCTTCGGCGTAGACAAATCGGATGATGTAAGATTAAATGACATTCACCGATTTGACAGTTCTGCACAAATGAACTGAACAATATTCACTCCATTTGTAAGCCAAAGGCGGCCAGTATAATGGCCAAAACTAATAAAAGAAATATATTTTGGCTTTCTAAAATAAGCAATCATTTTAATTTAAAAAAATGATAAATTGTTGTACCAAAAACTGTTTCTATAGATATAAGCACAAATTATAGGAATTATAACAATAAACTGTGTAAAAAAGTAACACATGATTTATTACCTTATAAAAGTTTAATTTCTTATTTATTCATTTAAAATACTTTCCATGGTTTATTGCAGTTGTAATTTTGTTTTGTAGATTACAAAAGCATAAACAGTAATCAATATATTTCATTGTTATTATGTTAAATCAATACCTAATTTCATTCCATTAGTTAAATAATTTGTATATAAATTTTTTAAATTATTAATTTAGAGTTAAAAGATTATTAACTATGCAATAAAATACCAAATGCTATTTTGTTTTCACATTGATTAATGTTAACTTTCAACTGTATTGCTCCCAAAGTGGCATTTATTTTTCAAATATCCATAAGCAATTGTGTGTATAATATGCAAGTGACTCGACGTCCATTAACTGTATACAAAATGTAAAATTATATTTCTTACGATAGATTTGTTAACGAAAATATTCATTAATTTATGATCTCAATAAATATTTTCAGATGTATTACGTGTAGAATAATTTTTTTATTATAATTTACATCTCGTACAATGCGACGTCTTTCTAACTCCCCTGTTTAAAATTAACTGTAGTAAAACAGTCTTTCATTTAGAGGTTGTTAACATGTGGAATGAAGAAGAGTTGATGACAGGAAGAGGCATGCCCCACCTGTCGTCTCAAACTCTTTTCTCGTAATTTGGAATTAAAAATGGCAAGAGACACTAGATACAAGTGGTATTAGACAATACGGGCTCACCAATTCCTTATTGTCTTGGAATTATGATTCTAGCTTTAATGGCTGATGATAAATGTATCCTTGAAAGAAAATGGCTGAATGAGTTCAGTTGAAATGCAATAAAATGTCTATACTTATAAAAACAGATGAGATCATCCATGAAACAAACACAAGGTAAGAAGTGAAGTGTAGTTTTAAAATTTGTTAAAATTATTTTTCTAGCTTGATTAATCAAGTAAAAATGTATTGGTTCTATGTAACAAGACAAATTGTGAGTATATACTTCATGTCTTCCATTATAAAGTAAGATATTTTTAGAAAATTTTAATTACAGGGATTTTCTTATGTAAATGCATGCAGGTAGTATTTTAATTATAATTAGCATAAGTGCTGAACGTTATCTCACTACTACCATAAAAATTATTAAATACTAATACTGTAACTGATAAAATACTAAAATCACTCGTCACCATATAAAATAAAAGCTTTTATTTATATTTAAATAAGTACAAAAATTTTTTAGCCCGTAAGAATGGCCCCAAATAATTTTTTTTGTTAATTCTTACGCAGATTAATTAGTGTATTGTACATACATACTTACTTATTTCTGTCTGTTTAATTACTATAATTTAGTTACACGCAGTTTAAAATGATGCACAGGTTGGTTATGGAGGAGGAGATTGGAGCTATACCATGTAAACAGAAGGGGAGAGACTAATTTTACTCCTGTTCCTATTTATAACTGTGGAAGCAAAGTATTAACTCAAGGTCTTTTAACTTATTGTGCCTTAGAGGTGTACCAATATGTTATTTGTAAGCCGCATACTACTGATGTGATACTGTAATTTACTTGTTATACCTGTATAGAAGCTTGTTTATTTGTTTCTAGTGTTCAAAACACTAGAAAAAAATATTTTTATACGTCCATCACTTGAAAAGTCAAAGGTGAGTTAGAGTTTATAAAATTCTACACCCGAATTTATTAAATTTTTAATTGTATCCAATAGGAAACGGAATTTTTAATTTTTTAATTAATTTAAATGAATGCAATGTCCAATCAGAAATCGGGAAATGCGATCATTTATATCGATAATGATCAATTACCGGTGTTTTAGTTCGGTTTTTAATTAACAGATGGCTGTTGCGTAGTTTCAAAAATGTCTCCATGGTTACCTGTACAAACAAGATGGCGGGTGATGTACGTGCATTGCTTGTAAGTTATTTACCACGCGTGTAATCGGGTTAATTGTTCGATTTTGTTCAGTTAATGCATGAAAATAAATCGGGTTAACGTAATTATATGTTTGTGAGTGGGCGAGGCTTCGATTTTTATCTTCGACGACTGACATACTTTTGGAAAATTAATTTTGGTGACTTTTACTGAATTTTATTTGCTAAAATCTAAATGCAGACTCGTAATCTTCCTCTTAATTATAAAAAAAATTATTGAAAAATAATCCTCTTCGTTAAATTATTAAAAAAAAAATATGTAATCAGTTTCAGTTTTTGAATTTTGATACTCGCTTCTGATTGGAGAATTTTAAGAATTTATAAAGTATAAAAATACGAAGGGAAAAATTTTCAAAATGCTTATTGGATGCCATGACATTTTAAGTTGAACGTTATTGGTTGTTTTATAATTTTGAAATTTATTCTTGTGCCGATTGGTCATCTCAAAATTCGAATATTGCAGAGAAAATATACTCGTTCATTGTGTCCAATGTTTATCATTTTCGGTCTTTATCAAATATATAAACTTTCGATTATTATATAATTAAGGCATGCAGAAAACAATGTTAAAATAAGCCTGTTATCATGATATGATGTCATCAACAAGAGGCCTCATTTAGAAAAGTGTGTGACGTCAAAATTTCGGAATTAATGCCAAATTATATATATATTATATTTTTTTAACTCTCCACCCTGTGGGCACTAAGAGGGCCTCATTTAGTAGGCCCATTATGGGTTCGGCCAGGCCCACAATGAGGCGACCGGGTGGTGAGGGACGGGGCCCGACATATCCCAACGGACCACCCCCCGAAAAATTCCTAGGGATTTCTCGACCCGTTCGGATTCGAACCCGGGTCCCCCAGAGCGGTAGGATGCCACCTTGACCGCTCGGCCATCCGGTCGGTTGCCAAATTTTATTATAATTATATCAATGATGATAATTTCTAACAGATGAAGACACGAAGCAAAAATTCTGGTAACCATGTTTATGGCTCTATATTGCGCCGTCTTTAATTTATCATTTCTTCTAAATAAAGGAGAAGGAGCCGAAACCTAATGATTGTGCCAGTTTTCATACATTTTCATTTGCAATATAGTTTCATAATAAATTGCAAATGAGTTAATAAATTTAACATTCTCGGGTTTTTTTAACAAGCTTTATTTATTTCAAGTGAAATCATTTTGATTTTGAAACTTCTGATGTCACTATTAGGTCATAATGGACTGCTTCCAAAAATTGCAAAAAATATTTGTAATAAAAAAGTTTCATAAATATTTGTAATTACTTTTCGTCTCTAAATAAATACAATTATGAAAAAATATACTGTAGTTTTGTTTATTTGATACATTGTATACATATATTTTAGAAATAATAGTGTTTTCTTTATTATGAGCACTAATAGGGTCTTTTTAATAATGTTTAATAATACCTGTTGTGGGTTCGACCAGGCCGATTGATGAGGGACTATGTCCGACATATCCGGAACTGACCACTTGCCGGATGATCCAGCGATTAAAGTGTAGCCTGTCGCTCTAGGAAACCCGGGACGGATTGAAAACCCAATAAATATTCGGAGGATGGCCCATCCGGATATATTGGGTACACCGTTCCTCACTACCCGGCAGCCCAATTGTGGTCCTGGCCGAACTCATAATGAGCTTGCTAAAAAAATGGTCCTCTTCCCCAAAGGGTGGAGAGTTAAAAAAACTATCTCTCCCGGGTCCCCAGAGCAGTAGACTGACGCCTTAATAGGATAAGGCAACATAGGGAATCTGCCAAAGAGGAGGTGCCTTCCGAGAAGACTTTCTTTGTGAAACTGACCCCTATTTAGGTGTTAGACATCTGAAGAAAACCCGAAAAACTCCACGTGGATTGTTGGTGAGGCGTGAACCCGTGATCAACACTGGTTATGTGTTCACGCCTACCAATAGTCTTGTGTTCAGTGGTTTCATTCAGCCACTGGCAGATCGATTGGAACTCCAGTTTTGATTAAAAGAAAAAATTCTTATATAGGCCTACTACTAAAACAATTGGTTAAAATATTTAATATTTTAAAACCTTTTCGATTTTATATCATCAATGTCGGCATTATAGACCCTTAGCCGCAGTCACAATATCGCAGACATTACTCTCAGGGTCATTGAGAAATTCAAGCCCCACCACCATGCCAAGGGGGAGATACCGCCAATGGAATTTTCGATTTTTAATAATCAAAATGTAGACGGCCGAGCGGTCAAGGTGGCAGCCTACCGCTCTAGGGGACCTGGGATCAAATGCGGACGGATCGAAAAATCCTTAGGAATTTTTCGGGAGGTGATTCGTCCGGATATGTCAGGCCCAGTCTTTCACCACCCGGCCGCCCCATCGTGGGCCCGGCCGAACCCATAATGGACTTACTAGAAGTGGCCTTCTTAGTGCCCATAGGGCGGAAAGAGTTAAATAATAATAATCAAAATGTACATAGATTTAATTTACAGTATATTTATGAAACTCTAAACGTCGCCTCCCTTTGTGACGCCACTTAATTGGTTGGCCTTGTTTTCTACATGGCGTTGATTCAATTTCCTTGTAGAATTGTGCTAAATTATTAAGCCCAATTTCTGATGTTACAAAATTGTTTTTAGGAGGAAATATTCAAAATATAAGCAATTTAAATAATAATAATAATAAAATCTTTGCCCAAAAAATGTTTTATTCAGTTAATAGTTTAAATTAATACAGTACCGAGTCTAATATTTCCTGAAGATGACAGATGCTAATCACATGCCGAATTATTAACGATGCAGAAATGTTTTAGCTTCGAGAGATTATCGATATATATCAATGGCTTAGTAGTGTAAGAAAATGGTGATACGTCAAAGTCAATCCACCTGTTTTTCTCTCACGTTGTTCATTCCAAGAATTGGGAAAGGTGAGATAGGGTATTAACCAACCACAACAGTATAAAAGCCACTAAAATATATAACATTAAAACCAACTTTTTAAACCATTTTATTTAAATAAACTATACAACTCTTCGTATAATTGACGTATCAATATAGGCCTATACTTTCAATACAATACATTAAACCCATTCTCTCTACCGTGTTTAATGTATTGTATTCAAAACGATATACACGGAATAATGCACATGGTCAATATGGGGGCCTAAAATTCAATACTTTTTAAATAAAAGACTGAATTTTCAGCTCCTATGTTCAGCCTAAACCAAACGCACCTGCTGCTTCCTACGCATTGTATGGTATATTACTCTTACAGTGTTATAAACGCGTTGTTTAGTTTGGTATTACTTTTGTTATTTAGAGGTCTTTGTGTCTTCAGGCACTGTATTTTTTATACATAAAAAAAGCCTTAATTTTGAGCCTGTCCGTATTCGGGCCTGAGTCAAATGACCCTGTCAGTTCGCTTTCTGTCGGGGTCTGACTCATTGCATTCAAAGATATTGCTTGAAACAAGTATAAAACTTTTATGTGTGCATTGTTAACAGTTTGTATGACTCATATACACACGAATAGATATATTTAGATTTAAAATCTCACGACAAAGACCGATTTCACTAAAAATAAAACATGCAATCCTGCCTTTTCTTGTCGTCATATGGTGTGATTAATACGCCTTTTAAGCGAAATATAAGTTATTGACGTATATCCTCTTATTATTTCCTTGTTAATAGGAAAAACTAATATTTAGTTTTAATAAATTAACTCTTGTGAAATGTTTACTTTAAAGAATATAGTTGAAAAGAAAACAGCACATAAACATTTCCCCCCCTAACAATTTAGATATTACTTCTACACATATATGAAATTGATGCATAAACTGAAATTCTTAATTCATTATAAATGATTTTTTATTGTGTTTTAATTATAATTTACTTTCTATTTTTAAATTGATAATTACTAGTGCCGTTAAAAAAAATTAATTATAATTATAATTTTTGTTTACTTTAAATTAACAAAAATAACACAAATTATATTTAAAAAATTATTTTAAAATTGAATTTATTTTTATTTTGAAGCGGGGATACAAAATATGGCATTTTGTTTCCTTTTTTTTTTAACTTAATCAATAAATTTTTTGACCATTGACCCCATTTAAAAATAGAATCAAATAAATTGTTTACGTGCAAAAATAATTTAATTCTCTGGCATAAATTATTAATTAATTATGTTAATTAAAGCTAATTAACACAAAACAACATTAGAAAATATTTTGTTTTTTTTTTGTAAGTCTTGTGTAAAAAATTTAAAAATTTTAATATACCAGACTTAAATAAATATTTAAGTATTTTAAAATATATTAATATTAATTTAATATTTATTTAAAATCTGAATATCTGGATTATAACAGTTATACAGTATGGCGCATGTGAAACAGAGTATCGATTTTTCCCAAAAAATCGATTAATCTGCAGCATGCGGCTAGAGTACAAATAACCCCAAAAAAGATCATAATCATCATCATGTGACGGAAAGGTGACATTTATTGCTTTAAAATTTCATTTAATATTTTAAAAATCTGTGCTAATTTAATTAATATGTTAAGTTTAATTCGGTTTTTTAAGAATCTTAAAAGCTCAATTAATTTTTTAAACGTTAACTGTTATATTTTAATCGGTTTCATCACTTAATTGACATTTAAACCATTTTTAAATCCATTTTTTAAAGCATAAAATAACCGTTTTTATGATATTTAAGTGGATTATTTAATTACGATTAACGTTTGAAATGTACAAGTACATGCATCATTACAATTAACAATTGAAATGTACAAGTACAGTATTAACAATTGAAACTTATTCGAATTAGCAAATGAAATGAACAAATTATTCTTTGCTAACCGAAATTAAATAATTCTTAATTATAATTAGCCACTTATATGTAAAATTGTAGCAGTTTAGTGCTGTATAAATTTATATCTTACGTATGTATTTATTTCGTTTTTATTTTTAAAAAAATTAGGTGGGAAGTGTCGAAGTGATCAGCTGTTTTCGCAAGGAGTGTCGGGTATAATTTCTGCTTAATATCCTTTTACTTCCTTCAAACTGGCTCATTTCGCTAAGTACTGCAGGAGACTTTCCTGCAGGGTTCACTGGAAACCAGGTGGCTTAATCGTTATGGGAGGAAACAATCAAGGCATGAAGTTGAACGGCTGCGAAAATTGTTCGGGCGAAACTACGCAGAAGAGGGGCATCTCCTACTTGAAAGATGCCAGGAGTTACAAGGTGAATTTCTTTTATTTTATAAGGGGTTTTGTAAGATTTTCTGCCGGGTTTCCTATATCAATTCCTGTCTTTCTTTAAAGTTTTAACGCGTTATTTAATTTATTATCGACTGTAAAACAAGCTAAATATTCCAATTTCCTTTTCTTCTTTTTAAATTAAAAAAACGTTAATGTTACCTTAGGTGCCAAGATGGCGGCTCGTCTCTGATTCCAGCAAGGAAACAGTGAGACGCACATTCTAACCTAACCTAACCTAACCTATTCTAATAATTTGGTTGCTAATAATTATGGTAATTATTAGAATAGGTTAGGTTAGAACGTGTGCCCCACTGTTTCCTTGCTGGAATCAGAGACGAGCCGCCATCTTGGCACCTAAGGTAACATTAACCTTAAAAAGTTACGATAAAAACTGTAATCACAATGGCCGTGAAATGATTGAAGATTTCATTATAGTTGCGTCATTTCTTAATTTTGTTTAGTTAAACACGGAATTACTATTATTTTTTCTCCTATTTTTATTCATTAAGATACCATTTCGTTAATTGTAATTAATTAAAGTTTGAAATTTACAAATATAAATAAATGTAAGTTTCAAATTTAATCACAATTAAACTTGAAACGTACAGAATTTAATCAATGAAATAGACAAAAAAAATTTTTAAATGTAAATGACAATTAAATATTCTTAATTGTAATTAAGGATTTTAATTCTAATTTATTGTTAAGTAAGCTTTAAATTTTGATACATTTTTTTTATTTATTTCAAATTTAATTTACGTGTGTTTTAAGGTGTTTAAAAATGATTTTTTCCCCATTATCATTCTTCGGCTAATAATGTGTTTTCGTGTTAAAATTCTTCATCCTTGTGATTAAAATAAATTGAGTTTCCTTATTAGAGAATAATAGAACGTATCGCGTCACAATTCACAGAAGATGCGTTTAAATAGAACCTTTTCCTGATTTTTAGTTGCTATGGTAACTAGAAGGAAATACTTTTTACGTCTACAATAATGATGTCATCCCCTTATTTGAAAACGTATCTTCTGCGAAAAATCACCTTTTTTTTCTCCTAATCCCGGATTATTTTTTTATGAAATTTTTTCGCCTAAACCGGAACAGAAATGGCTAAAATTAAACAAAAAAAATAATCGTGTTTTTACTTCCTTTCTGTGTGTATAAATAAATTAATTATTTAAAAAAAAAAGGTATTTTATTGAGAGTTTCGTCACACCGTTGGCGCACGCCAGCTTTCGCGTTCACGCAGAGGTGTCGTCGCCGGTGGCTTATCAATGCGATCATCGATGACCTTGAGCGCCGCGCTTGGTCGCGTCGCCACGCGCGATCGATTAAACATGTCCGGAAAGGTCGATGCAATCCCGTTTCCCCTTCTGTAAAAAAAAAAAAAAAAAATTCCAATTACGAATGCTTGAAAATAATCATGACATAATGGGATATTTTTATATATTCTATTATTATTTTTATTTCCTATTTTTTTTATTAATAATAAAAAAAATGATTTAACAATAAACATGGTCTTTTTATAATCTTATTTCCTGTTGGCCTTCTTCTTTTTTAGCCCATTAAACTCTGAAGTAATGGCTTTCTTATAGGCATTTTTCACTTATTTTTAAATGTGGAATTTGTTACACAGATCTCAGTCTGATAAATGAGTTGAAAGAGATTTGCTAGATCAATATCAAACTGATGCATTGTATTCTTAATTTGACACAATTTTACCTTCCCATTAAATAGATTACAGGTTATTGTTATGCAAGGGATATAAATTTTAACCTCTTTAATATATTCTTATATTTTCCTCTTGTGAAATCTCCATCAGATATTTAAAAATTGTCTTTTGAATTAATTTTGGATATTTAACATCAGCTATCGAAATTATTTTTGTAAGTTAAAAAAAGAAAACAAATTGCTTTGCTAGAGTTTACCTTTTTATTTACAAATTATTCTGTAGCACTTTCCAACTAAGAGTCCGTTGTCGGGTGATTTACTCCCGATGGACTTGGTTGTCTGAAAGTGCTAGAGAATAATTTATAAAGGTGAGCTTTTAAATAACTCTGGGTTGTTTTTACATTAATTTAAAAAAGTATATTATCTGAAAATAAACTCTTTACATATAGAAGTCATACAAAACCTTGTGATTCATTCTTGACTATGCTAATCAATCTTCAAATAAGAAATTTTTGAAAGAAAATCTTCTAATACTTCAAAATTTTAGTATTCTGTTCATTTGGCACATTTAAGGAAAATTAATTGTTCAAGGAACAATTAATTTTCCTTAAATCAGACCAAGTTAGAAAAGAACAACTAATTTTCCTCAATCAGACTGGGTGTTGTCAGTTAATCATAGGTATAGTTTCTGAGCCACTTTTGACCCCCTTCTTCCTGTTGTGTACAATGATATAGTTTTGGCATATATACTCTGCTTTAATTGTACTAATTACAGCCTGCAAGCCAAACACATCCAATCTAAAGTGTCCACTGTGCAAAGTTCCTGCAAAGGATTATAAAAAATCTTTTGCAGAAAAATCTTTAGGGTCAGTTTCTGGCAGGTATTATTGTGCCCTACTCTAAAGATCTTCTGTTCCTCATTCAGTAATAAGGATTCTTCCAAGCACATCTTCTCCATTTGGAATTAGGCCATTCTCGTGTGCCATTCCTCGTTTTCTATCTAAAAGGGAATAATCTGTGCTTTACGTCTTTTCCTGCCCCCCTTCACCACGTGGTGGGTCCGACTCCGTAGAGAGAAGTTGTGTAAATCTGGGTGTATAACTGAGGATGGGAGATTTATTGGAGGGTGTGTCTCAGGGAGAAGTTAGAACGGAAATAGACAGAGGATGAAGGAGAAGCAAAGTAGTGGTGGTGTGTGAAAGTGTGTGTGGAATTAGTCAGGAAGTGAGAAAATAAAGACCGTGCAATCAGGGTGGTAGGAAGATTTCACTTTCGGACTGTTTCCTGTCCAACGAGAAGTAAAAGAAGAAGTACACTTTAAACTCATTGTCTGTATGTTTTATGTCTGCACGTTATGGGAATTCTGTAACATATTATTTGTTGGGAGAATTGTGTGTTAATGCTATTTGGTAGATTGGATTGTTGGGCTCTGTACGTTCCTGTGTGTTTTTCTGGATGTATTGTATGTTCCAAGGAAAATTAAAGGGTTATCTTGTTAATTTGGATAGTTGTCTTTGTCTAGTCCCTATTGAGATAAATGGATTCCCCCTTCTAAGCGTCTACTCAATCAAGCATGCTTGTTATCAATTTGTCCCATCGAAGAAATCACTAAAGTTCTCCGTGTCGACCCGTTCGTACTTTCTATACTCTCACAAATCTTCCTCCAGGGGAGGGATGTTCCTGTGAGTAGTCCCCTTTCAAAAATGCTTTGTGAAATGATTGTATGACAGCTTGAACAGAACATCTTATCTTTTATTGAAGATCAAATCATTCTGTAAACAAGATATGTCAATGATATACTGATTTTATGGCACCAGAAACTGGTCCTAACAGTCTTCCTGCAAAGAATTAATGACAACCACTGCAATCTCACCCTCCAAGTATAACAGGAAAGTTCCACTAAGGTGCGTTTCCTCAATGTATTCATTATTCTGCAAGATGGCCTGATATTAACAAAAGTGTTTTGCAAAAGCTCTTACAATCTGCTCTTTATCCTGGCCCAGTCCATGATCCTTACATGTAATAAGGTAGCCATTGTTAGGGTTCTTGTGTGAAGGATCTTTGCCCATTACTCTACTTCACAGGACAGGAATGAGGAGCTATGCCATATCTCTCAATTAGCTACACAGCACAAACTTCATTAGAGGCCTTGCACAATGGCAACTACAGCATACATATCTAGTAGTCACAGTTGATAGATCCTATAAATGGATACATATGACAACATCCTTTCCAACATCTACAATGAGATCAACAGACTTGTAACTTTGACATCACTTACTAGAGAAGCCAAACAGTTTGTCTCTATGCATGAATTCCCGTGAAAAGAAATATCTGCTTGGTGTTTACATTGTCCCTGTCCAGAACAACAGAATAAACCATTGGAAATGTCATTGGAAGTATGTAAGATTAAATGCCTAAACACATGGATTAAGAAGAATCAAGAAGGGCCTATGCACGACCGACCTGGCAGCCTTTGCCTACGACAATGACATGCATGTCACTCTAGATCAAGCATGCCTTTAAACCAGTTCTCTGACTCAGCCCATCTCAAGTATTTGGAGCATATTAAGATTTATAAGGCCTCTAGGAGATGCACTGCCATCAATCATAGAGAGGCAAACTGTCTCTCACTTGTACTATGAACTTTCTTGAACTTAAGTATATTTTGTTTCTTTTTTTTTATTTAGTTTATTCTATTTCTTGTTATGTCTTCTGCATCAAACATGTACCGGGCTCCTCGCCTACAATGTTTTCATTTTTTCTAATTTAAATCTGCATTCTGTTTGATTTTAGAAACCTGACAAAGACTGTTAAAAATGGTGGAAAACATTTGTTTTTTGCATTATATTTATTTTTTATTGCTGGTTTTTTGTGATTTTTGTGTTTATTTTGCATCTTGCTCTATCAATTAATGTATTAATATACTAAATAATAAATTAACATTATAATAATTTAATAGTTTTGCTGATATAATTTGAGCTTTTATAAGAATTATTTTGGCATTTTGGAGAATTAAAAAGAAATTAGAAATTAGTGTTTTGATTCATCTAAGCTCCTTATTTTCTCTAACCTTTCACATTATTATACGGGATGTTGCAAGAATTTGTCGTAACCTGTTCAAAACACCTAGTTGTTAACTTGATATGTGAGAAAAAACACCTGGCTACCAGATGGTTCTTGTATAATTTCAGAATTATGAAATATTTTGAAGATATTTTTCTTAAGAGCTAGAGATGTGTAAATTATTTAATCATACTACTCCATTTAATTGCTATTTCCATAATGAATAAAGACTTGTGTACATTTGTCTCAATTTGCCCAGTCAAGTTTTGCTCCAATTTGTAGGTTGTCATTCATCTTTTTAGTACAGATCCTAAAATGAATTATCTATGTTTGATATTTGCTACGTAGATCATTGTTTAGGAAAATTGAGCTGCAGATTAACAAGCATTTTTATCTTTCCTGTCACCTAATTAATGTACATTTCGAATATTATCATCAAATAAAACATGCTTTAATGCCAATAACAATAAACTTCATATAAACCTTACCAAACCCCAATTAATTACAAGATGAAAGTGCTTTTAGCCTGTGAGCAAACTTTCCTGGAGAGCTTCAATGTTTTGTATGGTAAGTATCAAGGAGTGATTTGCCCAATATTCTGCAGGAAAAATGTTCTCTAATAATTACAGAATGCTTCTCACACTAATTATTCTTGTTACACTTACTGTAATCACTGATATCATCATCTAATGATGTGTGATGATTGAGTGTTGATACAATGCTGACAAAAGCAATATAGGCTACAGAGTGTAATACCAAAAAACAAACAGTGAACAGATACAATTAATACATTTTATTTACACAGAACAAAACAAGCGTCGCAGGATCTTTTGTCGGGATCCCAACTAAGGTTGGATACCAGTGAAATTTTCCTGCGTCATGATTACAGACCAAAAAAGAAAGAAAAATGTTTCGTGCATGACAGAAGTAACCCAAAATTAATATTGCCTTAAAACTACCTTACAATCTAAATAAGAGGAAAGTAAGATAAGAAATCGGGAGGATAGAGATAGGAAGATCAATAGCGAAAATACCTGGGATTTTGTCGGGGGATACTTTTCCTCATTTGTGAGACGGGGTCCACAATGAATTCTAGCTTTCTGATTTTTCGTCTTTCATCACAATATAGTTCCGTTGCTTATCCAACTTTGTGATGATCGAAAGTCTCGTGTTCGGAAAGGAGCACTAATAAAATTTATATCCTGTCAAGCTACATGGTACTCGCCAAAGATTAAACTTCTTCACTCTTCTGTTCCGTTTTTCCTCCAACTGTCCAGACTTCCGTGCATCCTCTCCAAAATCGAGCTTAAGAATCTCCAGTTACTCTTTCCTCTTTGGACCCGTCGTCGTCCTCTCTATTGTTCTTGATGTTTCTCGGAACATAACCCCCACGTTGACAAAATAAAGATTAGAAAGGGAAGACAAGAACAAAGGAAAGATGTTGAGAATTAAAATAATCAAAACATGTAAATTTTAAAAAGGCAAACAGCCACAAATTTTATCAGAATTAGCAATATGCAAGTTAAAATACACTTATAAAACTTTGACTAATTGGACTAACTTAATCAGAGTTAGCTAAAAAAACTGACTAAATATGTCTTTCACAATATCAGCCTTAACACATGGCAGATAACACTAGGGACCCAACTGATCTCTGTTATCAGGCGAAGTAGGATTTCGGCACCCCCACTTGTTCTTATGCCACAACTAGTCCACCTTCCGTCTTATACACCTTTTTCTCTTGGCACCCGTCATTTTGTTTCACTAAATTATCCCTTATAATCAGTGCCCTTTTTCTAAAAAAATTACTGCCAGTATTGCCTATATCGTAGCCGAATGTAAAACTTTTTAATGAGGAACTGGTGCTACTACATACCAAGTATTGATACTTTTTATGCTTCAAGCTAGTGCTTTTTATGCATTCCAGCTGAAAAACAGTCCTTTTTATAATTTATTTTTCAGATACTTATACATGGTCTCCTCTCTCATCTGATGCACTTACTATGCTTGCCACCCACTCATTACACTCATAAAAACACAATCATTGTCATTCTAACCAGTGTTTAAGCATAAAAGTTTTATCATTTTAATCAATACTTGCTCATAGTAGAATAGATTAAATTGCTGGCATTTTCTTATTTAAACTATGCACTAGTTATTAAAGACAGTTGTTAATCTAGCAGGCAAATAATAACAGATGAATTACCGTTGATTAACAATAATTTTATAATTAATAAATCTTAAAGTTAAACATTTTTGAATTATTTTAATGTCAGAATTAATAAAACCGGAATTTTCATTAACTGTTGGGTAAAATTGCACTTCTGAATGAGTGGTTTGGACTCTAATTTTAGACACCCTAGATGACCAAAAAGAACCATATCTCTAATTGTGACCCTTGGCAAAGATATTTGCCTCCAAAGCTTTCATACAACTGGTTTAATGGAGTGTGCAGCATGACTCAGATCATACCCCAGAAGTACTCGATACAATGATGTTTCTCATGTTTTACGAGCTTTCAGCCTTCTCTAGTAAAGTGAAAAATGGTTGATTTTTAGAATTATTTTAAGAAATAATTCTGGACTTTTTCAGTTTTAAAGTTTACCCCATTTTTCAGAGGTCTTCAAAATTCTAGAATGTCTGATTTTGGAGGGTCTATCATGCAAAGGGTCACATATAGAACATCAGTTTCCTTGACTTTTTTACTACTATGGACATAGCCTACAGCCCCGACAAGGTCCTAACTGCCTAAGTTCGATTTAAACTACTACTCTCAGAGCAAACATTTTAGAAAATTTAAACAGGTTTGGATTATATATCCATCATCAAGAGAAATAAATATGATCATTTTTCTTGCTGAGTCCTGAGGGTATATAGCAATGATGGCTAAACTGGGGCTTACAAGCTACAATTGGCTCTTCTAGATTCTCACTGCAGCTCCTTTCAGGACAAGGTTTGACCATCCTTACTGTGGTGTAGCGAACATAACTGGCATCCGGGGCATGACACTTTATTGGCACCCCCTCCCTCCAGAAACACATATAGTTTGTCTTGGAGATCATTTGGGTGTCCCTCTGCGAGGGGGTCTGTCATGCTCCAGGTGCCACTCGGCACCTGGAGCATGACAACCTCCTTGCACCCCCCTCGCTATGCCACTGATAGTCTGAAAATGCTTGATTTTCTAAAACTTTTCATTCCAAGAAGAATACTGAAATTAAATTTATGAAAGAAACTTTATTCTCATTAACTAAACTTAAATATTTGATGCCAGTTTGCTATAATTGTTGATTTATAAGATAATACCAAGCTACAGAATTTGCAGGTGTAACCTAATGTTGTAGATATGTAGGAA
Organism: Centruroides vittatus; assembly: GCF_030686945.1. Classification (NCBI taxonomy): domain Eukaryota; kingdom Metazoa; phylum Arthropoda; class Arachnida; order Scorpiones; family Buthidae; genus Centruroides; species Centruroides vittatus. The sequence continues at coordinate 99,006 of NW_027121735.1, forward strand.
AAAATATATAAGTTAATCATTTATCCGACTTATCAATTATCATTGCACACTAGAAAAGGAAAGAAGCAATTACCTATTCAAAATATTACATTTACTCGACTGATAAGAGAAATAATTTTCAAATTAAAAAAAAATAACAAAAATTCTCATCAATATAAATATAATAAACATAAAATCTTCAAATATTTTTCTTCTAGGGATTGGCATTCTCTCGACAAGAAAGGGAACATCTGGGCTTCCGCGGTCTATTACCGGCAGCAGTACGTAAGATGCAAGATCAAGTACAGATAGTGCTGAAGAATTTGGACATATACAGCGATGATTTCAGTCGTTACATATATTTACGTGATTTGCAGGTAAAGTTGGTATATTGAAATATAATTTTAATTCTCAGTTTTTAACATTAAGGCTATTTACAAAAGTGATTTAGTAGAAAGTATTATTCAATAAAACTTTGGCTGTTTTTAGAAAATATATTTTTGATAATGGAATTTTATTTTACATTTCTACAAATAAAAGTTTTAAATTTATTTTCCATCCAAAATATTTTAATTACAGTGGTGCCTCGTACTTCAAATTTAATTCATTTCAGGATGCCATTCGAATTCCGAATAGTGAAATGTGGCCCTGAATGATGCATCGAAATTATTACAATAATTAATTTTACCATTTGTTACTATAAATACATTTGAAAAGTACATCATTTTATAATAAATTTACCTAAAAAATGTTAATTTAATAATTTATTATTGATTTATTTTAAAACATTATTTTTAAATAGAATATAATATGTTCATCTGGTGCATATAAATAGAACCAAGCTTCTTAGTTTAGATTCTGAAGACCGAGCGGCTGTTTTCAATTCATAGAAACTGTAAATTATTAATATAATAATGTTCATCAACTACAAAAATACTGGCCATATTCCCAAATTCTCTGAGTTTATGCAGTTTTTTATTTTCTATAAATAAAGGCGCTTGCCGACATTCTTACTAAACTCATAATTATATATCGTACCGATAAAGTAACGAAAACTTTTTATATATGTTGTGGAGAGAAAGACGAGATGTAAAGAAAGTCCAAAAAAAAAATATTTTCGGAATAAAAATATTTATTCTGAAAATAAACCAGGTCATAAGTTGGCAGCTACTACAATGGCCACATAAACACAAATAACTTGAGTGTCGAACTTAACTGTGCCGACATTGCCAACTGTATCTATCCTAACGAAGAATCCGACTCCTGCTATTCTGGTATTTATACTAATGAAGTATTTGAACTCCTGCAACTCCGGTCTGCTATTATAATTTCATCACTTACCATATGATGCTGAATAATAGGATTATAAAATGTACAGTGAGAAACTTTTAAACCATTTAATGTATTAAACGATTTTAAATTCGGAAATATATAATAATTTATAAAACAGGAATGCAAAAACCTATTTAAGATCCTAAACTGATAGGTATGCCCTTCGAGCCCGAATTTGTTAATCGGCAATTCCCCCGATTCCACAAACTTCTTTCGCAATCTGGGGTAATGACCCTCGATACAGAATTCTGCATCAAGGTTGCAGAATTGCTGGATGTACGTGGTTTTGGAAAACACACACGTGTTAACTTTGCCAAAAAGTAACTAAAATAAGTTTGCTTGCGTCTACATTATTCAAATATTTATAAAAAATAAAAAATAGTTAGATAAATAAACAGTGCTATAAAATAATAATGCTAAATACTGTAAATATTATTTATATATTATGTTAGATGACTGTCGATATTTTGTAAGACTAAATTATTGACCAATGATTAGATTAAACTCCTCATAATACTATCAGCATTGCTAAAAATGAAGGAGCAGCATAATCCTGAATGTTAGTAATTGTTATTTTTGACAATTTATAATACTTTTTTGAAATTTATATTTTAAAAATATGAAAATTCTCACTGTTGCTGTAGTGCCAAAACTGATTCTTAATATGGTGTCGTGGCTCTAGGAGGCATTGCGCTCAAATCTTGTGAATTATCGTTCCGAGTGGCAAAGTGCCGAGACGGTACTTTGTGTTGCTCTTGTTTATTTGACGTGCATTCGTCGTATTGTGAAATTAAAGTGACTTTCACGAACAAAGCTTTATTTCAAGTTTCATTTTAAACTTGGAGAAAAGGCAATTGAAATGTATTAAATACTTCTTTAAGCATTTAGTGATGAAGTGATAGGAAGAGCACACAGTTGAAAGGTATAACAATGAACAAACAGTGTCCCAGAGTCTTCAACCAGCACAATGCCAAAAGATGTAGGAAATTTGCAAGGTAATTGTGCAGATTATCAACAAAGCCATAACATCTTTAACATTGTGAATGTGAGCCATGCAGAGCTGACAAGCACGAGACAAAGTGAAAGCTGTAGCTCTGGCACCTGTGGACTAGTTTCTGTTATAAAATTTTAAATTGATTTTCTACATTTTATAATTATGTAATTTTTAAAGTGCATAAAGAGAAAAAAAAGTGTAATGAGCTGTGTGTGTCACACCAGAAGGAAGGGTATAGGAGCCTGAGAGACTTTTAGTCCTAAAGCCAGGGCTATTGAGAGCTGATACGGGTCCAGGAATAGAGAGGACCCTTTTAGACATTTTTTGAACAAAGGAAATACACAGAATGTTTCTTTATTAATAAAAAGTAGTAGTAAAGATTTTATTTTCTTGTAGGATGTTGCCAGATCATAATTAAGTTTATAATTAAAATTGAAGGCAGTCTGTTATTCAGTTTCAATGTTTTGGAATACAATTTTTGATGACCAACCTTTCATTGTAGGCTATTTGCTGTCAAATTTAAACTTTCCTAGTCCTAAAAACAATTCTACCATCTCTAATTTTAAAACTCTTGTTTTTAATTGGATATTTTTCATTGTTTTTAAAGGGAAGTTTTAATTTTGATGGCCAAGTAGCTAACAAATAGGTCTGTCATCAAAAGTTGTATTCTGGAACATTGAAACTGAATAAATGTTGATTCTTTTTTCAACAGACTGCCTTCAATTTTAAGTTTTTATTTTCTTTTAGTAAAAATAATATTAATTTTATAGGGGTAGGGAATAGTTGTCTTAATCCCATACCAGAGACACACTATGTGATTTCTTTGTCTTCTCTATATGCAGGGAGGTAACAAAAGTCTGTCTGGTCGGTTATTTCAAGAACTAATAGGGCAATTGCTGCAGACATTTTGCCAATCTATATAATGTCAGACATGTGCTAAATGATAGTACAAATGTTCATTCTTTCCAGTCTTCCTATTGGAGTAGGCTTTTGTAATCTCAGCCCCCAATAAAACTAGGGCAACAGTACTGATTACAAAGTTGTAGCATATGAAAAAAGTGAGTACATACTATAACCTTTAAGTGCATCCCAAAACATCAACTAGGATCCCAGAATAGACTGTCAAATGCTTCACTGCACAACATGCAAGGATAGTAATGCATCGCTGCAGAACACTCATGCAATGCAGGATTGGCTAATGCCAATTTTGTACAGCAATGAGTAGGTTGGAGTGGACCAATGAACAGACCACCAACCAGACCTTACATCAATAGATTTTTTTTTTTTTTTCCTGTGGGATTTCTGAAGTCAAAGGTTTACAAAATGCAGCTGACGTAATGCAACAATGTATTCTAGATGCATGTATTTCATTAACTGACAACATGTTGGTAGTCATGCAGAAAGTTGTTGTTGAAAAGATAAAAGCAGTAGACATATGCACCATCATTTAGCACAGTCATGAGCAACCCACAGTTCACAAGGTCCTAATATGCAGCCTCTGGGGCTTCAACAATATAATTTTCTTGTTTTCTGTCTCATACTATTATGCAACCATAATTAAGCTGATATCTGTAACAAAGAACATTCAAACTAAGATTTGACTGCAAAAATTATGAGAATAGTGTGTATATTTACTTGCTTAGATTAGTATTAAGAAGAGACATAAAGAAGAGAAAGATATAAGAATGAAATGGTTGGAAACACGTTCTAACAATTATTGTTATAAGAATTCACTTATGAGTCACTTACAAAGGATATTCTTTTGTATGATGAGGTATCCAAATTATCCACTTGTAGCTTCACTGCAACAAAAGTTAGAAGTTTGTTGTTGTCAATCTTTCTTTATTAGTTTGAAGTTTACACGCGTATCAGACTTGTAAAATAGCACTACGTTTTTTATCACTTTTTTCCAACTAGAAACAGAACCTCATCTACTTTTAACACACCTTGAGCACTACTTCCTACTCATCCTCTTCTTTCTCTGTATTCTTCTATTTCCCCAACTCCAGTTCCAATCAATCTTAATTCAATGGAGACCCATGTAACTTCTGGATTTGTTGTTTTAGAGGAAAGTGTTGCATGTGCTAACAATATACAGCCATGAGAAATAAATAGAATTAAGTATTAATAAAAGGAATAGAAAATGGCAGAGAAGGAACAAAGAGATGCTATGGAAATAGAGTAGAAAGCAAGACAAAGGAAATGAAGAAAACAATGGCTGAAAGGCAAAAAATCCATAGCAAAATAGAAGTCTTTTGGCTGGTATCAGAACACTGCCCTGTGCACAGTAGAAGCAATTGACAGTCTCGGTTGGAAATTCTAGATCACCTGGCCTATATCCTAATCTGTCTTTGATGCGATTGTCACCTATTTGACTCTTCAAAGGAACCTGTGTGTGACAGGAGATTCAACCAGAATACTAAAGTCAGAGTTTGTCACGCAGTGAATCCAACACCAGTCAAAAGATTGCAATTCTGTAGACATAAAATTGTTACCAAAATGGAGAAATGTCAGTGTATGGAGAGGGAATACCTAGAAAAATAAACGTTAAATTAAGATTATGTAACACACAATTCCATCACCATTGCTGAAATTCTGGGCAGCAGTTAACATGCCCTTGTATGTTGCTTAATGATTGCATGCTTAATGATAATTATTTAAATTTTAATATGAAATTAAGCCGAAATATATTTAAGACAAGTTTGTTTAAATATTTTCTACAAAATGACACGTTAATGCGCTTCTGAATGTGCTGATGTAATTTACATGTGCCAAATTATCGTGTTATTTCAGTAGACAAAAGATTAGCTTAACGAGACCAAGTAGTTTTTTAAATTTAGATTTAAAAAAAGTGTTCATTCTTTAAGTGTGATTCAAAACCATCATCCATTGCCAAGGAGCAATGCCTTTTGACAAACGTGGCTGAGTTTTGTTTACCTATAATCAGAATATCGAACATTACACATAATTTAAAAGTTTCTGCAAAAGGCAAAAATCAGAAAAATTATAGGACTCTTATGACATCCTTAGCAGATGAGCCATCATATCTTTATAAATAAATGAAAAAAAAAAAAAAATACTATTGTACTGTGTATTATCCATAACTGCAGCCATTACTGATGTATTAACGTAAGTAATGAAATCTGTGTTTTCTTAACAGGATAACAATGAACAATTATTTTATCGAGTCATGGCCGAACACACCGACAGACTAATGCCAATAGTATACACTCCAATTGTGGGAACAGCTTGCCAGAATTACCACATAATATTTCGTCGTCCGAGGTAATATTTGATAAGTGTGATTAAGATTATAATAAATTTTAATTTTAGTAAATTATATTGTTTTATTACACATGATTAGTAAAAACAGAATGGAATGGTTAAATATATTCATTTTTTTTATTTAAAATAAAGAAAAAATGATGCATATTACATACTGCAAATGTTATTGTTTAACTTCCATAAGAGCAAGTTTTAGTACCATAACAGTATCAGAAGATTGTCAAATTCATAAAAGTTTTTTGAAATGAAGTTAAATAGTTTTTTGACTTTCCTTTGCAGATGCAAATAATTTTTTTTGCTGTGATTTTAAAAAATTGTAGACCTATAAATTTCCACTGGCATTCATTTGTCTCTGTCCTGCTTAATCTTGAGATGGAGTTAGATAGATATGTGACCGTCAGGTCGGCACCTCTTTAGTGCCTCGTCAAGACTGACACCACTGTCTTGTTTGACACAGAAGCCGAGACGGCGTGTTGATTCAGATTTGAACATAGGTCACATGAGTGGCTGTGTACGCGGATGATTGGGTTCGGGATGGAGACCGCGTGTTAGCGAGCAGGAAGTGACTCACGCAGAGAGTAGGTTAATGAAACAACCGTTTATTTGTAAAGGAAAGAAAATACATTGCATACAATTTATTGATAGTGAGTATAATAAATCAAGCTAAAATAGGTCTCGATAGGCCTAAATTCTCAGAGTTCACATGAGATATGCGTGGGGATAAATACCTTGTAGAGGATCTTGGTTGCAATGTTCTGAGGGTAGAGGATCTTGTAGGAGATCTTTATCTGATGTGAGCCGGTCGGGTGGAAAAAGGAAAAGTTCTAGAGGATGGTTCTGAGTATACAACAAATATTATGGTGTAGGCAAGGAGGTATCCGAAAATGATGTATCCCAAGGAGCACAGGGTATCCACAAACAGAAAAATGAGTGGTCCAATCAAGGAACTGGCAACGACTGATTAAACTTGCAGTTTCTGGCTAAAAATATATATTACTTTAATTACATTTGAATGTTTTGATATGTTTTAGTAAGTTTCTGGAATCTACTTACTTTGTTTGTAGGATTTATTGCAACTGGTTTTAAACTAATGACCAGATGTATGCGAGTGTATTGCTAAACAACTTGTAATTTTTCCACAACAAATTATGCAAATTACTTTGTTCTACAAATGTCTTATGAAAAAATCAATTGTTTGTATTTGTATAATTATTTATTTCCAGTTTTTTTTTTGTATTTAATAAATGATTTTTGCCACAATCATGTTTGGTCCTAAACAATTGGCCACCACTGTGTTTTCAAAAATCAATAAATAAGTAAATATTCTACTCTACTCTATTCTAAATAAATTAACAGAGTTGTTATTATGTAAATAACTTGTGTTTATTAGTTACAAAAGCTACAGAAAATAAATGACGAAATAAAGATGTTTTCAGGTTTTGCTTGAAAGTTCCCTACACGGCTGTTTTATTCGATACACGAACTTGTGCAATTGACACAAACAATTTATTTTTATAAAACAAATTGTAAAAATACAAAATACTAAAGATGTATGAATAAATGTTTTATTGTAGTCTTCCTTGTCGTCCTCTTTGCAATCGCAAGAACATCGTTCGTATTAGTGGAGTCGACCTTTCTTTATAGGCTACTTCCCACCTATATTCAACTGCACTAATGTGGATCGTGTTTCTGTGATTGCGAAAAGGACAACAAGGAAGACTACAGGAATACATTTATTCGTATAAGTCTTTAATATTTTGTATTTTTACAATGTATTGAATAAAAGTATATTTTGTCCTGGATGTTTTAGAACACGTATTTTATCTTGCAATTTTTCTTTGTATTTTTTATCATTTAGGTACTGTATTCAGTATTTTTCTAATTCTCAGCTGCATCAATTATGGAATATGCTGAATCTCTCTGAATTTTTTTCAAATAATCGAAGTCCTGATGTGATGTAAGATCTGATCTGTGGAATTAATTAATTTATTTATTTTAATATACATTAGGAAATGTCTTGCAGACAAAGGATTCCCCCCTAATAATGATATAAAACCCCAAACGTAACAAGAATTTAGGAATAATACAAAAAGGTATTAAAATTGTAATGAAATACAAAAATTGTATTAAAAGGTAGACTGCACACGACCTACCTTTAAGCACTAAGAGTCCGCTTTTCAAATCTACTGTGGATTCTGCTAGGCTCAGATTGAGACAGCTACATGGTGAGGGACAAGCTAACGTATCTCATCATTCTGTCTCTGTAAATTTGAGGTTCCAATCTGGTTCTTCAAACCAGTATGTAGACTTTGTATTCTGATTTGGCTGCAATTTGCAGACCTATAAATTTTCACTGCCATCCGGCCGTCCATCTTTCCTTAATCTCGAGAACGGAGTTAGATAGACGAAACACAAACCAGATATGGAAACCTTAGTGGCAGGAGTCCCCGATTAACTATATATGAACTTCCAATACAAATTGGAAGTCATTTCAATTCAAAAATTTTCCCCTGAAAGCAGTTAATGACCAGAACGATTACTGTTAAAGGAAAAGTATGATGTACAGGGGCAAGCCATTACTAATTTGAGGTGGAGAGCATATATTTTAAATTAAATAAATTAAAAATATGATTGTCACAATAAATATTTGCTCGTCATCTTTAGTTAACATCCGAAAAGTATTAGATTATCTAAACATTTTGTAATTTTAAATTATTAAAATAAATTAAACAGCTCAAACCTTTAATTGCTTCTTTTTACTTCAGTAAAACTTTCGTACAAAATGACTATTTATAATTTTAAAACATAGGATATTTAACCATTCCTGTGCTTTTTGCTAGTACTCTATTAAGAATAATTATTTTATTAAATTCGTAATTTCTTATTTTAGAGGTCTTTTCATTAATATTGAAGACTCTGGCCACATTGAAGAGATACTGGACAATTGGCCAGCAAATAATGTGAAAGTTAGTATGGAGAAGGAAGAATTTTTGAAAAATTTTTCATCTTTTTTTATTTTTAAAAGATTTTTATGAAATTATTTAATATATCATTTAAAATTTATTGACAATTTCAGTCTGATTAATATACTCGTATCAATTTTGTTTAATTAGACTATTGTAGTTACCGATGGAGAACGAATATTGGGACTCGGAGATCTCGGAGCAAACGGAATGGGGATACCAGTCGGTAAACTGTCTCTGTACACGGCACTTTCGGGCTTACCTCCTTATCTTACTCTCCCGGTCACTTTAGACGTTGGAACAGATAACGAGGTTAGCGAGAATAATTAACTTTTCAAAGTTAGAATAATCAAAGCCAAACGATCACTGTAATGAATCTGGCTATTTTTCTGCTACTATTAATAATTAAATTCTAAGTAATTTCGTACTAAAAGTAGGTGTTAGGTGCCATATCTTCTTAAATTTAATAATTATAATTAAATTAATATTTATTAAATAATTCAAAATATTCTGGAAGAAAAGAATTGATGCGGAGCGAGACTCGAATCCGCAAACCCGGCTTACCGTGCAGATATGTTGCCAGTTATGCTACCCAGACTTGCAACTCTTCACTTCCAGACATTTAATTTTAGATATAATCATTCACAATTATATCTAAAATTAAAATTTGAGTCTATAGAATTTCAATAAGCATTGTTTATACAGGGTGTCTCAAATATACATGGCATAACCTCTGAAACGAGTTCTTCACATATAGACAATAAAAACAGCTTATATCAGCAGTCTAGAAATGCTTGTTTCCAAGTTTTGAAGGTGTTTATATGGCACATAATAACTGTTCACGTCATCTTAGTCATTGTTTAAAATGTCCACCTTCTGCCCAGTGTCATAACTACGGCGGTGCCCAGGCACAGGGCGTAGACCCTGGGGGGTGCAGAAATGACCTGGACCAAGATTTGGGTCATAGTTTTGGGGCGTAGTTACAGATGCTTGCACCGGGTGCATAAAAGGCTAGTTACGGCGCTACTTCTGTCTAAATACAGGCCTCGCATCAAGATTGCATGGACTTGTGAACGCGATTGAAATCTTCAACATGTTTCGTATTGTCTCGTAACCTGCCACAGTTTTATCACGGGGAGTTTCCACATCAGCTACTGGTGTATTTGAATACACCAGTGATTTTAAATGGCCCCACAAGAAATCTAGTGAATTTAAATCAGATGATTCCAAGTTTTGTCAGTATCTTTGTGATGAAAGAAATTGCCTGCAGGAGATAAGACATTCCAGTAAATAATTTAAAAACCAAGACAGATCTTTGCAAGATGACATGAACAGTTATGTAACATAGACAGACCTTCAACTCACTTGGAAACTAAGCATTTCCAGACTTGTGTTGATAAAACCTGTTTTTATTGCCTACGCATGAACTTATTCCCGAGGTTATGCTGTATTTTTGAAACATCCTGTACAAGCAAGCATTAATTAAGCATTACTTTTATATAATAGTAGAACAAAAAGGTCTTGAATTTTAATTTACAACTTTATGGTTAATCAAATCTGATTAAAAATAATATAATTTATTCATTAACAGAAATTGTTGAATGATCCCTACTATATTGGTCTCAGACAGAAGAGAGTTAGAGGTGAAAAATATGATAATTTTGTAGAGGAATTTATGCAAGCTGTGAAGAAACAGTATATATGACCTTTTTTATACCTTCTATTAAAGTATTTTGGTAAAATTTAAACATTTTGCAATAAATTTCTTTGGCAGATACGGACAATTTTGTCTTATCCAATTCGAAGACTTTGCCAACAGTAATGCCTTTCGTTTCTTGAAGAAATACAGAGATAATTACTGCACTTTTAATGATGATATTCAGGGTATGCGAATTTTTCTAAATTATTTAATTATATAAAATATACTTAATATTAATTTTTATAACAGGAACAGCATCGGTTGCTGTTGCCGGCTTATTTGCAAGTATGAAAATCACGGGAAAGAAATTGGTAGAAAATACATTCCTCTTTGTAGGTGCAGGTGAGGTAAGAATGTATAAAAGATAAAATATAGTATTAGTTTAGTTTAAAGTCCCAAATTATAACGTTATTTTAAACGAATAGGCTAATTTGGGCACTGCCGACTTGCTTGTGATGGCTATGGAGAAAGAAGGAGTTTCTACTAAGGATGCCGCCAACAGAGTTTGGATGACCGATTCTAAAGGTCTTCTTGTAAAGGTACCCTAGAATTTAATTTTCTTTTTATATATATGTAGATATTAATCTTAAATCAATTAAATCTTTTATTTCTATTATTTAAAAACAATTACATAAATTTTGTCTGAAAGTTAAATGGTTAGACAGCCATCCTTTGGTATGGCTGTATGGTAGATCTAAACAATGTATATGTATGAGATCAGAATGAAATTGTGGATAGCATAACTGTTAAAGCTTCTGAAAATCTATATACAAGCTATGTTTTTTAAGTTAGTACCATTTTAAAATAGGGCTGCTGCAGTGCTGCAGTCGGTATTCCACGAATGTGTGCTGAGTACCTACATCTGTTGGCTAGCCACGGTTGCCATTATGGAAGCATTCATTCATTTTACATGTGTGTGTGTGTTTTTAAAAATACGTTTTTATTCTCGGAATAAATTATTAACCCAGTATATCTGCCACTATGCTCTTTAAAAGTAGGATAATGTTCGGAAGAGGATGCAGAGAAAGATAATTCCCAATTATTGTACTGCACATCTCTCGTTTTAGATGAATGGGTGTAGATTTTATTAAATTATCATACATGTATTACATTAATAATAGACATTTTTTGGAAAACCGAGTGCTTTAATTGTCCGGTTTCCGGAGTGGAGAGGAGAGTGATGTGAATGATAGATGAGCAGTGTTTAAAATGTGTCAGACAATTGAAAATTCCACTGATTGTGAAGTACACATGGTGATTCGTTTTCTTAATGCAAAAGATGTGAAAGCAACTGACATTCGTTGCCAGATTAATGAGGTGTATCAAAAAAACATTACGAGCAATGAAATCGTAAGAAAATGGGTTAGAGCATTTAAAGATGGCCATACTAATGTCCACGACAAGGAGCGTAGTAGGTGGCCATCTGTCACTACTGAAGACTTGGTGCAGAAACTTGATGCAAAAGTTCGAGCATAAGATAACGATTAAAATGCTTTGCGATTTAATCGTTATCTTATGATAACTTTCTCAAGTTTCAAGGAGCATTCTTTATGAAATTGTGACAAAACACTCAAATTATTGGAAGTTGTGCTCACAATGGGTATCCAAAATGCTGACAGAGGTGCACGAAACCAAACATTTAGCCAGTGCTTTGACTTTCCTCAAGCAATATAGTGATGAAAGTGATGAGTTTTTAAAGCCAAATTGTCACTGGCAACAATTTGGGGCATGGGTGGCTCATGTTACACCAGATGTGGCCATCGGCCATATTTTAAATACATCTTTTATTATATATATGTATTTTATTTGTATATAATTATAATTCTATTTTATTTTTGTAATTTTCTCTATTTTATTTGTCTTATTTCCTTCTAGAATTTTCTTATTTTATCTTTCTTAATCCCTGTCCCTTGGGTGGGATTACCGATTCCAAGAAATGTGCAGTAAAACAAAGGGTGAAGTGAGGCCCTGGGGCTGGTGAACAAAAGAGAGAGGCCAGTCTTGGTCAAGCTCTTGACGAGAGAAGAGTGTGCTCCGGATTGTGTGTAGAACAATCGACGACCAGGAGTTTTTTTGTGAAGAAGAGATTGGAGTCAGATTCCAAAGTGTAAGGACTTGAAAGAAGTAGCGCTCTAGATCGAGTGGAAGATGATCGGAGGCTACGAGGAACTAAGGAATCGATAGGAAGGAATTCCTATAAGAGAAATTTAAAAGCTATCGAGATAATCAGACTAAACGTCTGCAGAAAGGACGGAACATAATGATCAAAGGAGAACTCCAAAGTGGTGTCCCACCCAAGGTTACAAATTCAGGAAAATCCCGGGTATTTCTATCTTCCTCTTAGTCTATTCTTATTCTTTTCTTCCTTTAGTTGTAAGTAGTATAAGAATTAGTTTTAAGTTCGCCCCGTGTATCATTGTCGCGCTCAATTATCTCTTTGTAAAAATCAAAATTTTAACACGTGTGTACAGAAATCGTTTGTAGCGTTGGGATCCAAAAGAAAAGAACCTGTTCAGAGCGATAATAAATTACTTTGTGACAAAAATAAGATTTAACTGTATTTATTTGTACCATTCCGCTCGCGGGACCTCGTACTTGTCGCTCGAACATCACAAGAATACAAACTGCAATTCATGGAATTGAGGCATTCAACATCACCCATGAAAGTCAAATTCAAGCAAACAATTTCAGCCTGAAAAATGATGTGCACTGTGTTTTAGGATAGGCAGGGGGTATTGCTGGTTGATTTTTTGCCTCAGGGTGACACAATAAATGCCAAGACACATTCTGAGACCTTAACTAGACTGTGTCATGCAATCCAAAACAAAAGGCATGGCAAGCTCAGTAAGGGAATTGTTTTGTTTTATGACAATGCCCGTCTACACGTGGCTCAATGAACCCGAGATCTTATGATATCATATGGCTGGGAATGACTTGGTCACTCTCTGAATAGCACTGATTTAGCACCTAGTGACTACCACTTGTTCCTCCAGTTGAAAAAGCATCTAGGCACTCAGCACTAAGATGATGTCAAAATAGCCATGCTGCAGTGGTTGACAAATCAGATGCCAGGTTTCTATAAGGATGGAATTCAGAAGCTGGTTGTACAATATGATAAGTGCCTTAATATTGGAGATTAAGGTACAGGCTTTACAGGTAAGGTGCCACATGACAACCTAGAACTAGGCGCTATAATTGCTGGAAATGGTGCTGACTGCAAGATTTATATGACTTCAGTTTGTGCACTTGAAGATTTATCTTATGCAACTTAAGTCTAAATGCTAGAGATTTTATTGTAGTGAAATTACAAATATATTGTTCTAAAATAGCATATTCAAAAAAAGGTTCATAAGTGTGTTGAGAAAGTTATACAATTTTATTGCAATGCATGAAGACTTCTTTGCAGTAGAATCTTGCATGAATCATCATTGCAAAGGCTAACTTTCTAGGGCTTTACATAATTGAAAACTGTCACTACATGCAGTGATTATAAATAACTGTTGTGTGTTCTAAAGGAGTTTGCTATAATTTAAAAATGTTGAATTTTTAAACAATATCTAAACTAATTTTTCAGTTATTAATATGCCACATCATAGAAAGTAAGGTAAATGTTCATAGATATTTAAATTTTCAGTTTAATCTTCTGTAATTTTATGCAATTTATACATTATTTGTTTGTTTATTTTACTAAAATTAATAATTTTTCTTTTATTGTTTGTATAGGATAGGCCTTCAGGTGGTATCGATGCCCATAAAGAAAAGTATGCAAAAGATCATAAACCCATGACTGATTTGGAGGAGATGGTGAAAACTATAAAACCAACTGCTTTGCTAGGTATTACCAGTTTCTGTAATGATAATTTTGTAATTAAGATTATTAATATGTTGATATCAATATTCTTAATTTCAAATTATTTTATTTAATATTCTTTTATATTCTTCGTAAACTATAAATACAGTAGATTCCCCTATAACACGGGTTCATATAACACGGATTCATATAACACGGCAAAAAAATTGCGATTGTGTTTGTATAACACGCTAAAAGAGACTCGTATAACATGGTAAAATGTCATCGCCGACTCATGTTGCGTCAGGATTGGTCGAATCTGGACCGGTAGTGGATATTGTACAAACCATCGAGTTTAAATGAGCACTGGACCTACTAAAAAACATTTATTATTTGAAGGCCACAAAAATTATATTTTTATTAATGATGTCTCCAAAGTTTGGCGAATTTTTCACAGAAAAATAACTTATCAGGAAACGCGCCCATTGTTCGTTGAGCCACTCCACGACAAAAATAAGCTTAAGCAATGGCATTGTCAAACGGTGCACATTCGGTAAGTAATCCTACAATTTTTTGTTTATAGCATAGTTTGTATAATTTTTTGGGAATAATCCATATGTGATTTGGAAATGTTCGAGTCAAATTAGTCTAGAATCGATTAATTTTATGGAAGAAAACCTTTCAAACAGCTGTAACCCCTAAACTGCACACGTGCCGGGCTGTGATTGGCTCATGTATTTAAGTGACTCATACAACACGGATTCATATAACACGGAACGTATCTACCGTGTTATAGGGGGGGTCTACTGTATATCACAAACAGAAAAGTATGATGTATTTAATCTTAAATTTTAAAAATATACCTATACATTTAATTATTTTCTAACAGGTGCTTCTGCTCAGACCGGACTATTCACAAAAAATGTATTGCAAGCAATGCTAGATAACTGTGATCGGCCAATTATTTTTGCTCTAAGTAATCCTACAGACAAAGCAGAATGTACAGCTGAAGAAGCCTACACTCATACTGATGTAAGTTAGTTATTAAATTAAATCTTCATATGAAATATTTATCTTCAATATCATTGCATTTCTTTCCTCCAGGGAAAGTGTATATTTGCTAGTGGAAGTCCATTCGATCCAGTTACTTACAAGGGTAAAACATTCTATCCGGGACAAGGCAACAATGCATACATATTTCCAGCCGTAGGATTAGCCGTTACGGCCGTTAACGTACCCCACATTTCCAACGAAGTCTTTTTAGTGGCGGCTCAAGTACTTTATATTTTTGCCTCTTTGTAAGCAAGAAAATCTAATTTATATTCTAACTAAAAATTATTCTTTCAGGCTCTTGCCGATTTAGTAACCGAAGAACAGATGAACGAAGGAAGAGTTTATCCTCCGCAATCGCTACTCAGAGAAGTATCCGATAACATTGCAGCAAAGCTGATAGATTACTTTTACAGACAACGCGTTGCCACCCTCCTTCCGGAACCCACAGACAAACTTGCTTTTCTGAAGACCGTACAATACGATTATAACTATAAAGAGAAACTGACAGAATAATAATGACTAAACGGAAACGACACGAGATTTAAACTTTGTAAAATTATGGATTTCTGTAACAGTCTTTACCGAAAAATCAACAATTTTGTCGAAGAATGCCACAGAAATCTGTAAACGATATTTACGAATGTTTATCAAAATCAAAAGGTTAACTGTTTAATTCACATTTCATAGTATTTCTGCGCATTTCGTCAAAATTAATTTAATAGAAATCTGTTTATTAATAAAGTAGACATTCTATATTTTTATTCCACACATTTTAAATGTTTGTTGTTTATAGTATTATCTGTTTTTTACGTAATGTTTAAAGTGTTTCTGTTAAGTATTGTAAAATATGTAATCACGACAATACAAGGGATAATCAAACGTTTTTTCCTATTTTTAAAAGTTGAAAGTTGAAGATTGAAGATATATTTTTTAAAATGTTGTTAAATTGCTAGCTGATTTAAATTTGACAACTGAAAAGGTCTGTCCAAATGATACAATTATTTGTAACCTAAAACTCAATAATAATAATCAAGATAATCATTTTAACTGTATTACATTTAAGCAAATTAACTTTTAATTAAGAGCAGAGCTTAAAGATTTTTATTGCCACATATAATATAATTTAAACTATTTTCTTGGAGTAAGAAAACTGTAGATTCGACCGCATGTCCATCGTCGGGAGTTGACAAGAGAAAGTCTCTCTTGTTGACTCCTGACGATGGACTGTGATCCGAAAGTGCTAGAGTTTTCTAAGTTTTTACTCCAAGAAAAAGAGTTTTTAAATTATACTTGTTTCGGGAGCCTACGTTGCTACATCTAATACAGAATAAGGAATTCTACCTCGCTAATTTAACAAAATACTAAAATTTTTTGATAATCCCTTATATGTAAATCAAAATATGTTGTTGACATTTTGCCTTAAAATATGGATATACAGTATATATGCTTTATGGCATATGTGATAAAGTTTTGATTGGAGGAAGAATAATTTGAACAACAGATTATAAAGATAAATATATATAAAATTTAAAAATTTGGATATTTCTGTAGTAAGAAAATATTTAAAAAATTTGTTTTCTGTACTGTGTAAAAATATGTTGTAGATAAATATAAGAATTATTAAGGAAAATGTAATAAAAAATTTTGAATATTGTCATTTTTATTTCTTTTAATGTTATTAAAAGTTCAAAAATACATTAAATGTAAGAAACTAAACTCAAATTATATTACTAATCAAACACCTGATAATAAATCTGGCTTATATCTCCTATATTAATTAGCCTGGAAGCAAAAATTTAAGAGGTTTGTGTAGCATAATTGGCAATGCAACTGTGCAGTAAGCAAGAATTTCAAATACGAATCTAAACGGAATGTGTACGTGTCGACACCACCTACAAGTAATCCCCGGAAGTCGTGCCGACAGATGAGGGGCTTATGCCCGAAACGCGTATCGGCCTATAGGAGATTCTGAATAAAGATGATGTAGAAACGCCCTGTGTCTATCCATGCACCTAGTTGTGAAGATAGAAAAGATCAATCTGGAGTAGTTTCTTTCAAAATATTAATTAATTTAATTCTAATACAACGTAACTTAATTGCCAACCTTTTAGTCCAAATTAAATAATAATTTATATTTAATTAGCTAAAATGTAGCCCAATAATGTATTAATCAAATAATCAAGCAAATTTCTTAAGAATCTAGAAATCATCCTGGGTGGAGTAACATGTAGTTCTTTGATCATAGGTGAATACAACACATCACCTACCTGTTACTTCACAAAATTGAAATGACAACTGTGATACAAAAATTTTAATGTGGACAGATTCTGTGAAATATAACTGTAAAGGTGTAAAAGTTTGAAGTTTGTTAGAATTTCTTGTCATAAACATCAGTGGCAATAAACATGTAATAGGTAAATCATTGTCCATTTTGAATCATCATGTATTCATCATATTCACATGCCCACCATAAACCTTGTGCTTCCTCTTCTTGTAGGCATTGTGCCACAACACACCTAGCATCATCTCGTGGCACGTCGGTTGCAGAGCTCCGATATAAACAATGTTTACATATGTAAAAGTGCTCTACTCATGAAAAAATCACGAGTCATTTGTAATGTTTAAATGCCATTTTATGTGGGTAAACGACGTTAAAAGCATGTTATGCAGTATTAAATTAATTTTAATGGTAGATGTTTTCGGTGCTCCTCATCTGATTCGGCACAAAATTCATATCTTTTTCAAACTCCTGAAAAACCCTTTTTAATGTATCGCTTTTGATAGTCTTAACAACCTTTTTAATTGCAGTCTTTAACTGTTCTGCATTCATTGACCCTTCTTGTAACAATTATCTTTGATATAACCCAGAGGAAAAACTCATGGCAGTAAGGATACCTGCAAACTTTGGGTAACCTATATACAATAACACGATCCTGATGTATTTAAAAGTATTCTAAACATGTCTTGGGTGCGATGAGGAGAAGCACTATCTTGCACAGTGATATTTCTGGACAAAATCATTTTTCCTTGACCAAGGAAACAATTTGGTCTCTAAGGAACTTATATATGGGACTTTTGACTGGAGTCTCAATGAAATTTAAATATACAGTACTCAATGTAATTGCTGATCATGCTGTGGTCTTCACTGTATGCAGTGAATTGGACACAGTGACTTGTGGATTCAAAGTTCCCCAAAATTGAAAGTTTTGCTTATTAACATAGCCATTTGGCTAAATTTCTGATGAATAGTAATTTTGTAAGCATGCATCTTGAGAAAATGGTATCATCAAAAACTTTGAAGTTTCTTCCAGCCATTTGGGAGTCAAAACTGAAATTTCAGGGCCCGGGTTGTTGTGACAGTCATCTAGAGTAGTGTTCAAGGAACTTTTGAATCACCCTATTGACATCATGTTACTTTGATATTATCTAGGATACATATTAGTATATGAGATATAGGAACTTAAAGTTAGAAACCACCATTCAGAAATGAAAGTCTCATTTTCTTACATTCTAACTGTCCTGTCACTGTTTCCAGATGTGCCAAACAGTATGAAATGCCCTAAGTACTCTAGCTATCCGTTCATCATTCTGGTAATATGCCTTCACAAGAAAACCTTCTGGTCCTTGCTTAGATTAATCATCTTGTGTTTGTTTAAGTTAATTGTTGCATCATAAAAAAAATGGCACTTGTTTACTCACACATTGATACTCTAGGTATCAGTATTCTCCTTAATTACATCATACTTGAAGAAACTTTTTCACGTATATTACTTGTCACCCCCATATAATGTGTGTTAATAAATCAATCAATTGCTTCTATTTTGTTCATTTCAACAATCAATTTACTTTAGGCCATTTAGTATGAATTCAATAATATATGTAAAATTTTGAATTATAAAAATTTAATGTTTTAATTATCTTTAAACCCTAAATTAGTGGGATACAATTCCACTCATTATACAAATCTTAGTATCAGATTATGCAAATGAAGTACTGGAAACTGTTGAGATAGTAGTTCAGGTTTAAAATAACTCCAAAACTTAAAATGACCGAAACATACATATACAAAAAATACAAACAGCAGGTAAAAGGTGACTACAGTCCTAAAATCATCCACTTGGCAACTTTTTGTCCAGACACTCATTCACCCATGTGTAATCTCCAACAATTCTCCTTCCATTCTCTCAACATGGCTAACCATTAAGCTGATTTCTCACCTTTTAAATCACACTTTCTTTCACACCACATTACTTCAGCATTTCTCATATAGTATCTCCTTGTTATACTATACACTCCTCTCAAATACCTCATCTCATGTGCAGTAACATGACTCTTGTAATTCTTCTGCCATACATGAGTATACATACCACAACACTTCTATACACAACCATTTGTGCCTCTTTAGAAATCCTTTTATCCCTCACAAATTATTCACTGCACCCACCACCTGTGCTCCAGCATTCATTCTTCAGGTAATTTCACTATCCATTCTTCCATTCCTATCATTCATGCTTTCCAAATATACAAATACATTCACATGTTTCAACTGTTTACCATCCCGCTCAATCATGCAATTCATTTCCTCACTTTTGTATTCAAACACAGTCACCGTAGTTTTGCTCTCATTTACTCACAGCATACATTTTTCAAATACTTCTTCAAGATTAGGCACAGGTGTTTGAAGCTCTTCTGTACTGCTAAGAGCACAATATCATCTACATACAACAAATCACAGACTTGTCCATTGCTAATTCTCATTCCACACCCAGGCACTCTGGATCTCCTCATACATACACTCATGAAAACATTAAAATCTATATAGCATCCATTCTTCCCCATTTTAACATTTTTGCAGTCACACCATCCATACCAGGAGATTTGCCATTTTGCATTCTTATTGCATTCCTAATCCCACTCTGTTGAATAAGGCCACATCCATCACCATCTTCATTTATCCCCTGTTCCTCTGTTTGTGCTACCTCCAATGCTCATCAACAAGCTCTCAAAACATTCAAACCAACTACTATGCATTTCACATTTGTCCCATCAGCTCACTATTTGCACTTGCTACACAAGGTACACTTTTCTTTCTGTTGCCACATATACTCTCTATGATAGTTTTCTATTTTTCCCAAATGCACTTTGCAAACAGTCCATTCTTCATTCAGCCCTTTCTTTCCTTAATCATTCGTGCAGCTGCTCACTTCTTCATTCTGTATTCATCCTCACTCACACTGCCATTCAGTTGGCCCATTTATGTAGCCTTTCACTGCTTGCTGAATTCTGTCTTTCCAAACAAGCCCACTCCCATTACACCACCTCTTTTTTCAAGAGGAAAGATAACTGAAACAAAATGGAAAATAATGTAACTAAATATAATTATAAATTAAAAGAATCTCTTGTTACTTCACAACAGAATATGTCAACTTCGAAAACTGATTAACCAATAAGTCGGCCAGTCACTCACTGTACAGTATTTGATTGATTGAGTTGCAGTTGGAGTGCAGCTACATGCCTATGTCACCCCCAACTAGAGTAGCAGATGGAGCAGCAGTGCTCACTAGTATTGATAGTATTTTATATATTCATTGATGGTGATGCCTACATGCCCGGGAATCCATACGAATTTGGTGCTGAAAGAGTGTTTGATTAATGGAGATAGCATTATGCTGATGAGACAACCCTGCTTGCAGAGTCAGAGAATGAACTGACTCCTCAAGCAAAGGTTAAAGTTGAAAGTGAAAAAAATGGGCCTCCACCTGTTAAAAAAAACTAAGGTGATGACAACAGATGAAAAAAAGCCAGACTCACATAAAAGTAGACATAGGAACGAGCCCAGGATTTTATCTTGTGTGGACGAGTGGATTTTTTCAATGAATTCAGGTTTTCCACGATGGCGTTAGACTTCCGTGCAGATGATGGTCTGTACTTTTTAATTTTACCGCACGGGATTGCTTGAAGGACTTATTGATCGATTGATTGAGTTACGGTTGGGCAGTAGCTACACGGCTATGTCGCTCCGACAGTCTAGCAGACCAAAGTGTCAAAAGGAGATTCCCAATCTTTAGGAAGACAATGCATTCATCCAATCTTTGGAGGGAGTTATCAGTTTTGGAAGGACAGTGGTGACATTTGTCTTGTCTGGCTAAGTTTTGTTTATGCAGGAAGTGGTCAGTAAGAAGAGTCGGTGCTCCGTCGATTAGAACGGTGGCGTATCTGTCTAGACCTTTGTAAATGGGGTTGGAGGTTTTTTCCAGCCATGGATAGGCTTCTCTTTTATGGTAAGAGATCCAAAGTTAGTTTATTTTTTCTTTATATCCTGTTTACTGATAGAGAGGAAATCTGGGGATGTAGGTTTGCTCTTAGCAAGCTTGTCTGCTTTTTCATTAACAGCAATGCCTACGTCCCCAAGATCCGTATGAAGATGATGATGGGGTAATAGTATATATATAACGTGTAAAAAGCACTCTCTGGGAGACCCACCTTACAATATTTAAATAATACAACATACACAAGCACCTAAGTAATATTAATTTAAAAATATGAAAACTCAGAAATTTAAATAAGCTTCCAATTATTTTTGAAATCGTATACTGTGTCTATATTTTGTTATTAAATTTTTAAAAATGCATAAAAGTACATAATCTTATTTCATCCTTCCCACCGTAATAATTCGCTACTACATCAATTCAAATTTGAATTTAATTGAAACACCCAATTAAATCACGGAAATTTATAATACGTAATTTTGGATCACGTGTTAAAACCAATCACAATTCTAAATACATTAACGCTTGAGAATTTTATTCCACTAAATCACATATTTTTTTTTAATAATAAAAATTTAATAAATAATATTTTATTTTAAAAAAAAAGTTAAATGTATTCTAAATTTAAAATTAACTTTAAAAAATAATAATAATTAAATTAGGCTTAACATACATAACGCCCTCTTTCTTAAAAACTGAAACTAAGATTAAAAAAAAATGGATTTTTTAAATGCCCATTTTTTTTTTTTTTTACTTAATACCAAAATAAATCACACGCGATACACACACTCGAAGCAGAAAATTAGCTACCGGTATTAATATATCCAAGTTTACACGAGGAGACGAAAAAAATCGATAAAAGTACACGAATTAGCATCGAGTATAGTAGAAAAGCGGGCCGATCGGAAGCGGAGCGTGCGGGAAGCGGCCAGTTCGGACGTCCAGTTTGAATCGAATTACATCTTCTAGTCGATAAAAAAAAGAGTGTAGAAGACGAAATATTCGCGCCATGACTCACCGGCATCAGCTGTTTCACGTGCCAATGACGAAATCATGTTTCTAACATTGTGTTATGCCTTCTTGACTGTAGTGATCCAGCGGCAGAGAAGACGTCTCGCCGATTTACTAAGAGAACGTTTGGGATGCGGCACCGTCTTGTTTCATAAAAATAACAGCACTTCTAGCTCCAAATTTACGGATGGAGAGATAAAAATCGTTAAACATTTACTGGAAAAAGATGAGAAGAGAGTATCGCTATTATTACCCAAGGTATTTAATGTCATCCGTCCTCAGTACAGTAGGAGTTACTTTTAGTTAATTGCCCGTGCGCCATCCTACGAGCCAATTAACTAAACTTCACTCCTACCGGTGGATTCGTTAACTAACTTGGTAAATATTATTAATTAAATGTGTGTATTTATAGCAAAAGATAAATTTATCCGCTTGGAATTGTTACCGGGATTACCAGCATGGACAATTAAGTAGGAGCTTTCCGGCCGTTAATTCTGTAAATATTTTATTTGAAATTATTTGCTGCGAGGCGAATGAAAGGAGGGATCGTAATTCCAGGAGTTGTTTAAATGTGAGTAGGATGTTCTGTTTGTCTCCGTTAATATGTTTTTATCGTGGCGGATGTTTGGCGAATTGCTCTTCGGTGTTGCGAGCGATTAAATCGTAATTTATTTACTTATCGGAGTGTCACGCCGGCTCGAAATTTATTTGAGTGAATTTTTATTTATTTGAGAGAATGTACGTATTTATTCTGGGACTGTTTTCGTACGAGTAAATAATATATATAATTTTAGAAAATTATGTCAAAAATGCATGTGGTAATGGCATCGGTAGTCGACTGCTTAAAGCTGTTTTGCACTTTGATATTTTTTATTCTGTGGTAACATGAAAAGCAAACTTCATATGTGAAGATAAAGTTTGTTCTAAACTAGATGTATGGGAGAAAATATATTTTATTAGACCTTTATTTACATTATGAAAAAATAATTCAATGATGGGATGCACTCTGTCGAGAGCCTCGCAAATGTGGAAACTGAAAGGACGAGCGTGCTCGATAATTTTGTAGCGAGCTGTTTTGTAGAAAATACACACCCAAAACAGAGTCGAAGACCCGACCGTGCCTTATTACGCGATCGCCTTCCGGAAGAGCTGTTGCGTGATAATTTTGCTTGTTGCCGTGAGTGAGGCACACCGTTGTTGTCGTGTGTCACCGAGAATGGGGTGGTCTTAGGATGCTTCCTGTGAAAATGTTGTCTAAACTCGCTCCTATAGACTAATTACATGTGGATTTTGGTTTATATGGTTGACTACTGGAAGCAACAGCAATAAGAGCCTCTGCCCTATAGTGATAAATTTTAGTTTATTCAAATCAGTAATATAAATTTCTTACTTTATCAAAATTTACATGAAAGATTTCCATCTTATTTTTACTGTTTTGAAGATTTCCATTCAGTTTTCTTTTGTCTGAAGGTGAGAATATCATATTATCACTTTGTATGGATTTGTTAAAGGAGTCATTTAAGGTATCGAGTAAATATTATTCCCTTATGGGTCAATGCCCAAGATCATGTTCGTGACTAATATTTGAGAATTTATCCTTCCATAATACATAGATTATTTGACTGATTAAAAAAAGTAGTTATTCATTTATGCAAGAAGAAAGATCACTTTATGTTACCGATCAATTTACTAGATTCTTTTGTAATGTAAGCTAATGACCCTTTTGGAAATACAATATTATTTTTAATTTTAATTTCAAATTTATGTTAAAGATTCTTATTTTTAGTTCTATGCCATGTATTAAAGTTTAGTACATCGCACGACGGTGCAATAACATCAATGAGCAGTTGTATTAAATGAGTGTGTAATTTTAATAAATTAATTATGCAATCTTTTAGACCGTATTAATATTATGAAATTTAAATCTGGATCTGTTTTGAAATTCATAGAATAATTTGATTATTATTAATTTAATTTATTATTCAGAGTCTTGGATAATGTAGTAATTATGCAAGATTCATTTCTGGTTGATGCATAACGGGGACGATCAAACCTTGTCACAATAGGAGTCGTACCGAACGGTTTTGACGTCCCCGAGACAAACCTCATACTTAATGACCCTTAATTATAAAAAACTTTCAAACTTTTAATTCCACGGGTTCGTCTTTGTGCCCCGAGCACATGTCAGACTTCACCTCCTAGTCACACCACTGCATATACCACCTTTTACAAATACATGAGTGACATCCTACATTCAGATGGCATTTTATATATATACTATATACCAGAGGTGGAGAACAAGAGTTCAGTGGGAGCCGAAATGTAAGTTTTGTAAAATGCATGGGAGCTGCAGTTCTGTACTGTCGTGGCGGATAGTATGGTAAGGTTGGGAAGGATAGCACTTTCAGTAAGAGCCGCATTTGCCCATGCCTGCTATATACTGTATATATAAATATATTGGGGATAGGGATCCAAGAGTCACAATAAGAGTCTAGAAGAGTTAATCCTAATGCATGATGATAGCTTAGCATCTTAGCTAATAACTTTTTAAGCTAATGTGTATAATTTAATTATTTAAATTAGCTTAATTTTAGCTCGGAAATAATCTGGCTTTTGTACATTATGTGCAGTATGTACATTTGATTTATTTATAACTTAATGTTGATGATAAAATTCATTTTTTAAATATTTATGATATGTTTAAATGATTATTTTGTTTACTTACTATTTTTAATGCAAAAATTTTAATTTTATGATGTTTAATACACAATATACTTTTGGTAATATTTATTTAGACACTAAAAATTATATATTTTCTTAAACATTGACCATTTATAACAAAAAAATACTTCATAATTTAAGAGAACAAAACCATTTTCTTCCACAAAATATTTTCAATCACATTATCATATCTTGTTCAGTTTATTGATCTGATATTTAAATATAGTTTCTCGAGATTAAATGTAGAGAAATTCCTAAATTTGAAAATGCAAATAAGCTATTTTTGTATCTTAACATTTTAAATTTAAATAATTTTACTGTGCTGTATCAAAATTAAATGCTTTTCTATTGACCAAAAGCTAGAATGTATTCAAAAGCTATATCAATAGTATCGAAAATATATTATTTTACATAATTGATTTGTTTGCACGATTTAAAGTATACATTAATTGAAAGTAGTATGGCTTTTAAAAAATATTCTCTTTATTTTATGATTAATACATAATAATAATAATAATAATAATAAATAGTGGGTAGAGTCTACTCGAGGATCTAGATCAAAGGTTTCCGAACTTTGACTATCGACCCTTTTGAGGATTTCTTGACCTTTATCAACCCCTCTTTTCTTGCGAATACAGTTTATAATAATTAAATAAATTTGAGCTGGTATTAAATCCACTTATTGTTTTAGTGGAAAAGATCTACGTACAGTGTACAAATTTACAACATCCCGAATAGTTATACACCTTATCCATTGTACTCATAATTTTTTATGAATCATTGCCTTACCAATTGACCCGAAAATGTCTTATCAATTTCTTTATCGACGACTTCGGCACCTTTTATGTAGACTGAAGGGAGTGAGGTGATGAGAAAGAAGGACTGCCTTAGTAGATTCTCTCTTCTTAGTAGTCTTCAGTAGAATCACTCATCTACTAGTGAGCTATGACAGCATTTCTCAAATTGGAATTCTAGGTCTATGTCAGTCTTTTAAAACATTTTTAAAGTTAACGAATCATATGTGTCATTTGTTTATTTTATAACTATTTTTAAGCAAGCAGTTATTTATTCGAGTTGCCGGTATTTCTCGATATGGTAGTTGCCGTTTGCCCTTGTCACGTATTGTTCTTACAACTGACATTTCGTTGAATGATTAAATTAAAATATAGATACAGTTGTTTATTAATAAAGAACTATATCTATTTTAATTTAATCATTCAATGAGATTGTAATAAAAGATAAAACATTAGAATCTGGTGGTCTCGTTCTTTCTATATCAATTGTACAAATTTTTAGCAAAGGATGACGACGAGTTGCGAGGGCTCCGCAAAAACAAACTTTTCCTTGTTTAAGGGCTTCACTTTACCAAGAAGTTTGGGAAACACTAGGCTATGGAACTTAATATTCTTTTATCTATATATTTTTTATACGAATCTATAGTAATTTAATTATTTAACTTAATAGTTTTTACGTTAAAAATGATTTAAATATTCGCTATCATTCTTCTTTATAGGTTATGATTATTCAGTTTATATTACTTTATACTTGAGTATAATTACTGGAATATTGATTATATTATTATTTTTACATTTTATATAAGTTTATATATAAAGTAGAAATTACACGGGATGGTGCAAAAGTAGGTATACAGTTGTAAATCTGAGAAATACAGATGTTTTGATATCTTTTTATTGTTTTGTATTCCTTATTTGTGATATAATTTATGCATAAAAATGATTTTCTCCATAATAACAACTGTATACCCCCTCTGTATATAATAGATACATAAATAATGTATATATGATGCGTACAAAATTTAGTATATTAACATTTAAGCACTTTCAGAATAGTAATTTAATTTTCGATTCTAAAAAAAGAACATCATTGCCATTCGTTCTGTTCTTTAAATAAATTTTTCGGAAATTTTACGATTTAAATATTTTAGAAACAAAATTTATGCATTTTAACATTAATTACGAAAGAAACGCAGCTGTTACTTATTAAATTTGTCGATAACTCGGCTTTAAATAACTTTAAATGAATTCTTTACTAATTCAATTGTAAATATGTTTTAAATATAGTAACCTAAATGTATGCTTTTAATTAGTCGAATTAACAGAATTTAATTTCTGAGCGTTTTAATCTTTCCAGGTAGAAGAATATTGCATCCCAATGGCTTGGAGATCAAACGAAGTGTTTGGTATTTTAGTAAAATCTTCCGTAGAAGATCTTAACCTTCTTGGTGCTGCATTTTTAAATGATCAGCTATGTATGAGTGAAGGAAAAGAGATACATAAAATGATGAGTATGTGCTTTATTTACCATATTTTCTTATCATTTTTAATACAATTTAACTTTGTATTTAGCACAAAAGTATTGTTTATTATTTGTAATTAATTAAAATTACTTTAAACAATTCATGCAATTCTATTTTCACTTAAACTTAAACAGATTAAATATAACATTTAACTCTCTTTGAATTAAATCGTATCCAGATTACACACACATTCAAATTTTAATAGAGCAGAAACTGGAATTTAGGCTTGAAAGAGTAAAAAGCGAGCAAAATTTGGTGCAAAGTAGCCAAACCTGGCATCATTGTATGCACTCCTCGATATGCAAACTAGCACACGTTTGCATGGGTCCACAGTAGTTTAAAGGGGATGGGTGTTCTTAAAGTTTAACCGGTATTTTCCGAGTACAGTAGAATGGTCCAATAAAATTGTTTGAATTGCTTTACGATCAGAGGTCAAACTCGTTGTTGTTTACTAAGAGGAAAAAATCTATTTTAATCAAAATAGAACATTTATTTCAGTACTAATTTTTAATGTTTATATCAAAAACTGTAAAAAGCAACCATAACTGGAAGTGGGGTTATTTCTTGAAGGTTGTGGAGTTAATTTATGGTTTAATGAATCCTGGTAAAATTTTTGTTTGCTTTATTACATGAAAATTAACATTGTGACAATGGCGTTTTGCCGGGGCAACAGCAAATTTCGCTTTATCGGTGTTCACTTTAAGACAAGTCCACTGGAATAGGTAATCAGTCTTTAAAGTTTTATTCTGTCCATTACTAAAGGCTATTCCTTGTTGCTGTAATCAATACTCTCTCTTATCTGCAGCTCTTTTTAATTCATAATAGCTACAGAACTATATTGAAGCATTGATCTCATCTATGCAAAAGTTTCATTGTATCATGAAAAAAGCAAGAAAATTCAAAAGAGGCCTACATATGTTTTTAACCTTTCTTTTTGTTTGCTTCTTTCTTATATATCTGTAAAAACCTTCTCATAGAAAGATTTTGTTCAAAAAGAAGACATATCTGGAAAAAGAGAACTCTAGTTAAATGCTAGTTTAAGTTAGACATATTTGTTAAGTTCTTATTTTTAATTAATATATAAATCAGCTGAAGATTTATAATTAATCCATGTGTTTTTTTTTTTTTTTTGTTTTTAATTTGTATTCTGTATAACGTTTGAATTTTTACAGCAGTGGATGTTGAAGGTAGTCCTATTGATTCTGTCCATCCATTCAGTTTTCCTCTGTCGTCACCTTCTTCTTGGTCGTCGTGTTTGCTTCAGACCGATAGCACGACATCTACTCCATTAGTTGAGCAAACGCCGGAGTTATGTGAACGATTACTTGTAGAAGGAGGAGCAGAAAATGCTGAAGTAATGTTAATAGTTTTTAAAATAAAAAATTCATTATTATATAAATAACGTAATGCATGACTGTAATAACGAGAAATACAATACACCTAAACATTATAAAAATTGCATTTAACATTTTAAATTTTGACTGATTTTTTGTATTTAGGAAGACTTTCTTCATACTCCAGTTTTTCCTCCTCTGGAAGTTATCGAACAACAAGAATACTGTGATACTTATGGTGGTTCGAATGAATCTCTTGCCGAAAACGTTCTTTCTCTGTTAGACGAATCCTTGAGTGATTCCGAGACTTCGCTGAATGAAGATAGAGACTCATTGTGCAGTCAGTTATCAAATGAAGGAGAAGCTGCAAGTCAGTCTAGTAGTCCTAGGAAGTTAGTCGATAGTATTTATTGTAATTTAGATAATTCGATAGATGAATTTGAAGAAGCCGAAGAGTATTGTGGTAAGAATGTTTTGTAAATTATAGATTAAAATAACTTCTAACATTACTTAACAATTCAGTATTACATTTCTTACTGTTTTTTAAAATATTTTTTAAAAACTTTCTATTAAAATTTGTAAATATTTTTTATTTTTATAATCGGTGTGATTTTAGTTTATATTTTAAACTTTTCTAGCTGGAGAAGCAATGGCAGAAGGTTCTTTTTCGCCCATTCCTGATTTAGATGAAATGATTTTTATAACAAATAATATTCCTAAATTTGATGCATCTTCCAAGCCACCAAATATATTTATATATACAGGAGAAGAAGAATCTGGTCCATCCTCATTATTCAGAAGTATAAAAGACAATCTACAGTTATGTTTGAAACCTAACTGTTACACAATATACCCTCTTTCACCAACACAGGTAAAATTCTATTCATTATAAATTATTAAGATTTAACTACTGACAAATTTTTGAACATTTTTTAAATAAATTAGATTTTACTTTACACATTTAATAACAAGAAAAGATAACATGTAACTAAATATATACAGTGTTTGTACACACCTGGAAAATCAGGGAGAGTCCAGGGATTTTCATTAATGTTCAGAGAAAGTCATGGTATGTCAGGGAATTTGTTAAAAATTGTCAAAAAACCAGGGAATTTGCTTCCTTTGTGTCTTGTTCGATTTTTTTCTGACGGTATGCTTGATTAAGTGTAGCCGTCTGCAGGCATCAAGAAGTAACGTGGTGCAATACAACTTACGAAAAGGGAGGCAGAATATTTTCAGGACCCAAAATTTCTCTCAAGCTTACACAAAATTTTCCAAAAAATTTACAAAGTACACAAAATGATAAATAATTTAAATGGTATTATTTATCATTTTTCATTTTAATAATTTTGATTGCATAAATGTTATGTAATAAATGATCATTGTGTTTATGCTTCTCATTTCTGCTAAAAAAGACACAACAAAATTTGCTTTAACTAACAGTCACAATACTAGTTCTCGTTCTCACCTTTTCTCACGAAAGTTATGAGACCCATTTATTAATAATTTAACAGTGGTTACAGTTGTAGAAAATGTATAAAAATTGGCTAAAATTAAATTATCGAGCAGTCAAACAGTAATAAATTAACAAAACATAAATGCGAAAAAAAAAACAAAAAAAACACAATATCCAAGGAGTGGCGACATCCATCACCGCACCATCCAATAACAAAACAATTTCTGGTCTTTTCCAGTTTATTAATATTTCATAAAGTTCGGGAAATTTATTAAGGGAGAAATTTAATAAATATATTATTCTTTTGTACATGAATTATATAGAATCTGTTAATGAATAATAAAAAATGATTGTCTTTTTTTCAAAGCCATGTAGATTTATGTTTGTGGATTAATAATAGAATTTTAGTAATACATTTTATTTTTAATTTTAATAATTTGGCAATTATAAAAAATATATAACTGTTAATTAGAAAAAATAACTAATTAAAACATTGGAGAAGCAAAACATGTGCTTAGGAAGTCATATACTGTTTTATTTTGTCAATGTGTCATACTGTAAGAGATGTGAGGATCGGGGAATTTACAGAGTCGGTTGGGAAGTCATGGAAATTGAAACAAAAATTTGAATAGGAACCCTGTCTGTATATTGCAATTGCAATTTACATTGTAACATATTGCAATTGTTAATATAAAGCAATAGAATAATGTTACTCAGTAAATAGATCTCAATGCTACTGTAGTGTCCATATCTATGTGACTGAAACATGTTTTTCCGATGGGCCTTATAAATCCTAAGCATCTTCAAGTATCTTAGGTTGTTACTGCTCATTGCTGATCGATTATTTTGGCATTCTTTCATAAAACCCATATTCCTTATTGTTTGGCACAGACCACTAGTATTGTGATGTTCATAGTTTTCTTTACCATGTATTGATGTTCTTTGATCCTTTACTCCAAGTTACGTGCAGTAGCTTCTACATACAGAACTCCTCTGCTGAAACACTGGTTCTGCAGTGGGATGGTATATACTCCTGGGTTGTTGGGATGATTTTACTTGTGTTTATCATTTTTAAGGATACTGAATATCAAGGGATTGCATTCATATGTCATTCTTACATTGTTACTCTTGGCTACCTCCTTACATGCCCACAGGACAAAAACAGAATAAAATAAACTCTCTCAACATGATTTTTTGTTTCTTTGCAGTTGATAGAAACTTGCATTTCTGTGAACCATTGTTAATAAAAATACCAATTAATTAATTAAAATATTAAACATTTGTTTGAATTTTAATACACTTAATTAAACACCATCAGCACACTCTATGATTACAATATTTAAACTTGTATGTGCATTTGGAACTGTACTCAATTATCTCCATTATTTTAATGTCAACTCAAGATGGAATTCTATTGTAAGTTAAGGAATTACATGCAGTTTGCTAGCAACCATACCACTTGCTGTTTTGGAATTCGAACATCATTTCAATGGCATCGACAGTAGATGTCTTTTTGGGTATTCTATATTTTCAGAAAACAGAATTGATGTGTAAACAGAATTTTGTGTTTATTAACATGTTCACTGACACTCAGCATAAGGCAAAATTGCACCAAAGGTGTTGAGTTTGTTTCTTTTTTCCATAAAATATGTCACTGTTTTATACAGATTAAAAATAAAAAATTTTTCACTTTAAGAAATCTTTATGGAATTATATGTAATGATGCAAAATTAAATTATTGACATCTACCTGAGGACATATTTAATTATAGTAATTTTTATTTTCCCAGCTCTGTTATATATAACAGAGGAAAAGTATGACAATCAGTCAAAAAATCACTGCTCAGATTTTAAATTTTTTGACTCAGGACCTTGAAAGTTTGAGAAATGCAAAAAAAATTCAAGGGTTTTTCTGTATGTATAGGTGTATGTGTTTGTGGTACAATTACATTTACCCTCTTTGAAGCTTAAGGGTCGATTTACACACAACAGTGATGTGCTGGCACAGTGACCGTTTGGTGCATAAACGTCGATAAATATCACACACAGCCAGTCAGAGTGTCATCTACAACACGTAATCTGTATTCCGTCAATCATACAAGTGTTGTACATGAAATTCTGATTGTCTATGTGCGATATTTATCAACGCTTACTGCACTGTGCTGGCACTTTACTGTTGTGTGTAAATCGACCCTAATAATGCCTGTGTTTTTTGTTGAAAAATTCTGAAATTTTGAAGGGAGGCTTGTTTATTAGGGGGATTGATGCTGCTAAATTTTGGTGATTAAAGGTCAAGGGGATGAGGAGATAAAGTGGGTCATATGTCATATCTCCAGTAGGGTCAGACTTAATGACAATTATACTTGTTATTAGTATTTACAGTTTATCATAAAACCTATCCTAACCCTCAAAATTAAGCTTTCTGCTATTTCATAATAGTTAAAGATATAAGAAGTTTCTTAATAAAATATCATAACGGATAGTGTCACCAAATGTTGCTAGGAAAGTTAAGCAATTCATTGCTGGATTTTTCATTACTTATTTTCTGGAAAACTAAGAAAGTAAACTTTAAAATATACCTTTGAAAATGTTTTTCACACTTCCAGATGATGATAAATAGCATCCAAAAAAACGTGCACTTCATTTACCAAAAAAATTCTGGCACATAGATGATGCAAAATTGCATCATCTGGCAGTGAACAGTTAAAGTTAATTAAAAAAAATGTAGTTTTCTGGTTTATTTTAAGAAGAAACTAATAAGTATGATGAGTGAAGACATCAAATCAACAATAGTTCATTAATTAACCTCAGAAACTTTGCTTATGTGGTTTCGCTTAATTATCATTTGCATTATCTCAAATGCATTTCAATATAATTTTGCATGGAATCTGATGGAATGCCAAAATCTCAGAAAGAAAGGATAGCCATAGAACAGAAACCACAAAAGATTAGAAAGACCTGTGAAGTTAAATGAAAAATGATAAAGGAGAGAAACATCAAGGAAGAAATACTATGAATAGAACAGAACGGATGGGTGGAAGAATTGTCGGAAGGTCAGAAGGCATCAGATTCTAACTATATTTTTAGAGAAAGGGGTTGTAATTACAAATAACAGTATTTTATAAGACTGTGCAATATTTTATTTAGTCCACCTGACTGCTAGTTCATTCCACCCAGTTAGTGAACATTTCTGGGGGAAAACACTGAAATGATTGTATGTTTTAACTTTTTATTTGATGTCAGTGATATCTATTCAAGTGGTCTTTCAAATTTGAAGAGGAACTGGACCAGATATGAATTATATGACAGATGATTGAGAATCTGTTATTAAAATTGCTGTATTATTTTTTTGCTCTCCTTGCTCTTCGGCAGACATCATCATTAAAGAGCAAAACTGACAAACTTAGATCAGTTAAATGTATATTGTTTCACATCAAATGAAGTGAACTATGCAGTCACCGAGTTATTAAATCACTAGGGACATGAATTTTATGAAGTTAGAATAAAGGTCATTGCATGTAATGAAAAATGTTGGAATATTTTTGGTGACTATATTGAAAGATGTGTATTGATTTGTTCTTTATATTAAAAAATAGTTTGTATATAATATAGACTTTATAACTAGGGCTGTTTTAAGCACTTTTAAGACTACTAGCCTGATGTTATTAGAGGCACTCAGATAAAAGATGATGCCTCTAAGAAGGTGAGACTTCACTCGTTACCAAATATGGGTGTGTTAATATGATCCCATTTGTAACGTTGTGGCTTTTGTCTTACTTTCAGATTCATCCTCTCATATTTTCTAAAAGGTATTGCAATAATGTAGTTTATTCTCTAGTACATCACAAGAAACAATTCTATTTATTTAATTTTAAAAAAAAATTACAAAGCCTTGAGCAGTTAATACTTTCAATTAAAGTCTAAATCCCTTAAAACAGATTGAATGATTAAACCAAATCAAAAATTACTGTATTTTTCACCTTAAAGATGCATTTATATTGGATATGTGACATTCTTTGTGATTTTTTTTTTTTTCTTTTTATAAGGGAAAATATTACAGTTTAAGATAGATCTTAAGCGGTATTATTTTTCCTCCAAATACATTAAGCTTCTGTATTAAATGCAACTGAAAATTGGGTGCATTCTGTAAGCTGAATACTTCTTATAGAATATAGAAGTTTAGGGTTGATTAAAGGTCCAAAATAATTATAAAATTTTCTTTATAATTATAGGTGAATGAAATTGGTTGGAGAGATAATACAGAACTGTTAATAGTATCCTGTGATGAATTAAATGAAAAGGTGAATAAGTGTTTTAGTGCCTTTGTTCATTCGGGTGGAAAAGTTTTAAGTTTTTGTTCAAACTTAGACATACTTTCATACAAACTTTCATACGAAGACAATGTTTTGGGTAAATCCGTTGTAAAAATGAAATATAAAGAGTGGGATACAGTTTCACTTATGCGAGGAAGATTTAGATGTAGAGATGGACTTCAGAAAAAAAATGTATTTGTGTTGGGAACAAATGAAGACGACGGGGAAGCATTGATTAAAGTGTTTCATTCACAAAATAATTCTGGAATTTCTGTGATGTGTCAGGTAATGTGAAATTTATTTATGTTTCTTGTAAATTTTTTTTATAGTGTTATGTAAAAGTAATTATTACAGTAGAGCGTCGTTTATCCGAATCAATTGGGGACCGGGGTTGTTCGGATAACTCATTTTTCAGATAACCGATTACGTACGAAAAAATATATTAACCTATCCGATGTTGAAATTTTTCTCCGTTGCGTGTCGCTTCGTGTCAAATTTTCATCGATTTTAAGCCTAACGAAAATTTTTATAATAATAATCGAGACTATTGTATCGTTAAAAATTATTTATTTATTTTGTACAAACAAAAGAAATATATTGAAAAATATAAAAACAAAAAAATTATACTTTAGAAGTTAATCTAGTATCAAAAATATTCGATTCGGCACGACACAGTCAGACTGGAAAGCTTTCGGGTAAACGATGCTCTACTATATTTTATAAGTATATAAAGATAAATGCTACATTCCAGTATGCATTAATCTTAGACACAATCAATGTGCCAATGAACAGTTTTAATTAACGATGAGACAATACCAAAATTTCTCCTGATTCCAATACGATTCTGATTCCAATTCTTTTGAATTATTTTAGTTTAAAAAAATTAACAATTTACATTACAAGCATGGTACATTCATTAACTAATAAACATCAGGCTTAAGAATGGAAAATGATTGCGAAATCTAGAATCAATCATTCTAAAAAACCCTGAAAATTCTCCATTTATCCTATACACGATAAGCATGCTTTTGTTGTTTATTACAAAATAAATTTGTAATCTTATTTTAGATAAAGTTAATATTGCAATACTACCCTCAAAGAAATTACAGCTAATTCCTTTTTACTCAAAGAATTATCCCATCGTGTCAGTTAAGGTTGCCATCTTCGGAAACTGCTGCGTCAGCTGACGCGATGACCAAGGAGAGGGGAAAGATAAATGAGATTCCTTTTTCACACTTCTCACGATCGGCTTGCTTTGTAAATGCTTCAATTCCATCGTATTTAACACTAAATGAGATTCGGTAAATGATTCTGCGAGCCGAACAAACTCCACGAAACTACTGGTATAAAGAAATAAAAATACATAATGCTTACAACCCAGCATGAAGTAGATTTAATTAAATGAAAAACAAACGTTTTTCTCTGCTTTTAAGTCGTCGTGGTTAAAAAAGGAGGGAAATGTTTGTTTTTTTGTTTAATTAAATTCACTTCGTGCTGGTTTGGAGCTGAACAAATCATCTTCGTCACGAATTAACCAGTTTTTGAATTCATTCACTTCGGCCGCAAATGTCTAGACTGACTCTTGAAAAATAAATTTATAAAACAAAAATTGGTTAATGTTACCTTAGGTAGCCAAGATGGCGGCTGGTCTCTAATTCCAGCAAGCAAACAGTGGGATGCACGTTCTAACCTAACTTAACCTATTCTAATAAATTACCATAATTATCAGCAACCAAATTATTAGAGTAGGTTAGGTTAGAACGTGCGTCCCACTGTTTTCTCGCTGGAATTAAGAGACGAGCCGCCATCTTGGCTACCTAAGGTAACATTAACCCAAAAAGGAATGAAATTACTAAAAAAAATTAATATAAATTTAAATTTGATTATCTTTTGTATGAAACAATACTAAAACAATTTCTATAGTTCTATCGTACAAGATAAGAAAGTTGCAATTAATTAAAAAAATTGTAATTAAGGGTTCAAAAATA
The DNA here is from genome assembly GCF_030686945.1 of Centruroides vittatus. Taxonomy (NCBI): domain Eukaryota; kingdom Metazoa; phylum Arthropoda; class Arachnida; order Scorpiones; family Buthidae; genus Centruroides; species Centruroides vittatus. The sequence continues at coordinate 135,509 of NW_027121735.1, forward strand.
AAGGCCCAATTAATGCAAAATTAAATAAACAAAAATGAATGAAACTAAATTAAACAAAACAAAAATTGAAAATAAAATCAAAATCATGTACTCTTTTCATTGTCAACATGAAAGTTTGTCATATTTTCAAGGAACTCGTCGATATTAACAAAACGAATTACTTTAGTTCATCATAATGCATTCCATCTACGAGGGAAAGCCGCATTAAAAATGCTGAAATGGTGGAACATGTCGAGCGCGACATCACTTCCACAATTCCCTACACACACGTGTGCGGTAACAAAAATACTTGACACGAAAATATAATTATTATATATTATTTAAAACAAAAGTAAAAATTTACTAACAAATTTAGTTTTCCACATGTTACTTTGCATATCGACCATATGACTCAACTCCATGACTAACCCGACTTCACTCGATACTTTTTAGGGGCCATCCATAAATTACGTAAGATATTTTGGGGTAAGTGGGGGTCAAGGATTTCTTACGATTTTTTACTCAGGGGTAGGGGTTAATTAACTAATTAATAATTATATATTTTGAACCTAAGATTTTTAGGGTTTCACAAGAAAAATGGTTTTTGTTAAAATTTTTTTTAAAATCGTGCCTAAATATTACATAAAATAGGGAAGGGGAGGGGATCAAAGAAAATATTACGGTTTCTTACACAGGGGTGGGTGGGGGTCTAGAATGGCCGAAATCACCCTTACGTAATTTATGGACGGCCCCTTATTGAGCTGTAGTTTTACCAATGCTTTGTATCGTTGCATTTAACTTTTTTGGTATTTTGAGAATTTTTACTATTAATCTACTGTGGTTTATCCGAATTATAGAAAAAGCTATGTTAAATATTTGAAATTTTACGAAATAGAATTTTTAATGTGGAATTTCGAATTTTAAATATTCCAATTAGAATTTCTGTTTAATAATAAATGTTACTATTAATTTCCAAAATTGGAATTTAAAATGTTTGAACTAGAGAATTATTAATATTTTAAGAATAATTCAGGGGATACTATAGATTACTATCTATGGAATTTCGGGACTTTGAGTATATATCTGAACTGAGGGGACCGAGACGAGTTCAACGATACCCTACTTTTGGACTGGAGACAAAAAATAATAAAGTTATCATACTTTTTTCGGCGATCGCGCGATGATAGGGAGTCGCGTCGTTCTCCGCTAAGTCGGCCTCGCTATCGCGATCGGGAGACCCGTCGCTTGCCGTTAAAATTGCCTTTAGTAGACGTTTCCCCCCTTTTTTACTTTGTTCAAGAACTACCGTGAATCGATCACTAGTTTAGCACATGGCGGCGTGTGGTGGCGCCCACACGAGAGGTCAGTCGGGCCGCCATGTTTGCTGCCATAAGTAATATTAACCGAAATGGCAATCGCGCGATGATCGGAAGTCGCGTCGCTCTCTCCGCTCTCGTATCGCGTGTTTAACCCTACTGGAGATGACCGTAGTCCGACATCATGGTTTGCAGACTTTACCGCAAGATGGCAGTACTAGCAACTATGGTGCCGTCTTCGTGAGAGCATTAAAAAAGTATGGTAAGTGAAAAAGTATGATAACTTTTTTTATTTTTCGTCTCCGGTCCAAAAGTAGGGTATCGTTGAACTCGTCTCGGTCCCGTCAGTTCAGATATATACTCAAAGTCCTGAAATTCCATAGATAGTAATCTATAGTACACCCATAATTCAGACCTAGAACTTGACAGTAATAAATACAAAGCCCACATATGAAAACGTTTCAATTTTGCATTATTTTCAATGATGGAACTGACCTTGAGGTTTTGTACAATAAAAACTCGATATAACGGACGGTTGCTGATGTCGGTCTGGCCAAAAGTAGAAGAAAATTATTTTTAAAAAACTCATTTCTTGTAACTGACTCCTGCTACTTCGGATTATTTTTTAGTCCTCGCAGACCATGGTTATTACGGATTTTTTAGTCGCTGTTTCATTTAGTCGAGTCATTGTTTTACAGTCACTTCTTCAGTTACTATCAAGATTGAGGCCGAAGTTTTCAACGCGAAAACATGTACTGTACATCAGACGTTCAGCGCCGTCTTCCTGTAAGCGTAGAAGTTTGACAATGGCATTTGGAACGTCAAGCATGATTCCACTGACGTTCCAAACGTCATTGTCAAACTTCTACGCTTACAGGAAGACGGCGCTGAACGTCCGACGTACATGTTTTCGTGTTGAAAACTTCGGCCTCAACCTCTCTATTATCACCTCGATTTACGTCCAAAGTTGCGGAACCGAACCCCAAGTGACTATTTATTTCACCATAGTTACAGTTTTATTCATTTTATTCGACAAAAGTAAACACAAAATTAATGTAAAGTTTATTTTAATCATTTTTTTGGTGTAGATTTTCACCTTACATTCAGTTTTGGTTTCTTTTTCCGATCGACTTGTTTTTTGGGCTGCAGTTTGAAAAATTTGCAGATCTATAAATTCCCGCTGTCGTCCATCTATCTGTCTTTCCTTAAACTAGGGGCAGGAGGCCCCAATTAACTATTTACGAACTCCTGGTTCAAAACCAAAGTCACGTTATTTCAATTCAAAAATTTTTTCGTAAAAGGAGTTAGATAAATGACCGGCACGACTCTATTGCTAGGAAAAGTATGCTGTATGGGGGAAAGTCACTACTAATTTGAGTTAGAGAACATATATCTTAAATTAGATTAATTAAAAATATGATTAAAAATTGCAGCCCAGCATTCTTTAGTTTTTGTTTCATTTCGCCATGAGTGATGCGTTGTGGATTTGTTTGTAAAGCGAAGATATGGATCATAAAAGATGATGATAAGCTTTAGATTTAATACAAAAAATAGATATATTTCGTTAGATTGAAGATGGAAAATATCAAGCTGAAGTTGGTAAAGAAATGTCTCCAAATAAACAGACAACTTCAGACATTTCGATAGCGAGAGAAAAACAACAACAGACTTTTCTTAAATGTGACAGTTCTACTAAAACTAAAAAGTCTTCTACTTAGTCTTATATAATTTAGGCTGCGTAATAGGGTAAAATTTTATATTAAGAAAAGTACAGCAGTAGCAGCCGTTTTTACTCTTCGTTTTTCGCTTTAATCTAACAATAATTTTTTTTTCATGTAGGCTTTTTTCTTTTAGTTAATGTTACCTTAGGTAGCCAAGATGGCGACTCGTCTTCGATTCCAGCAAGCAGAAGACAGGAAACATTAGGGGCGCACGTTCTAACCTAACCTAACCTATTCTAATAAATTACCATAATTATTAGCAACCAAATTATTAGAATAGGTTAGGTTAGAACGTGCCTCCCACTGTTTCCTTGCTGGAATCAGAGACGAGTCGCCATCTTGGCTACCTAAGGTAACATTAACCTTTCTTTCAAATTCCAAAATGAGTAGATACATCAGTTATATCGCATTATTCAAAACACCAATTTTGATAGTTTGTCTCCCTGCATAAGAGGGACTGTTGTAATAACTCGATTCAATACTCTAACACAGTGTTTCTCGACCTTTTTCTCATTGGATTTTACATGGACCAATGATTATATGCAACTATGAATTATTTTTATTTATCAAATTTATCTTTATGTGACTAAGTACACACAGTGACTCTGGGATTACTACTTAAATGTCACCCATAATCAACTGTGCTGGCATTGGCACTGTCCAATACTTTTCTGTGGACAGGTGAAACTTTTCGTGGACTGGCACAGGTAAATGGACCACTAGATTATGATTATGATTGAATCTTTACTGTAGAAATGCATTTAGAACTTAGACGAACTCCTCTCTGTCGGCAGATAAACACGGGCATTCTTGTTTATTAATTTTTATCCTCTACGGAATTACAGATCATAGAAAAAATACATTTTAAAATAAGTAATTCAAAATTTTTTCAAACTAGTCATCATAATTGCATCTAAAATTTATCAATTTCTCCAACAATAACAGGATTTGTGCTTATTCATTTCCTCTTCCTGTTTTTCTGAGGGCTTGCTTTTATATACTTGTACCATTCACTATCTACTTCAATCCTTTATTAATAATTAAAATTAAGAATAAAATAAATATTTCTTCAAGCTTCAGAAGTTTTTCTTTTTAATAATAATTAGAGGTCCTAATGTGAAAGAGAATACTAAAATATTAAAAAGAAAAGGATAGAAATATAATTAAAAATCTTATATTGCATCTAAGTGTAGGCTAAAGAAGAGTTTGTTGGAAAAAAATACTGTAGTCTAAAATTCTAGCAGCCAGTTGCATAACTTTTCCAGCAATAAACTTAACATTCTGTGCTGTGCCATCTGTTACAAGATTTTTATAAAAATTTTCATATTAATTATTATAAAATGGCAAAAAGCTTTATTTTGGGGTAGAGACTTTTATTAAAAAAATTGTAAATGCTAATAACGAGATACCACAGGTGATCTCCACTCTCTCGACCTTTAACCACCAAAATTTAATAGCATTGAGGCCCCTAAAATACAGACCACTTTGCAAAATTTCAGAAATTTTCGACAAAAGACACAGTAGTTATTAAGCTTCAAAGTGGAAGAACAAACTGCTCCCCCCACACACATTAGTGTCCCTATACCTACATACAGGAAAAAAGTCCTTTAATTCTTTTACATTTCTCAGCGTTTTATGTTCCCCGAGTCCCAAAAATGTAAGAATCTTCGTAAGATCGCCATACTTTCCTTCTGTTACATATAAAGTGAAAGTGAAAGTGAAAGAATGAAATGCGTGACTTTCAACACTCGTAAATCAATCAGAAATGGCCCGTCGTGGCTGTATCCAGTCATTGTATCCATTGGCGTGTCTGTTTCCGGACATTTTTAATTAGTCAGTGTGATGTAAATACGAAGACATCCATTCATTGGCCGCACGCTTGCAATTGGCACGTTTTTATCGTATTGCAACTCGTGCAGAATTAGGAAGGAGGGTGTGTGGCTGGCTGTTTCGGGGGATTTTAAATATTTAAAAATGGTTAAATAATCACAATAATTTAATTTTCCGGTTAGGTTCATTTAGAGGTGGATCCGGCTTTGATAACCGACGATACTCCGACTTTTTTGCACCTGAAGGACGACAACGTGCTGAGGATTTCTATACTTCGTGATATTCTTTCCGAACATTTGAAGATGAATTGTGATCTGGCAGCATCGTCGCTTCAGTTAACTCCCTGCTATTTATACGCCAGAGAAAAGGTAAGTACTGTATTTATTCCATTATTATTTATCACTTAAAATGTTCAGAGTATGATACCTCAAGACTCGCCTCGTACGACTGCATACAGCACACAATTTAATACCAGGCAGTTGCGTGGTTGACGTTTATCACTTACTTTTAGACAGTGGTCATCCAATACAGGTAGTGCTATAATACGGTATTTCCGTACGTATTTTGCGCACTTTTTAGCCATTTCTATTAAGCGAAACTCGAGGTGAGCAAAAATAAGCGAATTTTTTCAACAATACAGCTACATTGATATTGTATTTTATTCTTATCGGATAACTCAGTTTATAGGTGTCGTCATGATTTTATAAGAGATTTTATACCAATATTTTAAATATTAATACAATACTTGCATTTTCTCGATTATAATGCACACTTTTTTTTTCGATTTAATAAATTCAACTCGATTCTTTTTGTTCGCTCCTCAGTTACGTGTATTACGTCTTCGATATACAAGCGCGTCATATCTCTCCATCACTTTGGTCGGTTTTCGTTAGTTTAATCTTATTTTAACTTTAAAAATACTGTATTGTTTTAGTACAGTCAAACCTGTTTTTATGCGCTCTTTTTATGTGCGATTTTTATTTGTGCGATTTTTTTAATGCGAATTTTTAATTTGTGCGGTATAGTTGGCGACTAGTCTCGTGCGATTCGTCATGTCTTACGTTGACTTATTATAGCTAAATAAACTTATTATAGCATAAATGCACTTATTATAGTAATATTATTGCATGAATATGCGAAAAATGAAATAATTTACTTTTTAAGTCAACAAAACACCACCTGGACAAAAATATGTAAAACAGACGATAGACCAGACGATGCAGTCAAGTGCTGACATCTGTTGTCAATAAATTCTATTTCGTACGGTTTTGAGTTATTTTCTATGTGAGACTTTTTTTATGCGGTCCCTGTTGACCGCATTAAAAAAAATATTTTTTAATTGTGTTGCGAAAACTATTATTTACAGCCATTCGTGAAGTTTCGTGAGATTTTTTTTAATGCGTTTTTTTTAATGCGGTCCCTATCCCCCGCATAAAAACAGGTTTGACTGTATAGTTTTAATATTTTCTTAAGTACAATAAGAAAAATTATTAATTAATAATAAAACGATTTTATTATTTTTTCTCATAATACGATTTCACTTTCTCTCATTAACACCTGCACCTAATTTCGAGGGTGGGAGAAGTGTCCCAGGTGCAAGTGTCGAACGGGTTTAGACTAATTCATTATATTAGGAAGGGGAAACGTTGTTGTAATGGGTTGGAACAATAGTTGAGACCAGATCTGTTGTTTCGGTCCAAAAGTCGATGCACGCGGTCGCGTTACACAGGTGGTCGTTTAATACGGGTAACTTATACGAAGACTTTATGTATAAAGTATTCCGTGCCAGAAATTTTTGCCCATTTTGACAGATGCCCGTCGAATGCAGGTGGTCGCCTAAGCAGTTTTCACTGTATATAGTTTCGTTTTAAGTGATGTATAGGTTTAAAGGTGACATCAAGTCCATACGTAGCGGGTGAACACGAACTAATGGACGAATGGGTCGACTATACAGCACGTTTTATGGGGGGGGAATTTTGCCGAAATTTTTATAAAACTGGGTACTACCTCAAAATTAAGCATTTTGCCAATTTATAATACAGTATGACCTCCGAATAGCGGACACCGTCGGGACCGATAAGTTTATCCGTTATGTACAGTGTCCGTTAATGGCGGTTTCACTGTAATTAACAATATAAAAAACTTTTTTTAAATAAAATATCGAAACAGATGCGCTACATGCATTTTAAATGTTACCGGGAAAGTTAAGCAACTGGTTGCTGGATTTTAATTTTTACTAATTTAAAAAAAAAAAAGCTAAGTATATGCTCTCCACCTCAAATTAGTAGTGACCTGCCCCTGTACATCATACTTCTCCGTTAATAATATACTCGTGCCAGTCATCTATTAACTGCTTTCGGTAGAAAATTTTGAATCGAAATAACGTGACATCCGGTTTGCATTGGAAGTTCGTATACAGTTAATCGGGGCTTCCTGCCCCTACGGTTTCCATATCTGGTCTCGGATTTCATCTATGTAACTCCATTCTCGAGGTTAAGGAAAGACATACTGACGGACGACAGTGGGAATTTTTAGGTCTACAGTTTTCTCAAATCGCAGCCCAACTATCCAGAAAAGAGTTGCCTAACTTTTCCGGAAAAAGTTAAAATCGAGTGAGGCGACATCTGTTGCGAGATTTTATTTTAAGACTTTTTTACTTTATTAATTTATAAAATGGCAAAAAGCTTAATTTTGAGGTAAAGACGAGTTTTATAGAAAATTGTAAATACTAATAAAATTGCCCTCTCGAGATACGACAAGTGACCCCCCTCTATCTCTCCATTCCCTCCACCTTGAACCACCAAAATTTAATAGCATTAATCCTCCTGACACACAAACATCTCCGCAAAATTTGAGAAATTTTCGACAAAAGGCACAGGAGTTATTAAGCTTTAAAGAGGGTGAACAAAATTCTGCCTCCACTACACACACAATGAGAATGTTACGTGCAATTACCTACAACTATCCTCTGATAATTCAACTGTTGTGTTGCATTGTCATACGATAAAACATTTATCAATGTAGAAAATTATAAGCAAATTGCTCTATGTACTGTGTAGTAATAATACGAGAAAACGTACATAGACACAACATTCCTTTGTTACAAATAGTTTCGTTTTCACCCGCTACATCCGGGTGAAAACGAAACTATTTGACGAGTAAACTAAAACGAAAATACTTATTAATTTTTTTCTTGTATAATTTGAGTGTTGCTTGAGTGTCCCACACACATGTGAACACCAAGTACTGCACTTTTCACAGAAGTTTCATTCCTGTTTTCCTTGTAAATTATTGTTTTTTTTTTTTCTTTAAATTAAATTTGTCATTAATTATAAGGCATTGTTTGTTTTTTGTTTTACCAGTTTTCATTTCCCGGCTCTGATATATGTATCAGAGGAAAAGTGTGGTGATGGGTACGATTACGTCATCTACGGTAATATCGTTATAAAAAGTTCTAATATGCAAAATTCCCTGTAATACTTGCTATTTTTCTTCAATTCTGGTGAAATTTTGGTTATATTCTTTTATTTTTTGGTGTTCCAACATAGCTATTCGATACAGAAATGTTTTATTAACTTCGGCTCATTGACGTCATTACTTACGTCGCAATGGCGTCAGCGATGTCATCTAAATTTATAAAATTACTTGTCTTGACTGACTGATTGATTCATCATTGCCCAGAGCAACCCGCTGAACCTAAAGAGGTGAAATTTGGTACACAGTTAGGGTACGTCATGGAAATGCACACTAAGGCCGAGACTCCACTTGCGTAAAAACGGCCGTAAAAGCTTTTAATCACGTGACTAAGATATTTTACGCCTGAGCAGGTTACGACCTGCTCAGGCGTAAAATATCTTAGTCACGTGATTAAAAGCTTTTACGTAAAATCAGCGTAAAAACGAGTTGAACAGTGTTCAACTTTCGACGCGAATACGGCTGTAAAATGGTACCATCCACCAATCAGAAGTCAGTGAAATCTAGGTCATCGTGACACGTGCGAAAATGGCGGAAAACGAGCTTTTGTGTACGTTCTCTCGTGGCTAATTGGAAAAGAACTGGAATAGATCCGGAAAGGTTTATCAAATACATCGGAAAGTATTCATATATCTACGACAACAGGTATCCCGATTATAATAATGGATGCCTAAAATACGAGATATGGACGGCCAAAGGAAAATTCTTCATTTAGAAGAGTATACAGGGTGGGCCAACGAAAACGAAACGGCAGAGTGTTCGTGTTCGTCCAAGCAAATCGCTCGGACAGGTCGATTTTATTCTCGAGGGGACATCTTTCGCAATAAAGTTTTTGCGATTCTGAATACAACAGATAACAAAAATTTTAAAAGCTCGTTTATTTTGTATTAACTAAAACATTTATTTCGAAAAAAATGTTTGTTTAGTTAATATTCAGATTCGCAAAAACTTTATTGCACAAGATGTCCCCTCGAGAATAAAATCGACCTGTCCGAGCGATTTGCTTGGACGAACGCGAACACTCTGCCGTTTCGTTTTCGTTGTCCCACCCTGTATAATAAAAAAGCTAAGCTTATAAGTGCTGTATATTATCTTAGTAATACAATAATAAACGTCAATATATGAATGTAAAGATATTATTTTTACTACATTTGTAATTATAGTACAGAAAAAGCTTGTAGAATATAATCATTGTCTTTATATCGATACATCACGTATACAACTGTCTATACCGTATATAGTACTGTCGCCGTAAAAACTTCACTAGCCGGACCTCCACCCCAATCCGAGCGCGAACGCAAATAGGTCACGTGATGAAAAGCTTTTGCGGCCATTTTTGCGCTAGTGAGGTCGCGGCCTAAGAAGGGATTTTTCGAAATTTCCCCGCGGGAAGAGAGGGAAAGCATTAAGGCTTAACCTGAAGAATGACTTCTACTGTACTATTATAGATGCGATTTTTTGTTTTCAGCTACGTTTAGTCTTCATTGAGTACTTAGGCGTATTAAATTGAAAACGGTAATATTTTTATATATTTCGATTTTTTAACCAAATGTTCGAACCGTTTTAAATTCGAATTTGTTATTGCATATTGGTTCGATTATAGAACGATTGTAAACGTTCCAGAAAATTGATCAAAGTGAAAACAGTTCATTTGATTCTCAGCAATTCTCATCATTCTCAGCGGTAGGTGTTCTATAACAATTACAATTAGTTATGTATGAATATCACTATATTTGAATTGTTTTCAATGTATAATAAGGAATCGTCCTCAGGCAGAACACAAACTCAAATAAATCTTTTAAACAGACATTTTGAATTAAAACTAATGGCATTAGTTCTCACACTGCGACACAAAAACCTTTAAAAATGCAGCCTTTTAATTTACTTTTCCAGCGTTTTCGGCCAGTTTGAATGGCCTTCATAGAAATCGGAATCATTTGATTTTTCTGTTCCTGAGGAAGACCGAAAACATTAAAAAAGTGAATTAAAAGGCTGCATTTTTAAAGGTTTTTGTGTTGCGGTGTGAGAACTAATGCCATTAGTTTTAATTCGAAATGTTTGTTCGAAAGAGTTTGTGTTCTGCCTGAGAACGACGCCTTATTGTACGTCGAAAGTGCTTGCAAATAAGCGATATTTATACGTAATTAATGCTTTTGTGATAATTTCTTCCTTTCTCTTAAACAAAGGACCAGTGCTTAAACAAAGGACCAGTGTGACATCCAACCCTCGAATTCAATTAACTAATGAGCCTTTTATTTAGGATGTATTATCACACATCAGTTATGTTATGGCAGACAGTATAGCCTATTTAATTTGTAGAATTTTTAGCTAGTCGTGAATTTGAATATACTAATGAAGGAAATACACCTTTTTTTTTTTTTTTTTTTTTTTTTTTTGGCAATTTCAGTACTTTTCCACAGCTTATATTAAGGAAACCCCTCGATAGAAAACCCTGAAATTTCACAACCTACCTAAGAAAACGGTCGACTTTCAAACAAGATATTTAAAATTATTATATGCGTATGGGGGTGGAGAAATGACCCCAAAAATTGGCAACTCTGATTTCTGTATAATACAGTCAGTTGATGGCTTTTGTACTTGGCACGGAGTTACTACCGAAACTCTGTGCCAAGTAAAAACTTCTGAGACTTTTTACTTTCCTGGCTGTCGAATAGGATATAACAGAGGGAAAGTGTGGCAATTGGTCAAAAATTACTCCCCTTGAAGAATTTTACATTTGTGGATTGGGATTTCTTTTGTGTGGGGGGCACAATTTTGTTTACCCTCTGAAGCTTAATTCCTTTGCTTTTTCTCAAAAATTTCTGAAATTTTGCAAGGAGGTACATGTGTTAAGGGGTCGATGCTATTAAATTTTGAAGGTTAAAGGTTGGGAGGTTGAGGGGGTCACGCATCATACTCAGAGTGGGATGGACTTACAAAGACTTTACTGGTTGGCATTCACAGGTTTTAATAAAACACTCCTCTCTATCCTGAAAATTAAGCATCTTTTACCTTTTTATAATAATTAATAATATAAAAGTTATTTTTAGTAACATCTACTAACGGATGGCTCCATACACAATTTTAACTTTCGGCTAGTGATATAGTGGTTTTTTTTAACTTAAACATTTTGTAAACAGAAATTTGTATACTAAATCAGCAAAATTATTTATTTTACGCTTTCGTTATTATTAAAATTTTATTCTCTACTGCAGCGATTCTCAGCCTTCTTAGCTCCGCAACTCCCCAAATAGTATATATAAATGAAATTAATATTTCACAACCCCCCACCCAAAGGAACAATAACAGTAAGTCTTACTAATTGAATTTTGACTATAAATATAAATGTAAATTTTTTTAAATATTATATAATCACATGGCACTAATGTTATACATTAAGAAAATACGGACAGTATAAAAAATGTAATACAACTATTTCTATTATTTTATGTCGCTGCGTTTATAGCAACAGGTATGAACATGCATGTGTGACGTGTACATACATGAGCAATTTACAAGTTCCGACTTGATGTGTACGTGCTTTTTGTAATTTTATCTCCTTCTATAATACTTTAGGGTACTTCTGCATTATAACCAGTAATATATGTAATTTCGAATATTACTAAGATTATTGAAGTTAGTTCTAATAATATCAATGATAACGATCATTTATTTATCAAATTTTTTTCTTTTTGTTAGTCTCTTTTTGAAGATTTTATGTCCATTGTGAAATCCAAACTCGTCAACAACGAGCTTAAATATGGTGATGTGAAACTACAGTTTAACGTTGATGAAAATTCTGTAGGCGAACTTTGTACAACTAAAAATATTTTGCCTGTGATATGTAATTCTTCAGCTGAAGTGCCTTTTGATGTGGAAACTTTTTATTCAAATTTAAAAACGAAAATATTGGGCAGAATTTTGTTATTTATTGATGTTGTTCCGTCAACTATGCCCATTCTGAAGGGGTGAGCATTAATTTTTTTTTTTTTTTTTTTTTCACAAACTTTAATTAGAATTTAATAGTTTTTATGAAAGCTATATTGAAATATACACTTTGTTTTAGTTTTTATGTACTTTATTTTATATGTTTTGTTTTATTTTTTACAGGTTGAATGATTTTGAAGGCTGCATTGCTATTAGTAATTATCAAACTGAAGGAAGAGGTATAAATAGATGTTTTGTTAGTTTAAATCTCCTCATTACACAATAGGCATTTACTAGTACCCAACTAAACATTAGTTGTAAAAGTTATGTTAAATTACAAGAATTAAGGAACACGTTAGGGACATCCAGACCAGTAAAGACTTCAGGATTCTACAGCTTGATTGCACAAGCATATTTGAACCTTTGGTTCAAAGTTTCTTATGCAATCAGATGATTGGAATTTACAGTTTTACTGTTGTTTATTTTAAAATAACGAAAATCAAATTGTAAATTCTATATAAAAATAAAGAATGAAATCTTCTGAAACAAAGAAATTAAAGAACCCGACATAATAAATTCTCGACCCACGAATGGGTTATGACCACAGTAGCCAAACTGCAGCTTGTAAGCCACATGTGGCTCTTCTAGACCCTTATTATGTCACTCCTATAATTATACAGTTTTTTTTTATAAACTTGAAACGTGCTGGTTACACATATATAATGTTGTATAACTATACATGAGCTGCAGTAAGGGTCTAAAAGAGTCACATGTGGCTCTCAAGTCAAAGTTTGGTCATTGCAGGGATATAAACTCAAAATTCTTTAGTGACATATTGTGAATCTAACCAAAATTAAATATTATAGCAATAAATAAGTGAAATCATTGCTTATTTCGGGAATGCTTCTAAGCCGATGACGAATTGCTATTTGTTATCAGCTTAGAATCATCTATTCAACACTTTAGAGCATGCCTGGCCAACCCAAATTGTTTCGCAGGCCACTTTGATCACACGTAACATTATGGTTGACCACAATTTAGGCAAACATGCTTTTAAAAAAGTAAAACAAATACAAAATGAATAAGATTTTATTGTTATACCAAGAGTTCATACTAGCACTTGTGCATTATAACTATGACACATGCAAATTTTCATTTATTTAATTGTTTTGGTATACACATAACAAGAAACAAAAGTTTTAATAGATATATAATATCACTCAGTGGGCCACACAAGTTAACGTGACGGGCTGCGGGTTGACCAGGCCTGCCTTAGAGCAATATAAAACTAAAATTCTTTTGTTGGAACAAAATATTTGAATTAAATAATTAAAATAGCCAAAATAAAAGCTAAATTGTTTTAATAATTTCACATGTCAAATGTTATTCTGTACTAAAATAATTTAATTATTTGTTTAGGGAGAGGAAAAAACCAATGGTTGAGTCCACGTGGATGTGCCATATTTACTCTATATGTTTCAATACCTATGAAATCAAAGTTAGGTCAAACAATTTCATTTTTTCAACACATAGTATCGATTTCTTTGATAGAAGGCATTGTGCTGAAGAAAGGTTATGAGGTAAGTTAATAACAGTTAAAATATGTTTTGTTATATCATTCTAAACATCAGTCATCATCACCAAAGTTTGCTTCTTTAAACCTAAACATGTATACATAAATAATTTTCATTTAGCATAACTCATGTGTTAGATACATGTACAATGTTTTATACAGAGTCTTTAAAATAAGTCCTACCATTTTAAATTGCTGTAATTATGTTAATTATTATCTGAGAAGTATGCATTGAATACCGATTAATACAGTAACTGTCCAAGTTTTGTCTATCATCTGATGGAACATAAAACATGAGAAATGTTTTACATCAGAAATTCTATTTAACACCTGAAGAAGAACTCGGGAGAGTTCAAAAAACGTTAGTGGTAAATGTTCTCTTTTGTTTTTTCATCGCACACTGGATATCAGTTCATTGAGTACATTTTTTACTACATTCCAGCATTGTGTGTTATTTATATTATCATAGATCTAATTTTAAATTATAAAGGAGAAATGTACCTCTTCTCTTTCACAACATTAACAAATGTTTCTTTTATTTTTAGGACATTAAATTACGGCTGAAGTGGCCAAATGATATTTATTTTGACAAAAATAAGCTAGCTGGGATTCTGGTGGAATCTACTGTTTTAGCGGGAAAAATTAACTGCTATGTTGGTAAGTTTTACAATTTTTTTTTCTATTTATTATTTTTTAAAAACTTTCAAAAATAAAACTAAAATTTACTTTTTAGGATGTGGTATGAATATTGACAACAGTTATCCTACAATATGTGTTAATGATATAATTAAAATTTACAATCGAAATACTGGAAACAATCTGCCCTGCTTTACTGTCGAAGAATATATTGCTTTGATTTTGACTAGATTAGAAATCAATATCGATAAATTCCAAAACGAAGGTTACGAAGCATTTCTGTCGACGTATTATAAATATTGGCTTCACAGGTCAGTATATTATCACAATTAAATATTTTTTTTATTGAAAGAGAATATTCTTTTCATTATTACTGCTAAAAACATAATTCTTCTAATAAAGTAAACCATATTCTTATATATACATGTCCAAAACTGAAGGACGTGATATTTATACACTAATAGAGAGAACTGTGTATAAATGCTGACAAAATATTACTTAATAACATAAATTTTTTTTTATTGTCACAACTAGGTGCATAGATAGACATTGGGCATATTTGACATCACTCTTTATTCAGGAATATCTTGTGGGCCAATACGTGTTTCAGGCATATGCCCCTTTTCTGTTGGCTACATAATAAAACATGGACATGAATTCTTCATATTACAAAATGTTTTACATTATGATAGGTTACAACGTACTTTTTCTTTTGATATATGTTGTAAGGAGGTGCTGACTAAAAGTATTTCCTTTAGAAGGAAATACTTTTCTGGATAGTTCACATATTTAATAAGGAATAGATTTTGGTTGGATGCTGGAATAAGATGACTAAATACTTTGGTGATCTGCTAAGGAGGAGTGCATTCTTGGAGGACTTTTCATGAGAAGCTGATCCCTTTTTAGATGTTAAAGACATGAAGAAAATCCAGAAAATTACAAGATGCCGCCAACCGGTTGACATGTAAATTTTCCCGAACTATTAGTATTTAGTGCTTTTATCTACTTAGTCGCTAAGGGTTTAAACAAAATGTTATGTACATAAATTGTATAATTGGAAGTGTCTAATTTTCCTACAGTAATATAATTAATAATTTATTTGTGCATTTCATTTATATAGATATAAAAAAAAACACGCACATGGAAATTTAGATTTTGCATGTATATATATAAACTATATTTTTGTGATCAGTAGATAGTCAGATATGATATTTATTGAATGAAATCAAAAAATAAATCTTTACTGATTAATATTAACAGGAAATTTTTTCATTATTGTTATTCTTTGTATTATCATAAAACAAATTTATAACTAATTTTAATCTTACAGCGGGCAGAAAGTCGTTCTAAACGAAACCAAAGAGGAAGTAACAATCGTTGGAATCGACAATTACGGTTACCTCCAAGTCGAAACCTCATCTGGAAACATGTTATCACTTCAATCGGATGGAAACAGTTTAGACATGATGCATAATTTAATCAAATTAAAAACCTAAGTATTTGCATAATATGCACAATTAATCCAGTATCTTCGTTTTTTACTTTTAAAATTATATAACGTACGTAACTGTTTATTATACAAGAATTCGTGGTTGATTTTCATTTTAATGTTTTAGTTATCGTGGGAATGTGCCGTGCCATAGTCATATATTTTGTTTAAAGCACAAAATGAATTTGCAATTTAACAATAAATTGTAATTCAAGTTATGATGCATTTTTCTTGTGCCAATCCATTGAGCAAGTTTGAAAAGTTGTTAAGTGTACAGTGCCAAAGTAAGATTCCCCTTGATATTTTTAAAATTGGTTCAAATAACTCTGTTTCAAGGGAACAAATGGACGAGCAGCTACGGCACTCTGAACAGTTTCAATGCAAAAAAACAAACTCAAATAATTAAACTTGGTGCTCTAAATATTTTATATTGATAAATTTAGTATATGTAGATTTAATCTGTATTACATAAAATATATTTACTTCATTTCTCATATATGGTATATTTTTCTGAATTTATATTTTAATAAAGTTTTCTTATGTAGAAAGTAGATCCAATAATTTAATTTTATGGCATCAATTTTACGAAACAGATATAAAATTGTTTTTTATTCTTTCTGCTCTGCAAGAACTAACAGCCAATGCCCATGGGTGGCAAAACTAATGCAACGGTTAGCTTGGAGGTCATATTTTGTCAATTGCTGTCTTGTCAAGCTTGACAATCCTCACTCTAATGTGACAGTGCTATACTTTGACAGCAACGATGAATGTCAGCAATAATAAAAGGGTGTTTTGATCATTCACCATGTTACAAATAAACATCACACTAAACCCGATAACATTAAGCCAATACATCACCAACTGCTACAAATAATCGGGCTAACTTTTGGATATATACAATTAAAGATTAGAAATAAATTTGGCACTTGAGGTAGGCATTAGGTGCCATCTCTTATTAAAATTAATAATTATAATAATTTAAATAATTTAGATTAAACTGGAAGACATAACCATCGGCGCCGTAATAGCCATCGATGGTTATGTCTTTGGCTTAAATATGCTAGAAGAGGAGATCGGACCGAAGGTCTGGGTAGCGTAACTGGCAACGCAACTGCACGGTAAGCGGGCGTTGCAAGTTCGAGTCTCGCTTCGGGCCGATTCTTTTCTACCAGTTTAATCTAAATTATTTAAATTATTATAATTATTAATTTTAATAAAAGATGGTGCCTAACGCCTACCTCAAGTGCCAAATTTATTTATAATCTTTAATCGTATATATCCAAAAGTTAGCCCAATTATTTGCGGCAGTTGGTGATGTATTGGCATTCACCATGTTATTTTAACAGACTGGGTTAAAATCTTAATGTATTCTAATTCTATATATCTATTACAAATACATTCAACAACATACCAAATGAATTATGGAATTTTATTAAACTAATTGGTTGATACTTGAATTCTAATATATTGGTATACAATGGGAATTGCTAAAATGGCAATAATAAACATTGAATGCCACTGATATTCACTATCAAATTAGTTTTTCTCCCTGTGCACATTAGTCTTGAGTACCATTTTTTGTATCCATCCATGAATGAATAGGCCTACAATGGGGTCAACTACATAGGAGGGACAGGGCCTGATAAATTTTCAAATGGTCTTTGTTTAGTCTCTACTATGATACAGGTTTCTTGATACATCAAGTATTTTTGAGGTGGTTTGTTTTAAAAAATTAATAAAAATAACTTTATATTTTGGATTCATAATTATTAAAAAAGTTTAAAGTTATGTCAAAGTTCATCAAAATTATTCTTTTTATTCACTTTTCATCGCAAGAACTAACGATGACTGCAAAAGGAAGATCAGTTCTGTTATAGTATAGTTCCTGGGACTGAAAGTGAATAAAAGACAATTAATTTGAATGACTTTTATATTAATTTTATTAAATACATGCTATGATGCACAAACATCAAATTATAAAAAATTTTAGTTATTTATATATTCTGCTTTCTATACTTTAAATAGGCTGTCAAACTGATGTATAACCAAACGTGGATCTCTATTCTATAACTGTGTATAATGCTCCACAGGACACTTTTAAATACAAAATACATTCATAATTTTACATTATATTGCTATAGATAATTGTTAAATTAGTCAACTCAAGAACAAACTAGAAATGATGTTATTTTAACATCATTGACAAGCTTTATTATTATACATATATTAATTTTACAAAGAATAGGTGACTGTCAAACTAAACACCAACACAAATTCTAGTAGCGTGTATTACAGAATTTAGTTTCATTAATTTAACAACTTACAACCAAACTTCAATTTAGTGCCGCCATTCGTTTGCCTCCAGAATTGGCATTAAATTGAGTGAGAGACTAAACTGAAATAAATGGCAGTACCAAATTGAAATTTGGCCTGAATTTGTTAAATTAAAATATGCTTCTTTGGACTTTTTTAATGAAAATGTGACATGCTGGTTAGTATTTTACTGAAATTTAAAAGTCTTGGTACTTAATTTCAATATAACTGTGGATCTTGGCTTTATCGGAACTGATAACTAATTTTAATAGACTTTAATATATGCAATTAATTTTAATCAGCTGACACAATTATTTAACTCCCAACAGAATTAAATTTGTTCAAACTGGCCTTTTGGAATCATTTCAAATCACTCAATACAAAAATAGAAATGCTTCATTTGTTCTCAAATTGCTTATAAGTTCTAGTTTATGCTTTAAATTATATAAAAAATATTAATTATAATCTTCCAAAATACTCACTTTATATGTGGAAAAGATCCATAATTTCACTTTCCTCTGAACACTGAAGAAACGACATTACATCTTGGGTTGAATAGTGTCTCATCTGGTGCATTTCGGTAGACCACTGATGACGTAGAGGGTTAATTTCATTAAATTGAGTAGAATCGAATTGCATTATCTCGCAGTTTGCATTTGCGGAATATCTGCCGAGAGTATCTTCGATAGGCGAACAGGAAATGGATGCGGCCATATTATCTAAAACTTCAAAATCCATCATATTGCAGTCGGTATTGTTCCAACACATTCTTCCTTCCGATATCATTTGCTGTTCGGTTTCAAAGTTTTCTGTGAAAAGGTTCAAATCATGAGTAGTTTTTGAAGTAAGATTTGCAGTTAGAGATGTTTCTTTCCCTCCATCTGTTTGCAATAATCCTAGTTGTAAATCATCCGCTTCTATGTCACTTAAAAAGAAATCCTTTTTTGAATTTAAATTACATCATAATATGGAGTATATTTTACGTGGAGAAGCTACAATTAGATTACTTTTTTTTATTTTGAGAATATAAACATGTTACAATGCAGAAATGGATGTAAACACTTATTGCAATGGTAGATTGTGAAACCAAAGTTTCAGTAGAAATAGTGGTAGTGATCTGTGGGATTTTACACAGATACAGCTAACATTTGAATTCTTCTTTGACATTTGCAGAACAGAAACATAGTCCTCAAAGATGAAAATAAAACAGATCAAAAGCTTGACTTGGTCTGGCACAGGATTATATTAATTCCCACAAATATTTTTAATCTATTCCTAAGATCTGCATCAGGTTTAATCACTCTAAAATGGAATGCTCAGAAGAACAGTCATGCAGTTTAAATTTAAATTCCATAAATCAAAATTCCAAACAATCCTCAGAAGTTCTTTAGAGAACAGGTAGAAATTTAATATTGCCAAATAGGGATTATATGCCAAGTAAGAAAGCCTGTCCTAGTGCCAAATGTTCAAGAGACTCATAATGTCATGAACAATATCAAGCAACTTCACATTCTTACCTGTTCCCCAAGTACTCTGAAGACCTATGTATTCAGTCTAATGAAAACATCCAAGAAGTCTGTAGGTTGTATCTACTGTATCTACCACCAGCAAAGCTTCAATTCTTTGATCCACCATTACAGTCTATGCCTCAAAGGATACTCTATTTTATGTCATACTTGCCTACATCCGTTTCATGTTTCCAGAGTCTGACTTGTTTATATCCAAAATAAAAGAAATAAGGAACCTTACTGTTGAGCTCTCCCTCATATACAAGTGTAACTAATTTGTATATATCTTAAGTTTATTACCTGATAACATAATTAATACTAACAATACAATGAGGCCTGGAAGATCTGCTGTTATGAATAATGGTAGCGTGGCTCTGAATCCACACCCAGCCTCCCTTATTGTGAAGAAATCGATAATATTTTGTCGTCACTTGACCTTTAGTTAATACTGAAAGAGAAATTTCATCCTTATTTACGAGCAGTAACACATACTGATACATAAACTTACAACGCTTACATATTTCGTGAGAGATACGAAGGTTTAAACAGTCGCATCCGTGAACATACTGATAGAGAGTGCGTTCTATAAGTTGCTGGGGTTCGTAGCCAGTGAGGTTTGCAACCCTTGCAAATAATAATTTATAAATTACATCATTACAATAACCCAAAAATCTTAACACAAATCTTATTTATTACCTCGAGTCTAGAAAGATCAGCCTCAGATCCAGACTTGCTCGAAACATAAACATATTACTGTACATTTTCACTTCTGTGATGGCACTCGGCGGAAGCGAATGCCCCACTGCCACCAGGCTCACGTTTTGCAGATTTGTCTCCATTCTACATTGCTTCAGTTTTATATAACCACTGCAGTGTATTACCTAAACACAAACAAAAATTAAATTTTATTTTATTTTTCTTTGAACAATATGAGATACTTCAAAGAAACGTTAACACTACGCACATATTTGGATGAAGAGGAACTCAATAAACCTTAATGGAAACTATGGGTGAAATGTTTTATTAGAAGGTAAAAAGTATGCTAAACAGTAGCATACGTTTGTTTCTTTGTAACATGAGCATGAAAGCCATGTGACGTGCAAGACGTCATAGAAAATGTGATTGCAGCAATAGAAGCGTGAAACATGCCTGATTGAATAGCATAGCAACGAAATTTGGTACCGTGGAAAAAATTAAAAACATCTTGATGCATATATATACGTTCAGAAACGTGTTAACATTTCTTTTGAAGTGATCTGTATAAATTCTACTCACTTTGTATCCAGATGTGGTCAGTCCAGCATTTCTTTTCGCCAAAATGCACTTCATTCGTAAATAAAATGATTTCTCAATTTCACAATCTGTTAATTTACATATAAATTATTTGATATAGAAAATTATTTAAAAAACATTAATGAAATAATTTCAGATGATTTTATTTGCTAGGATTTTCACACATAATGTTTGAATCCTTATCTATTACAGATAAATACGAAGTAATTGCGTAAATTCATTTATAGAATGATAAAGTAAATGCACACATTTTTTTAAGTTTAAGAATAAGATTCTCAAGTAATGGTGTCAAAAGGAGCAAGGACATTGTCAGTTTGACCATACTGTATCTAGTAAACGTCATGGACCCCCGTTTTTAATTTCATTTTTGGATTCTTCATTGCAATTAATGGAAAACGGCAAAGTTTGGAAAGTTGAATTTCATTTGCGTATTTAAAAAAAGAAATGCAATATTATCAATAAGCAAATTCGTCTTCGTCCAATTCTGCAATAAAAATCCTTTCGGTGAAACCGTACCCGTAGTCGGGTCCACCAGAATGGTAACCTTGTGCTTGTGCTTCTGTTCTACAGGCAGTAGAACAGAAGCACACCAAACTACGGATTTTACTGTCTTCAGAAACATCCATGGTAAGAGAAGGAATGAGTGATTTAACCTGACATATCCAGGTTAAATCACTCATGAAAATTAGAGGTTCGTACATGGAATCAAATTCTTTTCTGCCTGGACAATTAATTTAACCTGAGGACATTTAAATTTTTGTCACTATAAATACAAAATAGACTCGCAAACGTGTATTAACAAATACAGTATGCATACGTAGAGATTTCATTACAAACGAAAACTAAAAATCAAGACAAATTCAATACACGTCTTGAGATTGTCGTGAAACCGATAGCTGACGAAGTATTTATTTTAAATTGCCAAAAAATTTTAACTATAAAATATATATCCTCACTAGATGACTGCATTTCAACAGAGGTAGACTGAAAATTCAATATAGATTTCATTTCCTCCTTATCTTCGGGGTGTATATACTCGAATATATTGTTCCCAGTCATTTCTACCTAAAAAAATTCAAATTAATCTTCGAAAAGTTTCAATTAAACCAATTTCCAGCTCTCACCTGAGATAAACCAAGGTGGACAGAAGCAGTTTCCGAAACGTACATGATCTTCCCATCAGATGATACGACAAAAACAAACCCATCAAGAGTCTATAGAACAAGGAAAAAGACACTATAAACTCAATTTTCTAATTATAAAATTAAGAAACGGGACGTTAATTTTACTTGTAAGAGATGCGAACCGAGCTCTCTTATTGTGTCTTCATTGCTGTTAAGATGAGACATGCCCCATCCTTCTCCCAATCCTGATATAAAGAGAAAAACATGGTTACTGCTATATCCGTTTAGAAAATATATATATAAGTGCTTTAATAGTCTAGTAAGTCACACGTTTCATTGTTCGATCACGTCATGCAGTTTCACGTCTTATTTTACTCTCTCCTGCCTTCGGACATTGATCCTGAATGATTGCTGTTGACTCGTGACTGCTTTTGTACGACATTTTACCTTTTGTCACCATTTCCCATTCACTACGAGGTCATTTTCCCTATCTGGTTTCAAATTTTATCTTAAACTGTGTCTAATGGAATTTAGGAACAATAAATTATCGCGTTGTTACGTTAAATTCGGTTAATTTTAATAGGTTTAGCGAGTTAACTTAACGTGGGGAAATTTCCCGATTTTTTATTTAATAAAATAAAACAGCAGGAAATTTCCCCACAATGCGGGAAAAATTTCTCGACTTTTAAATTAATAAAACAAAACAAGGAAATTTCCCCGCGATGCAGGGAAAATGTCCGAAATTTTTAACCTTTTCTAGATATTTTAAGTGAAAAAAATTAAATTCAGGGAAATTTTTACAGTGAAATTACTTTTTAAAAATTTTCTTAATTGAAAAAATTTAGAGAATTTCCTTTCATTCGAAAATTTATGGTAAATATTAAATTTCGCTCGCATTAAATTTTCAAATATGGCGAAACTTTAATTAAATTCCTCTATTAAAGTTTAATTTGTGAAACATCCGGAAATTTTCATACAATAAATCTGGAAACGTGGGGAAATTTCCTTATTCAAAATTAAAAGAAAGAGAATAGGGAAAAACGTTTAGCCGAAAACTGATAAAATTCGTTTTTTGATGGGATTTTTCTATGGAAAAATTTTAAATAAAAATATACTTTTATGAAATTTTCTATTGAAAGTAGTTAACGGATAAATTTTATCTAAATTTTCCCGTATTTACAGAAAAATATAAGGAAAACTTTTGTTAATGAACATTTCTATTATTAAAATTTATTTTTACAAAAATTTAAATAAAATGTAGGAAATATTTTCAAATATTTTATTCCTTTGTATAATATATTTAAAAAATTAAAAAATACATTTAAAAATTCTCTTAAAATTTCCTTTTAACGAACGTTTGTCCTTGTATTTTTTCAAATTAATATTTTAAGGATATTTTTTTGTTTTTAATATTATTGTTATTATTATTATTATTATTATTATTATTATAAACAATAATATATTAATTTTACAAGTAATTCCTTTTTTTAAATTTCCCGCTATCAAAAAAAATATCCCTACAACAGGGAAGTTTTTCCAAGCCGAAAATCTATCAAATCTTCAAGAATATTTCTGAACATTATTAATTAATTAATGACGTTTGGAAATAAATAATTTTACGTCATCGATTCCTGTGTTGCGTCATTATTTAATACACTAAACAACTGTTTTAAAAACTTACCGTTAGGGAAAATTTTCCTCATCTTTAAGTATGATGACGTCAGTCTAATGATAGAAGCTTTATCTAATTGACTAGTAATGGCGACCGGAAGTGGCAACATTCGTGATAATTCTATAAATTCGCAATTTTCTTTTTCCCGTCTCGATCTGGCGGCATTTTTAGATCTTTCCTTCATTTTATTTTATTAATTTTTAAAGTAATCGAGAAATTTTTACTCTCCGAACACGTGTCGAATGGAGGCTTGAATTTACTTTTAAATATATATTCGTCTCCATTACTATGAAAGAAGTTTCCATGACAGATAACTTACGATTGTTCCCATTGGCTAACTTTAGGGTTCGATTGGCTAATCGGGAAATTGTAAACATTGCCGCTCGTGACGATACATTTAAAATTCGAATTTTCGTGGGGTCTAAAGGTCGACAAAGGTCGAAAAGTAAGTAATTAAGTATTTTAAATCACATAAGCCAATCCGTTTTATTATCAGAAACGGTCGAAGTAATGGTTTATAAAAGGGAAAAAACTGGGAAAATGTTTTAAAAATTTTAGGGAATTTTTAGCCTCATGAGGGAAATTTGGGGACTTTTTTTTATTTATAAATTTTGATGCCAGTTTAGGGAAAATTAAGTTGTAATGAAAATTAAGGGAATATTTTGAGATTTTTCCCTGGATATTTCGATTATAAGTTATTTTGCTTCAAAATAGTAATTTTTATGTGTAAATTTATTTGAAGAAAACAACTAAGAAACGAATTACAAAAGTACTTTAATTAGAATTAAAATTTAAAAGTTTTAATGAAACTTTAAATTTATTTTAATTTGAGGAAAAAATAATATTTTAAGAAAAATCAGTGGATATTAGGGAAAAATTCCTAATATTCTTTTAAATTTTTGTAGAATATTCTCTAATATCCCTGCATTTTATTATAATAAATAGCCGTTATCATTTTAATACTGTAATTTATTTTGAAGATAAATTATTTTAGGATATTTTATTATTTTATAAAAATTCTACATCTTTGTATCCATCAAAATAATAGAAATAAGTAAGGATAATGAGGGAGAATATATTTTTTTTAGGGAAGTGACGACAATTTTTGATTTCTTTTCAATAAATTTTGAAAAAAACGATTGAAGTAATGGAATTTATATACAGTCGAACCTCCAATAACGGACCTCATAACGGCGACCATTTTTAATTAAAGGAAAATAACCTCTAAACAGCGGCCATATTTTCGTGTTCCCGTTATTGGCTGTTGTTGAAAGGTTTGACTATTTTTTTAAGAAAAATTTATTTATGCAAATTACATTTATTCAACTTAATGGAAACATTGCATACAATATACCAGGAAACTGAAGCTATCACATTGTTTTTTTAAACATAAATATCACAATCTTTGCCTTATAAATATAATATATTAAGCTTTATATATAAATATAATTTTATTAAAAGTTATCCAATTTAATAGGGAGGATAAGCCGATACAACTTTATGTGTATCAGCTGCAGCGTGATAAGGATAATTCACGTAGGGTGATGCTTTAGCGTAAGGGGTGCTGACGTAACGATAAGGACCCGAATACACCCCGGGTAAAGGAAACTTTAATGCTGTTAATGGCGAGGAGTAAGCAGGATCTGGATAAGTCGAAGAAGCTCCTCCTGGTTCATTGCTCCTGACTTTAGCTCTGAATCCATAATCATCGGCTACGTAGTCCACGATGCGTTTGCGCCCGTCCGCATCCGTTAATCCATACGATCCTCTCACGTGACCGTATGCGTTACCCTTCTCTTCCCTAAAGTTATTAGAGCCGTAGGGACCTCTCACGCCGTAACCGAAGTTGTAGTTACCGTAATTCTGAAAATATTAACGAAAAAAATGAAAAAATCGAAATCTTGTAGCGCAACCGATCTCCTTTGCGGTGGCTTTGCTGCTTTGTTATTAATTATATTCAAAAAATTCCTCGCGTGAAAGGTAGAAGCACCCGTATACAAAAGATATTCTGAGAAGCTTTTACATTGCTCAATATAATAATAATTTATCGCGAAAAAAACAATTTGCGATTGTTATGATTTTCTCTTCTGTAAATTGTTGACTTCCTGTTGTTCGTCTAAGCATAAGATTCGTTATTAATTTATAATAAAATGTTACTCACGTCTTGGGTCTGATAGACATCGCTGTTTCCCCCGATATCGGGGACGTAACCCGAAAGAACAATGGCGACGACACTCGAAAGAACAATTAGCGATACCTGGAAAATGGGAAGTGATGTACTTAAAGAACACTACATTTGGGTCAGATGATAACATGTTTGTTACAACAAAACAATAACACTTTATTGAATACTCTCTAACCCCCGTTTCCGAGAAATTTTGTACACTGCTTAGAGCACATGCCGCTTGGTCGCGTCGCGTCGCATCGCTTCTGAAGCGGTCTTTATACGCTAATGTCTTTGAAAAATACATATTAAAAAAGCGATTAAATATCTACATAAATATTTAAAATAAAGGATATTAGTAAAAATTTAAATATTTTTAACGTTTATAAACGTTTTTTACTCTTGACGCGCGGCGCGACGCTTAGCCAAAATGACAAAAATAGTCACTTTCTAGCAATAATTTTCAAATATAATACAAATAAGTATTCGGAAAAATTATTGGCATATTACATTAAAATTTTAAAGGACTTTTAGTAGAATATACTTAAAAAATTTAGTTGTTATAAAAGGAATTTTTAATTACACTTCAATCTCGCTGGCGCCGAGTGACTCTCTGGTCGCGTCGCTTCGCTTCGCAAACTAGTTCTATACAATCATCAATACTAAGAGATTTAATAAAATAACAGATTTATTTGCATAAATTGTAAAAAAATAAAAATTTCTTTCGAAAATTGAAACGTTTTTTTAACATTTTAGCGAAGTTGAGGCGCGGCGCGACACTGAAAATGCACTTTTATCAATTACATACAAAAAGGCATTTATTAGAACTAAGAAATTGCATAAATTCACTTTCTTAATAATTTATTAGAGGAGTGACGGTCGTAACGCTCGTTACTGTTTAAAGAATTGTATAATAATTCACTAGAAATGTCTCCAAGCGTAACAAATGAGTTACAAAATGAAGAATTTTACAATTTAACGCTCGTAATTTCCGACAAGAGAAAAAACAATTTCGATCATCTTTAAACAATAAGGGACCTTACAAAACACTAGAGAAGTTAATAAACAATTAAATTAAATTGTTTCTTCTAAAGAAACTCACCTGAAAATAATGCATTTTTGGCGTCCAAGACACGGGGGAGATTCTACACCTTTCAAAGAGTCCAACAGAACCTTTTTATATATTCATCAGTACGTAACGGGGCGTAGATCGGTCCCACCCAAAGAACCCATTTTTTATTTTTTGAAGAGGGCAAAGATGTCTCTTCAACAATAGAACAGAATACAAGTTTTATGACTCCGAAATGGGGCATTTCGTAGGTGATATATTTTGCGAAACTGCCCATTGTCCGAAAGGTTCCAAGTGGGATGCATCTATGACACGTTTCTAGTTAGCTACACCTCATTATCTTGTCTGGTTTGTTAAGAAATTGCGAAGGAAGAAGTGTTATTTTGTGTACCAACCACCCCCTTTCTCTTAACATGCCGAGTATTTAATAAAACTGGTTGTTATTTCATACTCTATCTAGTTCGTTTCGAGTGATAAGTTGAACGTTTCTAGAACGGGACGTTTTGCGTGTTCGTGTTTAATTTTTTTTTTTTTTTTTAAATTTCTGTAGTGTTTCGGGTATATTGAACACTAATCCCGTGTTTTACTCAGTAATTTTTACTTAAATCGAATTTTTGATGATATTTCCGCCTTTTATTCTTAAGGAAGTTGTAGAGTAACGATGGATGTGTGTCAAGGATTTATGTATTACTTTTTAATCTTGTTAATTAATAGAAAAAATTTTATGCGAATTTTTGTAGTATTGGGAGCCATAATAGAAGGAAAACCATTGTTCTTCTTCGTTAATCTTTCAATTATCAAAATTAACGATGTCTATGAATCGATATCCTAATTACTTAGTATTTTTTTTTATTATTATTATTATTTTATCGCTGTTTATAATGAAGAAAATATTTTTAAAATTAAAATTACAATTTATTATAATTAATTAATTTTAAAAGTATTAAAATTAAAGGAAAAATTAATTTTAAAATTATATAATTATTTAAAATATAGCTCCATCTGTTGATAATCGGAGTTACTATTCGGTACAATAACCCCAAAATATAATTATTTAAATAAAATTTTTTTGTTTAATAAGAAACAAGAGAAACATTTCAGTCGTTACAAGGTTTTTTTATTTGTAATTTCTGTATAATAAAAAGAAGTTATAAGAAGTATTCTCCCTCCCTTTTGTGCTATCAGATCATTCTTACTCCTAACCTTCTTACTCACGTGACCGGAAGTTTGCTTGCCCAATTTTTGAATTGAGGGTTATTTAAGGGAACTTCCATTACACAAGAAACCATTTTTTTTTTAATTATTTAAATAATAAAATTAAACTGAAAATTGCGTTTAAAACACACACAAATGTCGTCACAATACTTTTATTTGTGTTTGAATTGAATTCTCGTGTTTTTAAATGGATCGAAAGCAATAAAAATACTTTATTTTGTTTTTGGGTAATAAAAATATAATTTTTTTCCTTTATTTTTCAATGGAAAAAAAGCCGTTTTATTATTTATTTTTAAGAGATTTTTAATGAATGGTATTGTCCATTCATTATGCATAATGAGAATTGTCGGGTTTACGAGAAAAATATATTCAATATTTGAATTTTTATAACCTTTTTTCAAGTGTTTAAAGCGTTTCTGACTAGCACTGAAGTCTGTCTGTAAGTCTGTCATCTGCTAACGAATTTATCGTTATTAATAAGTAATAAACGAATAAATCTAAGTTATTTTGATTTAAGAATGTTCTGAATATTGGCACAATTATATATTTAAATTTTTAAGACGATAAAATGTCACGAACGAAAGTTATTTACGTTTAAATAGCCTACGTCGCGTCGCGTTGCGCGGCACATCCGAATTGTAAGCGTTTGCGACGCGAAGTGTCATGGCGGTCGTAATGCTCTATGCGTTGTGTTTCGAGTGTTAAAATTCTTGTTATGTGAAGATTTAATTTTGTTTCGATTCAGTAAACAATTTATTGATCTAATTAACTAAAATAATTGTGATTAAAATGCCTTAGTTTCACAGGGGAAAAAAGGCTATTGTTTTATTTGCGTGTTGAATGGATGATGGATGATTTTCGCCATTTTAATGACTTAATTACTGCTAAAATGTGTCGAACGATGCTCCATTTTCTTCCTTGTTAAATTAATTTTATTGTCTGTTGTTTATTTTCACTGTTATAAAATTACTTTTTATTAGTAGTATTAAGTATTGTTTATGCATCTGCACTGTCACTTCGCCTCCATCTGTGAATTGGATGCGACGCGAAGATTGAGAAGCGTCGCGACGCGAACATGACCATAAAAGTATTAATAACTCCCATTTCTAATACGATAAATCCATTGTCCGGCAATAGACAAACGGACAGACCTCAAGAGAAACTAGAAATAAATATTTCGAGTCTTTTCATTGCTGATATTTATTGTTTTCTTGGAACAAATGTCGAAAATAACGAGTCCTTGACATTGTTTTTATTTTTATTGCCCCTTATTATTAATATTTTTCAATGTTAAATTATTAAAAACGCTGAAAGTTGGAGGTTGGCAACACTTGCAAGCACGTTTCTCAATCAGGCCCTGTCACAGGGGGCCTGCAGGCAACAAGAGACTCCCAAAACATGTATTGAAACCGATTCATTCCGTTGCATTTCTTGATTTCTAGGTTCCTCTAGGCCTGAAAATCAAAGGGACTAGGCCTCTCCTTGTTCTCCGAGAGGCCCTTTTCTCAATATTTTATGTCCGAAAATAACATTAATAACACTTCATTTGTATTAGCTTTTAACACGCATACAGGAACTAGTATCGGGAGGGACGAATTCAGTCATAAATATGGAGCCCCTTCGTCGACGGCCATAACCAATAAAACTAGGTTTTTTTTTATTAATTTGCCAATTTCTAAAGGGCCATTTGGGGCACACAAATGCCCCAGGCAACCTCGATCCTATTTTAAAGCGAAAGGCCTCGTAATTTTAGTAAAAACCTTCAGAATTTACCTCCTCTAACCGCACACTCCTTAGAAAACTATCGAATATTTCCCCCTTCTAACCACACCACAACCTTAAACAGAACATTCCCTAATTGCATCCATCTACCCTAATTAAAATGCCTTTTGAGATACGGACAGACATTCAAACAGACGGATAGAACTAACTGTCCTTGTAGTTATCATTCCGGATGTTGGTTAACTCGAGGGTTCTCCAATATTAGAATAACAGATAGGAATTCCTTGACATTGTATGGAAGTCACGAAGAAAAGTGAAAAACCATTCAACGATACGACCTTGTTACGCACGATCCAATAGGAAATGGTAACTTATAGCAGTTTTGAGTAACACAAGAAAAAATAAAATAAAATAAAATAATAAGTCGCGTAACAATCGTTCGAGCGTTTCACCTTGTTGCTTTTAATTACACAATAGTAGAAGGACGCCATTTTATATTTTGACCTCCAAAACTTTCGCTTTTTTCCCCCTTTAGAAATTCTTGCTTTTGTTAACTGTTATCTTCTATCTTACTCTATATACAGATTCTATGTGTTGTCTCTCTGTTTACCTTCATCTGATAAGCTACGAGGCCCTACAGATGAGGTGGATGAAGAACTCTCGACACACGCGATTTACAGAGGGAAAAATCCCTCTGTAAATCGCTCTCATTTTATATTCAAACCACTTTTCTCTTTTAATTCTTAGTGTTACTTTCTTCCTTACGTGCAGATCAGTCAACTTGACTTTGGGGCCTATATATAATATGCAAATTATAACTCCGATAAGCAATGCGTAATATCGAGGTTTGGTTAATGTTACCTTAGGTGCCAAGATGGCGGCTCGTCTCTGATTTTAGCAAGGAAACAGTGGGACGCACGTTCTAACCTAACCTAACCTATTCTAATAATTTGGTTGCTAATAATTATGGTAATTTATTAGAATAGGTTAGGTTAGGTTAGAATGTGCGTCCCACTGTTTCCTTGCTGAAATCAGAGACGAGCCGCCATCTTGGCACCTAGGGTAACATTAACCCGAGGTTTTATTATTTATTAAATTTTTTTTTAACTTAATTTAATTTAATTTTGTTAAGTAATCCGTTAACAATCTCCGAACGTCCGCATGTCTGTCGTACGGAGGTTATAAGTATAATTTTGCGCAATATTAACAAAACAAAAGGTATTTTTATGTATTGCAAACATTTGTCGAGTATAAAATGAAAGCTTTTCCAATAAGTTAATAGACAATTGTTACGTACAATGACCAGAAACTTACATCATCCTGTTTTGATTGTATTAACACTCGAACGAGAGCGTTTAGTTATGGTAGAAGGGTGTTACCCGCTACACGTGGTCCCACTAACCCATATCGTTTCATTCTACGAGATTGTTTCTCTTCCTTTGAAGAAGACTACCAGCCGTTTCTAAGTTTAAATAAGTGAAATTTTATATTTTTATGTTAGATTTTAGAACTAGAAGTGAAAATATTCTTCAAACTCTAAACAGTTTCACCCATTAGAGCGAAAATAATGTTTAAATTCTAAGCAGTTTCACCACGAGACTGTTAGAAGCGAAATCACTCCTCAATTTCAAAAGCAAATAAAATGTGTTTTATGGCGGTGTAACGTCATATCAACAAGAATTTGAGCTCTTTCCCAACCTCATTAATTGCATTAAATATTAAAATTTCTAAATTTGGAGGTCATTCTATTAAAATAACACGTGATTAATGTTTCGATTGTCTTTCCCAATAGGTATTCTTTAAAAAGAAAAAAAAAACACACAGCCAAAGACCACAGCTTTCTGGACTTATGCCACTTTATACCTGCCAAAAGCATCCTTAAATCGATATTATATGACTTAATTGTTTGCTACGTAACACGTGTTCGGTAACGTTGCACGGTTTAGCATACAAACTCCACACTCGACCACTCCCAGATTACTAAACGAAAGGGAAACTAGTTTCTTTTATTATTCAAGGTGAACAGAACTGGAGGTCATTTCATCTTGTCTTCACCACAATACTCTGCGTCACACCCCTTTTCTTTAACTTCGATTGACTGCAGTCACGTGCCCGAAGATGTTACGTCACGATACGCTATATAGTGACCGAGTGGGGGTGGTTTTTTTCATTTGTTGTGGCGCACTGGTGTTAGGATGTTGTTTAATATCGTAAGTTGTGACGTTACGCTGTGTTTTCTAATATTTAAGAACGTTACGTTATTCGTTACCTTTAAAACAGATATTCTTACTTGTTTTTAGTTGTTAATCGTTTCGTTTATCTTTGTCGTTACGATAAATTCGGATCACGTAGCTTCTGCAACTGGAGGAATCAGTAACCAGCACCATCAACAAGACGTGAGTTTCGTTTGTTTCTTATTGATTTTTTTTTCTTTTTTCTTTAATTTCTAACTCGAAACATTCCTTAGGATGCTGGAAATTATAATTTTGGTTACGATGTGCAAGATCCCGGCAGTCATCACTTTAGAAGAGAATCGGGGGATGCTTACGGGCGCGTTGTAGGATCGTACGTCTTTCAGAAGCGGATGGCAGACACAGGATCGTCGATTACGTTGCTGATGAATATGGATTTCGAGCCAAAGTTAGGACCAACGAACCGGGTACACGATCCGAAAATTCCGCTGCTGTAGAGGTTTTGAAACCCGGCCACCCTCCAGGACCTCCCAGAATCCCAAATCCTGTAGTTTCCCCCGCGCCCGCTCCACCTCCTCCACCTCCAGCTGATCCTCCGAGTCAAAATATTCTACCACCCCCGTCTTCGGTAAAATCCTACGTTCCCTACGTTAACGCTCCTTATAATTATCCTTACTATTACTCACCTCTGCCAGCTAATTCTCTATACCCCTCCCCCAAAATAAATACCCGGAATACATTCAGCATCCCCAAAACCCCCAAACCATTGCGAAATTTGTAGATCCTTATAGTTATAAATACGTCCAACCGCTTCATCCCACTTCCACCCATCAGAACCAAAGATATTCGTCAGCCTTAGTTAATAACCCCCCATTGCTCCCTACTCAAGCTAATTACAATCACCCTGCCGATGCCACTGACTACAACATTGGCCTCATAAGCTCAAAGTTGCCATCTAACTATAGAGTGGTACCCATACCTAACGGTATACAGGCGGTCCCAATTGATTCTTCAAGCGCTTCTAATTTGGGTGGGGGTGTTTATCAGCCTTATAACTACAATGCGGATAGAAACTACCCGCGTGCTACTTACCCCAGCAGGGATTTGAGCTACGTAGACACCAAGAAACAGAAGTCTTACTACGCTTATCCTCCTCCTACGGATTATCGTTACGCCGGAAGCAGACAGAGCAAATCTGTTACGCGAGTTTCTAAGAGTGTGGAGCATTGAATATGATTTTTGTGTTTTTATAACATTTTTAATTGTTTTTTTAAATGTTTATCGCTTGTATGATATAAGGTTTACTGGGCCAAATATTAAATAAATTCTTTTCTAAGCTGTGTTTGTGTTTCTTTGGACTTCTGATGCACCTGATGCACCTTAAATTCGCTGATTTTGCAAAGAAACTTATTGCATTTTTTGGTAAAGTGAACAATTTTTATGCCATTAAAGTAGATGTACTTGAATATAATCGAAATCTCTGTAATTGAGCGTAATCGGGCGTCATTTTAGTGCCCATAAAGAGGAGGAACCGCTTACTCTATGGATGCTAAGTCGAGGCGACAAAGACATTAGCTCACATATTTTTCTTTTTGGACACTAAAGGGCTTTTTCTGGATTCCCAACTCGAGTTCAGACAGATTCGTAAATAGGACCCCAAGCGGCGTGGATAAAACTCTGGAGGCTCCATATACTCGGGCCTCCAGAGTTTTATCACCCCTATCATTCGTCCTACATTATCTTGTTGCTGTGAGGGCCCGGATCCGAACTTCAAAAATGTTCGTGGTTAATTTAATCACTACCCTCGCCCCCATGTGTTCTCGTCCACCAATTTGGATAGGGGTGTTTATCTAGATCCAAATTGGTAGTGTCCCCCGTGTTTAAAACCATGAGACACTTTAAATAAATGAGACTTTTTCGATATCAACAGAGATAAAATATCATGCAAATAGGAATTAGTGTTTATGGCAAATTTGTATACATGAATCCTGAAAAAATATTAATATACATGAAGTTTCGTAAACGATTTCATTATTGCGTTTTCAACAATGCAAACAATATTAGTATTTTCTAACAATATTTACAGAAGTAAATAGTTTTGTGAATCGAGATAGAAAGATGAACATATGCGCTATATTAATGGTCATTTTACCATTATTTATTTTAATTTACGCTCCTGTGGGGCAAAACTATATGATACGTCTAAAAGAGAAATTCGTGAGTGATCCAAGCTCGTTGCTCCTCAATTCTCCAACGGAGGAGGACGTTGCTTACAACGAAGACTCGAAGAATGTGTTTTCAACACAGTTTAAAAACAAAAATGGCGTCTTTGTTCCACGAAGCAAGTCGAAAATTCGAAAATTGGACTGGCTCGTGATACCGTCGACTCAAAGAAATAAAGAATCGCCAATGAACAAGGATCAAGATCGTGGAGACTTTGAACAAAAGCGGGGTGTAACTGGACCAAAAATAATTAAAAATTCAAGAAGTGAAGTTTCGAAGCTTCCTTCTTTTCTAGAAAATTACAAGAAATACAAACAACTTTATTTTATCCAGAAATATGCAAATAAAGAGATCGAGCAAAAAGAAGACACGAAACAAACGAGAAAATTGGACGACAATATTGAATTTTCGGAGACGAATCGTCTTAATAGAATGTTAATTGGTCCAACGAAGCAGAAAGGAGACAAAAATAAAATTCCAGACAGTTTTAGAAGTGATTTGAAAGTAAACAGAAAGCTCACAGAACAAGAAATAAAGATCATAATGAAAAAAATCGGGCATGCCATATCCAACGTATTGATGGCTTACCTTTTAATATCGCTGATGTTTCTACTTATTACAGCGCTCGTGTACATATTTTTTAAGATATTTTATGAAAAACAGATATCAAAATCGGCTTTTTACGTCAGTTCGGAAGAGGCGGGCATAGAAACTGTTTTGCTAATGGAAAAAACATCGGAAGACGAAGATATTCAAGAAACAACTCCGTTGTTATTTCCGGAATCAATGTCACCGAAAATCGAAAAGGACCAGTCTCGTTCTTCTTCGTCGAATGGAGTCAAAACTGTACAGACGATGACCAAAGTTAAAAGTCCTGAAGACAGCGGCTCGTTTGAGAAAGAGGAAGAAGCCAGATTCTACAAATATCAAAAGAGAAACAGCTTATACGAAGAGGATACTGGCGACTTTCGAAAATCTTCCGGTGTGCCATCCGAAGAGGAAAGCATCTCTTGTGTCTTCACGAAGACGAGCAAAGATTCCGGTACATTGCAAGACATAAAAACACAAGAAAATGATAATTCCAGTAAGGAATGTGAGTCAGAAAAGAGCTCAGTTAACAAAATTTCATTGAGAAATCAAGTGCACGATCTGTACACGGTCCATACCATCGAACGTAACAACATACCACCAGCTCTTCAAATGAATAAAAGAAACTTCAAGAACTCAAACCGAGTTACTTATTCTGGAGATGCATGCGACAGATCCTCTATGGAACGTGGTATAAATTCCAAAAATTATTTTAAAGGAAATCGCATTGTCTTAAGAGCATCGACTCGCGAGGATCTTGAAAAATATACAGCGGATCTCCGCGCAATTTTGGAAACGACGTGCGAAAAATGGATGAATGAGGAAGACGATTTCGTGGAGAAGCAAATGGATTCACTAAATGGAAACAAAGATTTGCTGTCGAACGATAATCGACCGAATCGTCAATTAAGAACAGAAAATACAGAAATTGCACCAGATGCAATCGAGAATTTAAATACTAGAAGAAATTTTGTTGGTAAAACAAGAAAAATCTACGTAATTAGACCTGTACGAAAGTCCAGAGAGAAGGAGACTAACCGATAACAAAATTGACTTTTAAATAATTAGTTAATTAATCCTTAAGTACATTAATTCTGTGTTGATCTTTAAATACATTATTAATTACTAATGTATTATTTTGAATGAGTTATATTGAAAATAAATTTGTGTTGTCTTAAAAATATATACAATCACCTCTTTGTAAACAGTACGAGTATTTTCTAAGCTTTTTAAATGCTAAGTGGTTCTTTTCCGTGCTCGTTATGAGTATGGCCTACCCCATGGTACAAGTGGAGAGTAGTGAGAGAGGAGGCTCAACTTACCCATGAAAATTTCTATATCGACTCGAAGTCGAAGTGGTTCCCTTAAATTGGAAGGCTGGCATCTTATTTCACCATTTATTACTGGCGTTAGCCTATTGCTATGGACGATCCGGACTAAAACCCAATTTAATCCTTATAATTTACACATGGGTAGAATAATCAAAATCAGAACATGGGCAATATGGCCTCAATCGTATAGGAAAACCCGATTCATACGTCATAACTTGTAGATAGCGCGGCATTGCTTCCATTTTCAATCTTACTGGCTGATCCCATTGCGGGTGTAATGGACGTATTGTACTTGGCCATTTTTGGAGGTGTTTAATGGCAAATAAATTCATACAGTCTATTTGCAAAATTATTATCATTTAAAGAAAAAATAAACAAATCGTTTATTTTAATTAATTAATAATAAAACCGTTAAATATGCATCGCACGTTTTAGTTGCTGGGAGTCTAAACACGTAACTATCGATATTTATTGCCTTTTAAATTATATTATAAAGAAAATTTATAATATTTTTCCTGGTTGTTATTTATTCACCACCCAGCCTCCCAATTGTAGGCCTGACCGAACTCATAATGGGCTTTCTAAAAGAGGCCCTCTTAGTGTCCACGGGGTATTTAAAAATACACTTCCTTTGGGCATGTTTAAATTATCGTAAATGGCCTTCAGGAGCAATTATAGATTTTAGAATAATTCAAACATGCGAAGGTAAGTGTTCGGAATTTGAATTAGTTTATCAATATTAATTTTATTTATTTAATTCTATATATAACATTTCTTTTTTATTTTTATTCGAATTATACCGATAGAAATTCGAACGCGGAAATATGATACAGATACAAATTTATAAGAAATTTCCATAAATATTTACTTTTCAGTAGTTTCAGTTGATTTATTAGTTCATAAATGCCGAAAAAAGTATTGTTTTTTAAATCATAAGTATATATATTATATTCTACGCATGCGTTAAAGTGAAATATAATACATTCGTGTTCATAAATTTCTGTCACCTGCCAATCAGATAATAATTGTTTTGTTTAGTAAAATTACTACAAGTGGAATTAATATATACAAGGTCGCGGCTTTATCAATTATACAGGTTAAAATTAAACCAAAAATTCAAAATAATAAAAGGCTTTTAAACATTAAAAATTACATAAAATTTTTAAATTTAATTTTAAATAACTAGTGTAGAGTCTATTGTATTCCATCCCGAACACTTCAGTAAAAGTTTAAATGGCATGCTATGTAATGATTTATCGGTAGAATTACCGCATTTAACTTAAAATTGTTCAATAAATTTAGGATTAATTGATCCGTTAATTAGCGTATGAAATTTGTAAGAGTTCCTTCCGTTACGAGCGGGTCCGACCCGCAATGGGGTCAAACGTTCAGGTTACAAAACGAAGAATCGCGCTTGATCCGTATTACCTATGATAAATTTCCGAATGCGGATTAGATTTCGAAGCTTATTTGGCTTTCGATTCCAATTTTATTTCTTCGGGTAGCTCGAATGCGCAATAAGGTTAGCCAGTAGGAAAGGCCACTCGATTTAAACTGTGTTAACAATTATAATAATTTTTGTTGCTGCTTGACAGCGAGAGGTACTCAGGAGGATCTGATTCGTGAGGCTCGAAGAGGATTAAGTCTTTCCTTAATGAAGAAATAACTAAAATCGGAAGTAATATGGCATATTTAATTAGCAACTCAAAATTTCTTCGTCACTAAAACATAACCCCGATGAAACAGAATGGCCGAGCAATTAGAATGGCAACCGGGAACCGGAATCAAATTCGGACAAGTCGAAAATTAGTAAATTAGAAATTTTCGACTCCTCAGTAGTTTTTTCGGAGGTGGTTCGTCTAGATATGTTGGGTCTCATTCATTACCATTTGGCACTCCATTGTGGGGAGGCCTTTCCAGCCACCCCAACGGGCTGGCTAGAAAGGCCTCCCAAGGGGCGGAAAGAATTTATTTTTAAAAATAACGGAAATTTTTTATTTTTATAAATTAATATTTCTAATCGTTCAAAACGGATTAAAAAATTATCAAATTATATAATTTTTACAACCCGCACGAAATTGTAGCCAAGTTTGGCTACTTACTCATCTCGATAATCCGTTATTAAAACCATCGACCCGCAGGTGATCGAGCACGTTGTTTCTTTATAAGAAAAATGGCATTACACGTTCCTTTAGCGCCGGGAATATCCCAAATGTTAAAAGAAGGGGCTAAAGTAAGATCAATTATATTATTATTCTCGTTATTACCTTATTTATATCTTATTATTATTAAACATTTCGTTTCGTACGAAGTGAAAACGTGGTGAGTCGGTTTAAGCCTAAACTATGAATGAGATAATTCGAATAATAGATCCATTGACGAATTTCAAAATTTCGATTTCGTTCTCGTCATTCGAAGGCTAAAATAGTAATTTTACGGGTTGATTAGCCATTTTTACATTAAATTTCTCCTCTGTGGTGATTTCGTCGCCCACGCCTTTATTTTTCCTAATTTTTTTTTCTTTTTTTAATGTAAAATTAATTTTATGATGAACTTTTATGTTTACAATTATCCTTATTAATGCTGTTGTTGTAGAGTTTCAAAATAACGTGGCTTTTCTATCCTTAAATTATTATATTTATTCATTTTACGAACAGGTGTTCTATAAACTTCTGTGCAGATAGCCTTAAAATATAGTCTAATCGTTCTTATTTATTATTTGCCAGATGATGAAGGTATGCACTTGCGTCTCTGTAGGATCCGGGTTTGAGTCCCGAATATTTATAATAGGTTGTTTGATCGGTAAGATTGCGGATGCAAATGGGACCGTTGGGACCTTAACGGAGCTGAAGATTGCGCTCGTAGCGGCAGAAAAGTCAAAGGAATCGTATCTCTGTGTGACCCTGTGAGAGATGTAGCCTCCCGAAATCGGCCACTTCTAAGTGCCGTAGGGAGTGGCCCGTTGGTGACCGAGCGGTTCCGTTCCTCGAATGCTGGGAATTTGGTTGTGGGTTTGCGCCTGGCCGGGACGGGCTGGCCGTGTGGAGTTTTTTGGGTTTTCTCCGCATCGGTAATGCCTAAATAGGGAGCAATTACCCTTAAAAAGATCTCCTGGAAGGCATCCCCCCTCCCTAGATAGATCACCCAAATGTTGCATTATCATAACTTAATCAAACAAACAAACAAACTGCTATAGGGAGTTGTGCTTCGTGCTCTTCTAAGTTTAACAGATGGCCCGTCGGACATTCTAACGGTATTTATCGGTAAAGAATAAAGAAAAGTCCAACAATCGACACTTTGCAATATAAAATATGCAAGAAACTTTTCTCTTTCCAGAAAATACATACAGAGAAACGTTTTGTTCTACTTTGCAATATATTTGCTTCCAAATTGAAACCCCGATGGTGTCGGTTCTGGTTGCCATCTTGCTTGTGGAGGTTGTGTTTGCAAACAAATTTGTCTTGGACATAGCAACCAGTGCCCTTTAACCTAAATAATGAATGTATTAACATCTACTGACCAAAAATAGTTTTTACCTTGAACCAATACTACTGCCTATTCTCCATACTCTGCATATGGTCGTGTGGATACAGAGGTGAGAACTTCTGCACCTACACGGCCGTAAAACTATATATCGAGTACTCCATGAACGGTCAAGTGGGCTACTCAAAGCTGGCATAGTCTCCTCATTTTTAATTTTTAAAATGGTTATACATATAGAGATGGACAATATGAAAATATCTTCTCCAAATTTATTCAGGTTATGCATGCTAGATGTTTCAGATATGTCCTACGTAATAAGAACAGGCCAAATAGTTAAACATGATAGTCTTAGCGGAGTGGAGTGCAAGGCACAACTTCAAGTATGCCCTGGACGTGGCTGATTTTGGGGGGTTATATCTCGCCAAGGGTCACATGTAGAGGTATGCTTCCTTTCATGTTTTTGCTCCTGTGGACATGCTCTACAGCTCTGTTAAAGTTCCAACTTTGTCATTCTCATCAATTGTGCCATTTGATCTTGATGTATTCAGTTCTGTTCTCACCACTTGGAGAAACTTACAATTAGCAAGGAAAAACCCTTTTTATTGTCACGGAGGAAAGGATTTTAAAAAATAAAAGAAATTGTTTTTATTCTTTTATAAAATAGAAGTCATTAAGATTTAAATTATGCACAATTTATCATTTTATAAATATTATATTACTGTGTTTTCATCACTGATATTATGATTGAGCTTAACATTGGCTTGTAATTCAACAGTGAAGACCGGTTCATACTTTGTGTCAATAGAAAAGAGAAGAGGAAATGACACTAAATAGGTATAGTGCATAATACTGTGCGTTACTAGTGACATATTTCTATTCTCTTGGTTGGAGAGAAAAGTCTATGGAAATTCTGTCTTTCTCCCTTTCAGTAGCCCACAATTCTTTGCATCCTTTATCATGGAGACCAATAAAGTTGAAAATATTACAATTAGAGCAGAATTATTTTTGATAAATTGTAATTTACCATTTTTTTAAGTTAAACATATCTGAATAGATATCTTTTTGTAGACCTGTACATTTAAAACTTACTTAAAATATCAAAATGTCTTCCTTAATTTCTTTTGTAAGG
The DNA here is from genome assembly GCF_030686945.1 of Centruroides vittatus. NCBI lineage: Eukaryota > Metazoa > Arthropoda > Arachnida > Scorpiones > Buthidae > Centruroides > Centruroides vittatus. The sequence continues at coordinate 176,480 of NW_027121735.1, forward strand.
TTCTAATAGTTTCCATTCTCTCTTCTTCTCAAATTAATTAACTACATATAATTTAATTTGAGAATTTTATGACTCCAGCTTCACGTTTGCTACACTTTGCAAGCTATATTTTACACTGCAAGTACTGAAAGCCCACATGCGATTTTCTTCTCTTTTCTATGCCTGCAAAGAATGAACTGGCCTTAATATACCAATACATTAGGACAGCAGTTTTCAACTTATTTTTATTGTGGAACTCTTAACCTTAATAAAAAATGTTGAAACCCTGACAATTTTTTAATGATTATAGATTAAAGAGCAGAAAGAAACACCAAAAACAATTTATTGAAAATGAAAAAAATCAAAAAAAATTAATAATGGAAAGCAAATACCAGGTATTACTACTAAAATTCAACCTGGTCATTAATGTGAAAGGTTAAACTTCTTTTCTTTCAATATTTTAAACAGAGCTAGTGCCTAGATTTATACTTTTGTTTGTATCCACCCTTTGTCTCCTTGTCACTAGAAACATTTAAAATACTTGCTACAATTCTCCTCAAAACACCTTTCTCACCAATGCTCTATGATTTTTTAATTTGTATGTACACAATACTAAAAATACTACAAATGTATACAATTCCGAACTATATTTTTGTATGAAGAATACTTAAAATATCACAAAACAATTGCAGTGCAAAAATCTAATATTCTTTGACTGATATGCCGGCTTCTACTCTATACCATTGGGCTGCGACCCACTATGGACAACGGGATGTTAACTTCTTGGCAACACGTGATGCTCGTCTGACGTGAGTGTCCTTTAACTAATGCCATAGTATGTACAGTACAGTACCGTTGGTCAGCTGACTGGCCAGTCCTGTTATTAGATTCAATAGGCTTGCACAGCAGATATCAACAAATTAAAGTATATTTAACAATTTTATTATTTATATGTTAGATGCTTTTCAAGGTTATTTTTTAAATGATTTTCTGCCTTTAGGTTAACTTTTACTGTTTTTATGGTTTTCATTGTCTTGACACACACAATATGATTTCAATTCATTCCATTATCAATAAATCGGTACCCACTGTTCATAAACCTATAAATAACTAGCACATGTATAAGACGTCATAAGAGGACTCAATCCCAGACTAGAACAATTACACTTTACATCCCAAATCTTCATTGGCACATTCATACGTCACTAGACTTAATGGATTTTATTGGCAGAACTCTAGGATTTTGCCAATAAATGTTGGGAACCCCTGCATTAGGATAAGGTTGTATTTCAACAATTTTGCAGCAGACTGAGTTTAGAGATTCTCCATTTTTTCTGTGCATTAATTCTTTATGGATTTGCTTGTTGGTATAAGTAATATTAATTTTTTAATTAGTATAATAACTCTAATATTACAGATTGTTCTACAAATCTTGGCTAGCAGCTGCATGAAATTGTAGAGTATTTAAAGATTATATAGGCCCAACAACCCACATTATGCTGCTAATCCTTTAATCGTATAATCTGTTTTAATATTTTAATAGGGTGGGTAACAAGGAAGGGTATTTTAATATGTGAAAGGTATAGATTATACCTTTCACATATTAAAATACCCTTCCTTGTTACTGTTGTATAACAGTAGCTTGGCCAAGATTTATGAAACGTACTATATGCTTGGTATCACAAATTCTAAACATATCTTGTAAAATTGCCGATTATAAACATATGTGGCTACTATGGGATTCAAATTCATAATGTAACAAAGAAATTTCTTAAATTCCATATACTAATTAAATTTAGTTGCAGTTTAGAAGCATTTAATATAAAGATTTATTTAAAAAAATTTGTATAATGAGTTTGAAAATGTCTTATAGTCAAGAGGAACATGCTAGACCAGTGATTTCCAAACTTCTTTGTTCCATAAAGTTATACCCAATGCCTCTAACCCATTTATTCAGGTATGAGAAAGACTTGAAAGTATTCTAAGGAAAACTATGAACCTCACAGTTTGTGTCCTTACCGTACATTGTTCTCAACATTTAGAAACCATTAAATGCAATGTTTCTTCTTACCTGTTTAACGGAGGAAAGGCAAGGGTCTTCAGTGACCTCTAGCTTTACCTGTGATCGCCATTCAAAACCCTGCCTCTGCAGCCCACTTGTTTCTTTACGCCCCCCAAGATTTACTCATCACCCACTTTGAGAACCACTGCATTAGACGCTTTCTGCTAGGAAACATTTATGGCAGGAGAAAAAAAATGTATCTCTATTCAAGGAAAGAAAACACTCTTCTGTTTCCTTTTCCAGAACAGTATTAGTTTTTAGATGACTGAAGAAAATGTACAGTGTCCTCTTTATATTGCAAATGAATTTTCTGCTTGTCAGTCTTACCGTTCGTCCCACATTTAATACCGTGAGCGTTCCATAATTTTTCACGAGATGTCAATGACTTCTCAGATTCAACTGTAACTTTTATTGTGTAATCTTTCAAAAAATGAAGACGAAATTAATAACTTAAACTTGAAGCTTTAGTTATTTCTTATCGACAATCAAGCCGTTTCTAATGGATTTTGTTGGATTTCCCCCATTTAACATTTGGAAATTGAAAGTTTGCTTTTGATTGGCTAACAGATTTCAACTGTGAACCTTACAAATTTGAATTTTAGAACTTAATGATACCAAAATTTTAAATTTTGCACTGTGATTGGTCAGAAAAAATTTCAGTTTGCCAACATTCATTTAAAAGAACAGTACAAATGTACAGTCTGTCACAGATAAATTAATTTGCATATCTAGTGACATTTTAAGCCTCCTGTAAGCTATTATGCAGTGCAATGTTTCGTTTTACCAAGTCTCAGTTTGGCTAAACTTTTCGATATATGGTTACAACTTTTCGGAAAGACAATTAGCCAAATAACCAGTTTAGCCGTGCCGAACTCTGCTTTCGGTCATTAATCGTCTGCTTTTTCTGTCGTAAAGTATACTTTTCTGCTCGGAAAATGTCTAGTGTCCCCCTGACAGAGTTCCATTCGTAGTCAATTATTAAGCAGGATATCCAAAGATTACATTTACAGAAATTGTAGAACCTCAATTATATGAAGAATGTCGAGATGGTGGCATTTACCTCAGAATTAATTAGTTCAGTAATATTCGAGTAAAATTATTTGTCTGTGTATGTGGAATTTGTAGTTGGTTTTCACAACTTAGCACTTAAGGGTAATATATAAGTGATATTTTCTATATACCAGAAATAATTGTAATTTTTTTACAATCTTGACCTGTCCTTATAATTATTTTCAATCTTTTGTGTGTAAGTCCGGGAACAACTCGGCAAGATGTAACCCGAAACATTCTAAATGATTCGTGAAAATCGATGAAAATTTAAATGGGAAAATTTCAGAGTGATAGATTTAAGTGGGTTTCTCTTCATAAGCAACAACTAAAAATATATATTCCTCATCAGATTATTTGCCAGCATATTCTTGATACAAGTATAGTAGTGAACAAGAGGAATATTGACTTCTTGGGACTGTAAACTGTGTGTATCTTTGAGTGCGTCCATACCAATAATGCACAAAAATGTCTACGTCCCTTTATTGTCAGTGTAGTTGTTCTCTTAAATTGCTCTTCACTGGAATTATTTCTTCTGATCTTTAACCACATAAATTATTTTAAATAAAATATTTTGCCTTTACAAATTGTGAAATTATCATACTTCAACTATGAAAATTGAGCGATTGTGTATTAAGATATTCCCATATAACTGTGAAGGATGTGGATTCCAAAATTCACATCTGTGAGAGTAGGTTCGGGCTCATCTAATATACGAAAAATTGTGTCCCTAGTTTAGTTTTATTTTGCCAGAAAACATTCAAACTGATCCGAGAAACCTATGTTTTTAGACTTGCAGTAGTCATAAAGACGTTTGAGTGCCGAATCACGAATTGGGTGGAAATAAAGAACTCTTAAATACCATGTACTAAAAAATAGTTTTTCACTTTATAAACTTGCGAGTTCTTTTTCTGAAAATGAATAAATTTAGTGGCGCTAGAATCTCAAGAAACACTCGCACAAATAACCTTTATTCCAGCAGACAAATTTACAATCTGCTAATGTTTTCGACTCGGTCGATAGCTTGTCATTGAGCTAGTTGGCTTTGTCAAAGTGTTTTCTTAACTCTAAACATGCTACACCTGTGGTTCTTGACGTTTCTGTTGCGGTCTTCTAAAACCCCCACACCGTGACAGTTTACGAACCACCAGTTGAGAAACATGGTGCTAGGCAATTAAGAAACTTTATTCTCTTTAACTATTTAACACAATAGATTCGAAAGCAATGTTGCAATTAAGCACGTTACACACCCGCACTTAACTGCATAATTTATTTATAGACCCGAGTGCTTCGTAAAAATATTTCTTTAATATTGATTATGTGCAATACAATAAGTACGAAATTAAGAGTTAATCAATTCGAATTTTATTCAGATTACTCAATTACTACATTATTTTACTCGAGTAGCGAGCTGCTTTATTAAAAAATTGCAAATCAAATGCTGTTACTAAATACTTTCGGATACAAAGATCTGTCATCAAAATACATAGGGGACCTGATAGAATGCAGACGGTGCCATTTATAATGTGATAACAGATTAGATTCTAATTTTGGCATCGTGCACTACATACGCAAGCTTCGTGTTGCACTTTAATAAAATAAAATAAAAATAAAAAATGTTTCATTTTTCCTCTTGTCCATTTTTGCCTCATCTTTTCTATCGTTTTTGAGTACATACTGTTACAACCTGTGCATAGAGTCTTGGATATAATTTCCTTATTGGCTATTTTTTAAATAGTCCACAATAAAAAATGCTCTAGCAAGATAGAGTATTCTTTATTGAGGTGTAAATAGTGAAATAATTATTAATTTTTGTAAGAAGTATGACTGAATACTCTAAATATACTACTAAAATGTTATATATAGGGTTGTCATTGTGGATTTGCCTGTGCCACAGTATTTTATACTCTGCCATTCCCATCCAGGCGACCTATTCTGAGCTCTTCCGATAACTCAACGAGAGCGATACGTGGGACGTTCGATAAGTCCCCTTAACGAAAGGCAGTTGACGAACCTTAGTCAAATTACTATTCTGTGCTCCACATTAAGTGGGTTTTGCTACGGTAGTCGGTTGAGATGCGTCTGTGTTCCATGCTATCGATAGCTATTACGCTTTAACCAATTACAGTTTAGTTAACATTGTATTTTTGTCACATGACTGTAACCCGCCATTTTCTAAGCGGAGCACGTAGTTTTAGCATTGTCGTGTATCAGCGCTAGTGAAATAGTTTTGTTTTAAAATGTCGAAGAAAGGACAACGAGGCCAGTGAACTACAAGTCGCCAGTCCAAGATGCTCGTTAATTTTATGGAAGGCACCCTAAATTAATGTCAGGGAAGTTAGATGCTTCCTTTACCGTAAAAGATCGCCAGAAATTGTGGCAAGAAATAGCAGACTGTCTGAATTCCGATGGAGTCGGCTCACAACAAGATCCAGAAAGATGGCAAAAAGTAACTGATAGTCACATCGATTTTTCCGACCGATGGCGAGATTATTATTAATCAAATTGAAGACAAGTCTGCCCAAGAGGGACCACCATTTATTTTGCGCTCCAGACTAAAAACATACACATAGGCTTTTAAAGGACTTTTTTACCTTTGGCGACATGAAGCCTAAAAAGGAAGGCCTGTCGCCATATGTGTATGTTTTTAGTCTGGAGCGCAAAATAAATGGTGGTCCCTCTTGGGCAGACTTGTCTTCAATTTGATTAATAATAATCTCGCCATCGGTCGGAAAAATCGACAAAAAGAAATTTTAAAATACCGACGCCAGGGTGCAGCTTTAAAATTTGCATTTTCCAGCGCTTGTTCCAGCAGATAAAAAAGCGGAAACACCCACTGGCTGGATGGTTGAAGAGTAAGACGTCTGTGTGTCACCGACTCCTAGTTTTAACTGGATGTTTGTGTTTTTTAAAGGACTTTTTTACCTTTGGCGACATGAAGCCTAAAAAGGAAGGCCTGTCGCCATATGTGTATGTTTTTAGTCTGGAGCGCAAAATAAATGGTGGTCCCTCTTGGGCAGACTTGTCTTCAATTTGATTAATGATAGTCACATATTTATATATTTATATTCAAAGCTATCATTTTAATTTATACATATGCAAATGAAACCTATTTCAGAAATAATGTTCATAAGAAAGCAATTACATTATTCATACAATATTCATAAACAGTTAAGGTAATTATTTTTAAGCAATACAACAACATAGTTTATTAACTCTCTCTCCAATTGCTCGTGAAGTAAAATCATTCTTACAACAAAAGAAGCCATGTTGTTTTCACTTTCGTTACGTTCCTAATGGCAGCTCGAGAGTGACCGATAACAAAAGCTTAGTTATCGCACGTGTCTATCAGAACCAAAAACGAAACGTACGGCTCAGAATAGCATTTTTACGATTGATTAAACACGAATCACGTGGTTCCGATAGAAAATGGTTTTTAACGTATTCGTTAGCTTAACGATACAACTCAGAATAGGTCCCCGGGACCTTTCTATATAGTTCGTCCACTGTCTCTCTGAACAGCTTTGTCCTCCCCTACCATGCAGATGCATATCTAGTGTTTTGCACCCTGTCATCTTTTCTAACCATTTATCCCATTTATTTTAACCTCTTTGTTGTGCCTTTTTGGAGAATTATATCACTTTTGTTCCTATAATCATTAATTCGATTCATAGTTAATGCCAAACGAACTACCTAATCACTGTGCTATAATATGGTTATGTGATTAAATACTAAATAATTTGTCTAGAGGTAGGCAGTTATGCTGCCATGTTGCTATTTAATAATTACAATAAAATTAAATATAATTTAGAATTTTCTGAAAGAAAAGAATTGGCCCAGAGTGGGACTCGAACCTGCTATCAGCGCACTCACTCGTTTTGTTTTAAAATGTCGAAGAAAGGACAACGAAGCCAGTGAACTACAAGTCGCCAGTCCAAGATGCTCGTTAATTTTATGGAAGGCACCCTAAATTAATGTCAGGGAAGTTAGATGCTTCCTTTACCGTAAAAGATCGCCAGAAATTGTGGCAAGAAATAGCAGACTGTCTAAACCCGTTAGTATTTAATTAATTACATAGCCATATTACAGCCCAATAATTTGGCAGTTTATTTGAAATTACCTTTGTTCCTATTATGTATATGCTTCTGATGAGTTTTTTTTTTTCTTGTAACATTATGCATTCTAACTTACTCACTTTTCATTGGTATCCATGCTGCGGTGTGGCAAATCTTGCTAGTTTTGAAGGCCTCGCTCTTAAGAATCGTGTATATTCTTTTGTTATACAGAATTCCTCTCACTAGTAGCCTAGCTAGTGGGACAGGAAGGGGTGGTCTAGCATGGGCAGTACATTTTGGGAATGGTACTTTTCGTCTGCCAGAAAAGGACAGTTCTTCTTTGTTGGGATAGTAAAAAGATACAAGATGTCGGACACAATTTTTTTACTTTACAGAAACGTTGCTTGTTGTTGGAAATTTTTGACAATAGTAAAGACCGTGTCTGGAGGACTGCCTTATCGGCCATTAAATCAAATGATTAGTTGTGCTTAATTAATAACAATGGTAGCAGTGTCTTACCTTTCTACAGGTTTTTCCCTATGGCTGTACATCTTTTTCACTTTTTGTTTAGGTATGTTTGATGCATGTTACATTGTGTTGTTTTGTGGGGATGGCAAACTCGAGATTCTCCCCGAGCAGCACAAACCCTATCAGTGCCGTTGCCACTTGTAGTTTTGGCAAGGGCAGTGGCGCATTGAATTAATATTTTTTACGAATTTAACAAAGATTACGAAATGTTAACATTTTGATTGATCGGTTTTGAGGGAAAACTATTTCCATATACAGAACGAGCAGAAAATTCAAAACAGATTTCTAATTATTAATTTTTATAATTCATACAATACTTTTAAGTGTTTCTATTTAAGTTTCTACTGTATAACAATACAAGTGGTGCTATTAATTTGCAGAATATCTATAGTTTAGTTAAAGAAGTCCGATATTAGATTTTTATCTTCAGAATCTGTTTCTAGAACTCTTCTGTCTCACTATTGACAGCTTGTAACGAATTAGATTTTAAAACTGCGGCCTTTAAATGTCATCCGTTGTAGAATTTCTTTATGTAAATTTGACTTTGCATATGTTTTTTCTGTATCTTTACGTGTTTAATGAAGTCTGCTTCTATTTTATCATGCTTTGTTGTGAATTGTATGTGGCAAACTGCCGGGAGACAGAGTAAATCATTCGTTGTGTCAAGCACACAACGAATGATTTACTCTGTCTCCCGGCAGTTTGCCACATACAATTCACAACAAAGCATGATAAAATAGAAGCAGACTTCATTAAACACGTAAAGATACAGAAAAAACATATGCAAAGTCAAATTTACATAAAGAAATTCTACAACGGATGACATTTAAAGGCTGCAGTTTTAAACTGCGTTCTTCATACATAAAGAATAGCAAGGATCACTAAAAATGTTCACTTTATCATGCCTTGCACTTTTTATTCTGGAAAGTCAAAATGAAAAACGTCAAACACAATAAATGTCCTTTGTTCCGATCCCAGACACAAGGCAAAGGAGGATCTGCAGACCAATACAAAATTGCAGTCAACATTTCAACAGCTAGATTTCGCATTGGTATGCATAAGCATGAAATTTACCAGATACATAGTATCATACTGAAATATCTGTATACATGTTCTTTGGCATAGCAGACTAACTCTCTGCTTAAACACATCTTTATAGGAGATTTGCTGTTGGACGTTGTTTGCACGGCTTATCGTAGTTCAAAAGTACCATTCCAAAATTAAAATTGAAGTAGCAGGAGGGATACGTGTCTGTACGTATGTCGTAATAAAAGCAAATTGCCGAGCAGCATGAAGAGCAAACAATGTGAGCAAGAATGCATAGAGTCAACTATTCTAATGCTCATCCTGATTTTTGTGACTGTAATAGTCCAGAAAAAAAGCGTATTTAGAATTGACAAAATACTGTGTATATATTTTATTGATTTTATTCATATACTGTGGCTTCAGAGAAGGGTGGAGCTCTGCATTTGTGATTGATCTGGATTCTGTCTCACCTATCTAGACTCGCGACTTGAAATAACTTACAGGGCTTAAAGTGACTCTCTTTTTTAGCTTTTTTTCATAGCTCCTCTCTTTTTTAGCTTTTTCTGAGAAAAACTCACTTTTTTAGCTTTTTTCACTTCCCATGTGAATTTTTTTTTTTTTCGTAAATGTGCTCAGGAGCGAAATAGTGACCGGCACGTCCCCGTATGCCTTATGGACTGTGCGCGACATGATAAGGCACTGTCGTATACACATGTAGTGTACTACATTTATATAGACTAACAAAACGAGGAGCTTCCCAAAGCTTGATACTTTGCACATGCTGTAGGAATTTGCACGTGGGTTCTCCTTGTTTGTATTCTTGTGAAATACCGATCTCCGCGGCGCTTCGATATAATCACGCTGCATTAAGACATAAGTACACTTCTAGTTCAGCGTTAAGAGTGATTTTTATACAGCATTATTTTTAGCATTTGTATTTATTTAAGCGCAGTGGACAAAAGAAAGAATAGATTTTATTTAATACTAACAGTAGAAACTCATGTTTTAGCAACGGAAAATCGTATAGAACCCAATACTTTCTGAAGTAAGTTGCTAAGCAAACTTCTTCCCAACCGCCTGCTATTCTTTAGCTTAAATGATGACATTTACTCGTTTTTGACTACCAGTAGAAAAACCGAAAAAATAATTGTTGAGCGATAATAAATTTGATTTCTACTGTTATTATTAAATAAAACGTTGTAGGACACTCGTTTCAAAGCTTGTATCTTTCTAGCACTCTGTAAAATTAAAGATCGAGCGAATCTCGTGCCAGGAAATACAAGATTTTAAACTAATATCCTAAATATTAATAACTTCTGTAGAGACAATCTTTAGACAAAGACAAAAGTTTGGTTTTAAGTGGGTGCTTATATATTTGGCATGCACCATGGTTTTCTGCATTCTAACGGTGTCCTTCATTTTCCATTTCGACAAACTATAAAACTCTTCATGCACGTGCGCATTCGAACAGCTGCGGTCAATCCGGCACCAAATTAAAAAATTAATTTGTAAATATTTAGCGTCGAAAAACTGCTATTTTCACTTTAATCTAGCTTTTCGATATGCTTCTAGTCGAACTCAGTCAAAAAATTAATTTAATTATAATTTATTGAAGATTTTAATATTTTAATATTAGAAAGTAATTAGCATAAATTACATGGTGTCATGTCTCATCTTCGCTCCCGTTCAAGTTTATTGTCCTATACATGCGCCGATGTTTGTTTTTACTTCTGCTGGGGTTTTATTTCAACCTCGACCATTTGGTTACGCAAAGTGGGGAGACGGGCATCATGTGATCGCGTACCTGACTTTTTACAAGTTTCCTTACCTCGAAAGAAACTTATATTTTTTCTTGATTTTAATTATTATTAATTAACTTTTTTGATGGATTCTTATATCTTTGTATTATCTAAAGTTGCAGATATAGATGCGTAAAACTTTATTTAAAAAATTGTTTTTCTTATATTTTAAAATTCAAAAATAAATTAAATATCGGAAATGCTAAACTATAAGTACAGTGTGTTTTACGTTATCATTGCGAACAGATACAGCCAATTATTTTATAAACGTATTTATTATTTCAATTTTTATAAATTATTTAATTTGATGCAACGTAATCAATTAATTACTGTGGCGCGTTAACATGGGCGTAGCCAGGAAAGGGCATGGGTGGGCACCCCCCCAGTTAACCTGGTGCCCCTCCCCAGAAAATTACAGCTTCTACTAGGCCCCCCATAACAACACGTTAATTAATATGGAGGCTAGACTCGATTCAATTACTTTTTCATTTCAGACGTTAATTACAGTGTTATTTTAATGTAATTTTATACATAATGTATGTTTATTATAATTAATAAATCTATATAGGAATAATATCTGTGTCTAATAAAACAAAGCGATTATAAAAATGAAAAGCGTGCGTTCCATCTCGATCTTTTGTAAGCGAAATTTTATGATTTTAATTTTTAAAAAATGAGATTTTTATTTATAATTTCTGTAATTTGATCTATAAGAGCAAAAAACTAAACTTATCAAATATCAACTCTCTGTAAATAATTTCATCATTTACTTATTAACGTCAGATTTGTTAAATTTCATGGGATTGTATTATTTTTCAACTTGAGGGTAGTAGAAAGCTTTGTATATTTTCTCCCGTGAAAGTAATAGACTCTGCCGGTTCCCCACTGTGAAGGACAACAAACTGCTAAATGTTTAATTACATTGTTTTCATAAACTCTCTTCTCTGTCAGTTGTGGGTCGAATGACTAACAAATTGTTTTATTGTATTCAGGGGAATAGATTTGGAGACTAGTATTACCAGTAATGAATGCTGTAATTTTATTTTTAATCATTTAAAAAATATTGATAAAATTACCAAATAAATGATTGGGTCACAATTACTAGTGGTATTGCTATATAACAGACGTGGGCAAATGAGACTCCGAGAGCCGCATGCGGCTCTTTTTGAATTTTATGTGGCTCTTGCTGAAAGTGTTAATTTCTGCTTTTTATTATTATTTTTACAGTTTTATTTCCACAATTTTGTGAAAATATGTTTATTAAAAAAATTCAATACTTGTTCTATATTATATAATAAAATCCAGGTACAGAACTGCAGTACAGAATAGAAAAGTACAGAACCGCGGCTCCCATGCATTTTGCAAAACCTACATTTCGGCTCCCACTTTTGCTTGCCCACCCCTGCTATATAATGAACATGCAACCCACTGATTCTGCCAGAAGTTGTTTTTTTTCTTCTTTAATTACATTTTTTTTATGAAGAAATCAAAAAATGTACCTTGAAATAAATGGCATTTGAAATTTGGCATGTTATATGGAAACACATTCTGGTAGTTATGTTACTATTCCATTTGCTCTGCTGTGTAACGGTGGGAATTCTGTACGGGGCACATGAAAACTTAATGCGGGCCTGTTCTGGCTTAATGCAGTCTTACTGGTCAATTTTCTGGAGTATAAACTCAGCCTAACTATTTTCATATTTAATCTTATCAGTCCACTTAATAATCAATCTAATATCATATGCAATGTTATTGATACAAAATATGTGTGCGTTTGTGTGTTTTTTTAATAACGCCTGTTTTCGTTCATTTTAACACTATTAGCTTTTTTAGCTTTTTTTCAGTCTGAACTCTCTTTTCTCACTTTTTTTTATTGCCATGACTGCTTTAAGCCCTGAACTTATTATTATATGATTTAAAATAATAACTTCTGCATTAGTTTGAAAGTACTCTCGCAATTGAAGATGTAATGTTTTAAAATTGTACTTTATGTGTATAAATATATGACATTTTTCACATTGGAATTTTCTGGGTTTCTTTTGTGTGTCTGACATATAAATATGAGCCAGTTTCGCGTAGAAATTCCTCTCGGGAGGCATCTTCCTTTGGAAGATTGCCCGTGTGTTGCTTTGCCAAATCCCATCAAACCAAACCAGTCTTTCACATTGTAAAGTTGTTGTACCTTAATTTTTATTATTACTAGGGTAGATGTACTAGTTTTGGCCAATGTAGTACCAGTTCTGGTACTACATACAGCCAATGTAGTACAAACTTTTGTTAACTGTGTGAACAGTTAACAATAAAAGTTTGTTTCATTTGTGATTATATTTTTAATTTGTTAAATTTGTTTTCTGGCCGGAACTGGTACTACATTGGCCGAAACTGGTACATTTACCCTACCACAATATCAAATTATAGATAATTAAATTCTATTTTACGGTTCCCTAATCTGCGAGAAATCTAAATTTCTAAATTACGTTTGGGCTATTTTTCTAAGTTAATTAAAATCGCCAACCTTTAGACAAAATTATGTAGTTTAATTAACTTAATATATGTCGGAAGTAACCCGGCAACTTAGATTTCCAATAAAACATTTTATAAATAAAATAATGAGAAATTGTGTTTTCTATTTACAGCATTTCCGAGGTCTGGACGAAGCAGTTTATCGAAATATAGAAGCTTGCACCCAGTTATCTCAGACTGTTAAAAGTGCTTACGGTCCTAATGGTTAGTTTATCTTTGAATTTGTTTCTTAAAATGCTATTCTTGTATTAAATTTCTGTGTAAAGTTTGAAGTTGTACCTATTTAATTTGCCTTTGCCTGGGCTAATTTCCCGTCGTTAAAAGGGAAAAGTCTATAAAATGTTTTTTCTTTTAATTTCAGGTTTAAATAAAATGGTGATCAATCATTTGGAAAAGTTATTTGTTACAAATGATGCAGCTACCATTATCAAAGAATTGGAGGTTTGTTGATTTTTCTACCTAATTAGCTAATGTTTTTAATTTGAAACTTTGATAAAAAGTTACATAATTTTCTATTTAAGATTCAACATCCGGCTGCCAGATTGATTGTCTTGGCTTCGCAAATGCAGGAACAAGAAGTCGGAGACGGTACTAATTTTGTGATAATTTTTGCTGGTGCTCTTCTCGAGCAGGCCGAAGAATTGATTCGCATGGTACGTTTTCATTTATTTTCGCGTTAAGATGTTACTAATTAATTACAAAAAATGAAAGCTATATTTAATACAAGAAGTTAGATGTGACGGACGTCTTATTTGTGAGATACGATCATCAATAGGTCAAAAAGTCTTGTCAAAAACATAGTAGAGAGTGAAAATACTTGTACGTAGACCAGACATTAAGCTTTAGATCCCTCTATCTCGGTTATCTCGCAAGTTTTGATTTTATCATTTTGTGTTGTATTTCGATTAAGTTATGAATTATCAATATTTTCTCCTTTCTAAATTGTCAGTCGGCTTGTTTACTTTTAGCAAAAGGAATTATTTGCTGACTGTCCTTACTTTAATTACCCAAATATTATTTTAATATTGTATCTCTATTCCAGCACCATCTGCATTGGTTTCCAGTGACAGAAACTCGACAAAGCTTCTCCGAAACATGCGGAAATGGTTTCTGCGAGGAAAAAATAGCCGTAAAAATGCCAAGATCGAAAATTTGGCACACGAAATTTATTGATTACACTTTACATTTGGGCTTTGGTTAACTTGTTTTATAATTATTTTGTTGGCATGCTTTATCTCTGTTCATAGTGCTGAATTTTCCCTGATGATTCTTTTTGGAATTATTTTTTACTTGTGAAAACAGTTTTCACATGTTTCAGAGTGTCGTCATTAACTTTGGTTGAATTTTGGCCATTAGCTGTCTCTTCAGATGAGCTCAATTTTAATCATTTAGTCCATATTAATGTCTTTTTCTTCTCCTTAGGGATTAACCCCTGTTGAAATCCATGAAGGTTACGAACTTGCCTGCAAGAAAGCTTTAGAAATTCTTCCAAGTAAGTGTTATTTAACCTTTATTTCTTCCAAAACTCTGTCTGCATTAATTTCAAAAAATAAAATTGTATTTTATTCCAAGATTTACTGATGTACAAATTAACAATTAGAAAAATTTGTATATGCATATAATTATATAGAAAACAAACTTCAAATTATAGTAATAGAGTTGGATTAACTATTGGCTGATTAATTACACAGATGATATGTAATTTGGATTACGGGTAAACGGAAAAACTGCCTTTCCATCCAAAGTACGTAATGCGTATGTAATTAATTAATGAAGTTCTAGCTGGACAGTTAATCTAGCTCTATCATTTGACTATAAAATGCTTTTACATTCTATAAAGGTTAAACCCTTACTTCTGTATGATTCATGTATAAAATATTAGTGGTGTATCGCATACTAGAAATGGTATGTCGCATAGTAGAAATACTGCGTCGTATCAAAGCTGTATAGTGATGATTTGATTATTATTACAGGTAAAGTATGGCATTAAGGAGGAATGAATTTGTGTTATTTTGATAACGAGACTCGCAGTTTGCAAGAAGTCTTCAAAACTTTTAACGGGCTGCATCCATTATTTCTCGCTAATTGCACGTTGTGGTTTGGACGCAGCCTGTTAAACTCTTCGACAATTTCACGCCGACTGCAGATTTTGCCACCAAAATAGCTTAAATTTGTTCTTACTTATTCGGTGCCATTCTTTACCTGCAAAAGAACAAAGATCAATATCTATGATTTGAGACTACGGGACAACCCAAATATGTAAAGAATAAAAATTTATTTAATATCCGTTTTATTCTCTAGCTGTTTTTCTAATCATCGTGTCTCTTGCAGGTTTAACATGTTTTGAGATAAAAGATTATCGTAATGAGAAAGATGTTTTTAAAGGCATCAAAACTTCTGTGATGAGTAAACAATATGGAAATGAAATATTTTTATCAAACCTCATTTCTCAAGCTTGCAGTAAGTGTAGTCTGTTTTGCCGACTAGCTTGGTTCACTATAATTAATTCTTACTATTGTGTAAACAAACCATTTTTCCTTCTAGCTTCGATTAACACGTGTTTATATTTTTAACTTTTAGTCTCCATACTCCCGGAAAAAACGACCTTTAACGTAGACAATGTTCGTGTTTGTAAAATTTTGGTAAGATTGGTCTCTACGCTTGTATTTAATAAGAGAAGAAATAAAAATTTATAGTTTAAAATTTCTTAGGGTTCCGGCCTCCATAAATCAGAAGTGTGTCAGGGAATGGTTTTCAAGAGGCAGGTCGAAGGCGACATCACGAAAGTAGCCGAGGCCAAAGTTGCCGTCTACACCTGTGCCGTCGATGCGATGCAGACAGAAACAAAAGTATATTTTGGAATTAGTGTGTAATTTATTTTTAAATGAGAAAATATATGTTTATACAAGTATTCTTACAGGGAACCGTTCTGATAAAATCTGCCGACGAGTTAATGAATTTCAGTCGAGGCGAAGAAAGTATGTTAGAACAGGTAAGAGTGAGAAACTTTGATTCAAATTAGTAGCTTAATTTATAAAGTTTATTTTATAATTTTTATTTTTTTAAATGATGATTGATATTAATCATCATATAAAACGTCTTGAATTTCTCACGTCTTGTTATATTTGAAGTTATTTTTGCATGGAAATTACCACAACAATTATAACTGCAAGGTTTTCACGACATTGGAATGTCTTGACCTTGGTGTCTTCGACAATCGTTGTTATTATCGGGATAAATAAACTTTGATGAGCTCTTTTTCCAGGATTGATGTCTTTTAATTTATTTATTTTCAGCAAATCAAATCCATTGCCGATACCGGAGTAAACGTTGTTGTTTCTGGGGGAAAAATAGGAGACATGGCACTACACTTTTTGAATAAATACGGTATGATGGGTGTGCGTTTGCCTTCCAAGTTCGACGTCAGAAGGCTCTGTAAAACCGTCGGAGCAACTGCTTTGCCACGATTAGTAAGTGTTAAATGAGTAATATCTGTTTTAAAAACGCACACGTTTAAAACATATTATTATTGTTAAATGAAAACATAAACATAAAGCAATAAACAAATTTGAAACAAAAAAAAACAGAGGACTAAGACTTGAGTGCTGATATTCAGTGAGTCTTAAGGCAGACGGACAGCAAAATGAAAGTAGAGTTGAATGTCAGCAACAGGTGTGGCCAATTATCCGTTGTTTAATTATCGAGGTTTTGACCTTGATAATTAAAATGGAGACAACTGGTGATGCCAGTGACTGGCATTCAATGTTACCTTACTTTTTCCTTTAGGATTTTAATACATGTTTTTCTATATTTTACTTTTAATAACTGGTTTTGCTATTTTATTGGTGGTAATTCTCATAATATGTTCCTATTTTACTAAGTTGCTTAATTAAATATATAATAATCAGTTGTTATAATTTCACGCTGTAAAGATGTATTTTGAGACAGGAATTTATGCAGAAAAAATATGTAGTTATACATTTAAATTTGATATTAGTACACCTTTATTACGGTTTTATCTTAAAATTTAGTTCTCAACAAAAAAACTTTTTTGAAATAGTTCAAATAAAAAAAATTTTTTCCTAGAAAACGTGTCTTGCACTTCAGGTTAAGAACCTCTGATCTAAATCAGTGATGAGAATCATTTGTGTGATTCTAAATCAGCGAAGCTTCTACAATGAAGCAGGTCTTACATACAAATTTAGTACCGCAGATAAATTTTCCCACCATTGTTGTTGTTTAAAACTTTTGCTCATTGTTGAACTTTATCATCACAAAGTGCTTCTTTGTACGCGTTAGTTTTACGATTGTTTTGAAAAACAATTCGTTACTTCTTTCAGATTGCACCCACACCCGAAGAACTAGGTTATTGTGATAAAGTTTACTTAGACGAAATCGGAGAAACTCCCGTTGTAATTTTTAAACAAGGTAAAAATTAAATATTAAAAGCTATTTTAATTTGATTTAATAAACAAAATTGCAGTTAAACTGACGTTTTTCATCAATTTCTACTTGTATCCTTGTTTACTTTGGACTTTGTTTATTAAAAGTCCAAAGTAGACAAGGATACAAATAGAAATTGATAAAGGTAAGGACAAAAGACAAAAAAGAATTGACTTTTTTCATTGTTTCGTAGAAAGTAAAGAATCTCGAATATCTACAATTGTGATAAGAGGATCTACGGACAATTTAATGGACGATATCGAAAGGGCAATCGACGACGGAGTAAATACATTCAAAGCAATCACAAAAGTACATTTTCTTGTTTATTTTGTAGACGTTTCGAGTATATTTTTGTCATTTAAAACAAAAATAAAATGAAAACATTTTGCTTACTACTAACTGTATTTAATCACTTAATGTTATCAATTGTTAAGTGTAACATCTTTTATTTTCCTTTCAAAGGATGGTAGATTAATTCCTGGCGGAGGAGCAAGCGAGATTGAACTTGCAAAGCAGATTACTTCTTACGGAGAGGTAAGAAAATAATATATATACAAGGTGGTGAGTAGAGTTTGCAATGCTGCAAGTCGGACTTGTGGCATCAAACAGAAATAATCTAACAACTCAGAGATACTTCTGTTTGATTTCACTTGATCTAAATGAGCAGTCGTAAAGCAGGGGTACACTTGATTGATAAATAATGAAATTATGTATTTATTTATTATTTTTTTTTAGCAATTACCCAGCCTTGAACAATATGCAGTAAAGAAATTTGCCGAAGCCTTAGAATCATTACCTCGTGCATTAGCCGAAAATTCGGGTGTTAAGGTAAGTATTTATTTAAACACTCGATGATATTTCTTTATGGCAAAAAGTCTTATCATATATATCACAACAGCCTACAGAAGTAATTTCTAACTTATACGCCGATCATCAAGAAGGAAAAGTAAACGTGGGATTTGATGCCGAGGTTAGAAATAACTTTTACGTTTTGTATTAATTTATGTTTTATTTTTTTTATAACCAATTAAATGTATTTTAGGTGGAAGGAACATCGGTGAAAGACGTCAGCGAGAACATATTAGATCTCTATCTTACAAAATATTGGGCCATTAAGTATGCAACAAATGCGGCATGCACCATTCTCAAAGTCGATCAAGTAAGTGGATCCGTTTGTCGCCGGACTCGGTCGTTCTTTAGTTACCGTTAAAACATGTCTATTTAATTTTCAGATAATCATGGCCAAGCCGGCCGGAGGACCAAAACCAAAATCTGACGGAGGCGACTGGGATCAAGATTAAGCGTTTCTAACACTAGAGAATCGTCGCAACAACTGTTGCTGATTTAATTACTTTACAAAATCCAGAAGGAACATAATCGTTTAATTTAATTCATTAATTGCATTCATTGTTAATCAGTCTTAAGACCGGTCGTTTCCTCTTTTTCTTTTCCACACACGGTCGCTCCCGCTGCGGAAGGCTGCCTCGGAAATACGCTTCGTTCGGACGCCGCCGACGAAACGTCCGCGTAGCAACCAAGAAAGCAAAAAAAAAGAAAAAGAATGTAAAATGTTTTGCCTTTGTTGTTTTGTATTGCGGTTGTATGGTGTTGAGATAATTAACTTTTTTACAAATTAAAATCTTAAATTTGCTTATATCTTTGTTGAATTTCATCTTAAATATGTGTGTACATTTATACAGACTCTGTTTTATTATAAATATATCGTTGCGGTAATGGCCCTTCGACGTAAAGTTCCTGTTCCGAGACCAAAATTTCTTAAAAATGGTTCGAATAAAATAGAATGAATAAATTTTTAAAATTGAGAAACTTTTGGAATATGTATAATTTGTTTTTGTACTTTTGTAATATCAAGTCTACGATTATTCGAATGCCTTTGCAATCTCAAAAACCTCCTAAAATAAATAATGTTTAATTACTCAAGCTAGTCTAGTAAACAAAATATATATTTTTAATTCTTTTTACTCTCTCTATGTATATATTTACATAAACAGTGAGCATAGGAGGAATTTCAGTATTGGTCAGATGTGATGCGAGGCACATATTTTGAGAATCTATAATGGGCAGTTGCAGAACTTGGACGGTTTTCCAATGTTTTAATGTACTGTACAGTACCTTACAACATTCTTAGATAGTAATTAACCTGATTACAATAAAATGATAGCATTCTTTTTAGAAGACTTGTACTTGTACGTATTGTAATGTATACTCAACATGAAGTTGGATATTTCAAGTGTGAAATTAAATCCTTTCCAAAGCACTAAGAGGATCATCCGTGTCCATTATAGATTTGTTCGAGCCTTTTACAAAAATTGAAGTTCTTGTAGTTGCAAGCCAGTGCCTTTACCATACTGGCCCGTCTTCTGTTCGTTAGATAGTAGATTAATTTGGTTAATATGAGCCTAGGTATACAGAATGGCGGCGCTTCCGATCGCCATCTTGTTTACACACGCAAATGTGCAAACAAGATGGCGACCGTCGACAATAACATAAACGCGCCTATATTTAATCTTTTTAAAACGTAAATTTGCTACTTATTTTTTCCCCTGCTTTTGGTTACTTTTCCTACTCTTGGACCAGAAACGAAAAATAAAAAAATCATCATACTACCTATAAATTCAATCGATGCATGGACGAAGTGAATTATGAGATTCTATACATCAGTGGTTCGAACAAAATTTGCCTGTATTGTACATAAATTTTACTCCTCTTAAGAAATGCAGTCTTACGATACACATCTCTCGACTTTATCTACGATAGGCAGCGTCTCCATAGAGGTTGGCACCTGCGATCCACGGCCACCTAGCCTTCCACGTGTCGTTAACGTTGTCTTTCGTGTCGGAAATCACTATTACATATCCTTTATGACAAATTTAACACGTTTAACACACATTTGCACACTTTTAAACACATTTACACACTATAAACGCACATTTAAACCACGTTTAAACACATTTAACTCACATTTACACACTTTAAACGCAAATTTGAACCCCATATAAACCCTTTACAAAATTTTTACCTCACTTACACAATGTTAACACACCTTTAATACACTTATATGACATTTAACACGCATTAAATACATTAATGACACGTTTATCATGTTAATTACCATTGACAAACTTTCCTTCTCGATAACTTTAGACTTCGAGTAAATTGTACAAACTTTGAAAAAAACACAGACATTTTTAAAAAATTAACAACGTACATAATCCGTCTACATTGTAACCAAAATTCGAAATTCACATTATTCCTCATGTTTCCTGAACGGAATTTTTTGATGGATATTTGCATACGAAGGCATCATTACTATCAGCGCCATCTACATTTCTTTTCTAAAAACACTTGCCATCGAGGTTACCGGAAGCGCCGCCATTTTGTATACCTAGGCTAACATTAACCATTAATTTTATATAGTTTGCCATTAATTAACCTAATAAGTCAAAAATCTTTCTGAAACAATACATTATTTGTGCGTGATGCTTCAACATCATAAGTAAAATTTAAGTTTTCTAGTGATATGGGGCACAAAACCTTTTTATAATGGAACAGGAAAGTAGAATTTTAAAAATAAAAATAAAAAAAATATGGTGCCAGTTTAAAATATACACAAATACCTCGATTTTACAGCCTAAATATTGGGTTCGCTTTACTACCGATCGGTTCGTAAAGCGAACCTTTATATTACCATTAAACTTAATGAGATTATTTTCCTCGAAATTATTTGTACAGTAGAGATTAAAAATTGAATATAAAATGTCATAATTTATTAATTCGAAATTTATATATATATATTTTCTAAAATATATAAAACATGCATTAAACGTGAATCAGTTAAAGCTAGTATTAGCTGCTTCGTATGCAACGGACTACTACATTGGTTTGCCACTGATACGTCAGAGAGAAACGACCAATGGAGCCGAAAGACGTGAAATAAATATGGCGTCCTCCATTTGATGGTAAGTGAATATATACGTGAAACAGCAGAGAAAATGAGAAACATTGTTAAATAAATAAATTTTAAATATTTTTAAATTCACTTTGAGCATTGTCCTTGATAATAGTTTAATTTTAATGTCAATCACCAGATGGCGTTCCTCTACCGAATTACATCATAAAGAAACGGACCAATGGCGTCGAATGACGTAAAAATCAATATGGCGGCCTCCATTAGAAAAGTCACGCGAAAACGAAATCGAAACTGAAACAAGGCGTGGTAACCAAATAAAATCGAGTCATGAGCGGTTCGGATTTTAAAAGTAAGTCTCGTGTAAGGTAAAGCGTGTTGTGTAGAGTCGAATTTAAATTTATTAAGCTTTTACAGGGGTTTTAGCGTATTTTAATTAGGTTTTTAATCGTTTATTTACAGATTACGTTTATCAGCAGTGTCCGACTGATGAGATGGATAACATAGAGAAAAGATCTGGCCATTGTAAAGTAATCTCGAGTTGCATTATTTCTATTTTGTTCGTCTTTTACGTGGTTTGTTGCAGTAAGGCAGTCGATGGCGAACAACTGACGAAGAATAACTCTAGTTTTAATCATTCTGTCGTTGCTGAGCCTCTGAAAAATGATAAATCTAAGATGATATATTACTGTAAGGAAATTTTATTGATTTTAGGGTAAGATTTGAACTCTGAATGAGGGGTTCCCCGTCTCTCCCAGAATTGTAGACACATGGTACGAGCAAAAAAGTCAAGGGAACCTTACCTGTATGTGCGACCCTTTGCTTGATATTTTCCTCTAAAGGTCAGTTTTTAATGTGTACCGTTACTACTGCCTATCCTCCATGCTCCTCATTGGTTGAGGCTTGCCATCACTTGCCTCAGCTGATGCAGAGTATGTAGAGTGACGGCAAGTACCGAAGTGCCTACGTGGAGATGATCCCTTAAACCCCCTAAAACTATATAACGACGAGTACTTCACAAACAGTCGAGTGGGCTAGTCTCAAA
Organism: Centruroides vittatus; assembly: GCF_030686945.1. Classification (NCBI taxonomy): domain Eukaryota; kingdom Metazoa; phylum Arthropoda; class Arachnida; order Scorpiones; family Buthidae; genus Centruroides; species Centruroides vittatus. The sequence goes on from NW_027121735.1 coordinate 198,915, forward strand.
GCTGGCATAGTCACCTGGATTAACACAGTTAAATGCGATGGTCTTGGCAGAGCAATGTGACTCCCGATTGTGTGCGACTTGGAAGTGGGCCGATTTCTGATGGTTATATCTTGTCAAGGGTCGCACGTAGAGATTTGGTTACTTTGACTATTTCATTCCTGTGGATGTGGTCTACAGCTCTGGTAATGTTCCAATCATCTTATTCAGAGGTGTAACTGTACCTATTTGAGTATATAAATACTTTTAACTCTGTTTTTAATATTGAATAGTAGTATAAGCCAAATATATTAACGATAATATAGATATAGACGTACCATTTAGATATTTAAAAGTGCCTAGTGCCGTGGTCGGCAAACTCATTAGTCAAAGAGCCAAATGTCAACATTACGATTGAGGTTCCTTTTGAGAGCCAAATTTCTTAAACTTAAACTATATAGGTAGATACATAGTAAATAATAGCTTGAAAGATAACTGGTCATAAAAAAGATAAATTTTTTCTCTCTCATGACCAGTTACATTAGCTTTTTATATCAATAAGAGCTTAATTAAGAATCAGGCTGCTAGTAGTGCAAAAGTCTAGCTTGTAGATGGTATGTATGGTCGTCGGAATTAGATTAAGAAGGATGGAGATGGATTCTTATGAACAAGTAACAAGCACGTCTTTATTGAACAAGAAGCGGTACAGAACTGATTGTGGTGCGCAGGCGCGCTACCAACATAACATATAAGAATTGCCAGAGATGGCGCTGCAATACATAGCATCATCCCCTCCTAAGGAGAATTACAAACAAACATAGTCTTGTAAGTAGGTAGGGGTTTTACGATGTCTATGACTTGATTCTTGAGTATTAGAAGAGTCTGAAGCTAAGGCAGAATCTGAAGGTGAATTTTTCATGTTATCTTTCTGAGGAATGTTTTCAACTATTGGATTATTTTCTTCTTTTTCTTCCCACCACAGCTGAAGAGGAACGAATGAAGCACCTTGAGATTCGACGGATGCAGATGATCGAGATCTCAGTTGATCAATATGACGTTTCCATACGGAACCATTAGGAAGCTCAATGTTATATGTAACAGGTGAAAGTTTCTGAATAACTTTACCTGCAACCCAATATTCTTTAGAACAAAAGTCACGAGCAAAAATTGTGTCTCCTATCATAAATGAACGCTGTGGACGAACTACGTTGTTATTCGATAATGTTAAAGGACGCAACAAATCTAGTCTTGAGCGAAGTTTTCTGTTGAATAGCATCTCACTTGGTGTTTTACCAGTAGAACAGTGAGGAGTAGAACGATATGAAGTAAGAAATTGAAGGAGGGATGTCATTAAATCCTTTTCACGAATTAATTTTTTTAAAGAAGACTTAAACGTTTTGATAAATCCTTCAACTGCTCCATTAGTTGCAGGATGGTACGGCGGAGAGAATGTCTGACGAATTCCGTTCTGAGCTAAAAACATTCTGAATTCACGAGATGTGAATTGAGGGCCATTATCAGAATGAACATGTAATGGAAGGCCATGACGACTAAACCAAGATCTAAGTGCCAGAATAGTAGCGGAAGAATCTGTGGATTGCATTATTTGAATTTCAGGATATTTAGTTTTTGCATCAATACCTATTAGAAACATTTTTCCAAGGAATGGACCAGCAAAGTCAATGTGCAATCTACTCCAAGGCTCTTCAGGAATTGGCCATCTTAAAGTATTAGTAGAGGGAGGATTTCGATGGTATGACTGACATAAAATACATTCTTTCACTGTTCGTTCTAGATCACTATCAATGCCTGGCCACCAAACAATTGATCTTGCTAACATTTTCGATTTAACAATACCTTGATGTCCAGAATGTAATTCAATGAGAACATTTCTGCGAAATTTTTCAGGAACAAATATTCTATCACCCATAAATATTAAGTTTCCTTCTAGAGAAAGGGAATCCTTGAATTTAAGAAATGGCTTAACAGTTGTATTTATCTGATGCCAATTATTCTTGATACACTTACGCAAAACATTGAAAAGTTTATCTGTACGACATGCTTCTATAAAGGCACTATTGGTAAAAGGAAGGGAGTCAAACTGCAAATTAAATAATGAACTTGGAACTGAGTTACTAAAATCTTCTATGAATAAATCATTAGTAGTATTTCTGGAAAGGCCGTCAGCTATGATATTAGTTGCAGAGGAGATGTACTTGATTGTATAATTATAGTCATTCAGTATGATGCTCCATCTTTGTAGTCTAGCAGCTACAATCTCATTCTGTCCTCTTTTATCACCGAAAATTGCAAGTAAGGGCTTATGGTCTGTTTCTAAGATGAAATGGCGACCAAGAAGATATTGTCGAAATTTCTTGATACCAAAAATAATGGATAATGCCTCTTTCTCTGTCTGAGAATATCGACGTTGAGCAGGTGAAAGTAAAGCATTAGCAAACGTAATAGGACGTTTTACATTGTCGATAATATGGAAAAGAACAGCGCCGACACCAAATTGAGAAGCATCTGTAGCCAAGTATAATTCTTTGTTAGGATCATAGTGTATAAGAAGTGTAGCTTGTTTTAATGAGTTTTTTGCACTTTGAAAAGCAGATTCATGTCTCTTTTGTCCAGGTCCAAGAACATCCTTTACGTAAGAGTTTGTAGAGAGGGTGTAGATAAGTAGACAGTTTAGGTACAAATTTAGAATAATAGTTCAACATGCCTAGGAACGAACGTAGAGAATGGACATTACGAGGCTTATGAGCTTTTAATATAGGATCCAGTTTTGAGGATAAAGGAGCAATTCCTTGTTTTGAAATCTCAAATCCTAAGAATTTTACAGAATCTTGTAAGAATTTGCACTTTCGTTTATTTAGTTTGATTCCTTCTACTTCACAAATGGATAGGATTCTTTCAATATTACTGAAATGGTCTGACTGATTTGTACCAGAAGTAACCAAGTCATCAAAATATGGTTGCGTTTTCGGAATTGTGGAGAATAATTTCTCCATAGCTCTTTGAAATAAAGCAGGGGCAGATGCAATACCATATAAGAGACGATTGCACTTATACAATCCAAGATGAGTATTGATAACCACTAAATTTTTACTTTCATCATCCAATTGGAATTGGTTATAGGCATCACTTAAGTCAAAGGTAGAGAACTTCTCACCTCCAAGTAATTTCATGGAAATCTCTTCCAAACGAGGTATTGGATGGACATCTATTTGTAACATCTTATTCAGGGTTAGATTAAAAAGTCCAGCTATCTTAACACTACCATCATTTTTAACTACTGGAATTATAGGTGTAGCCCAAGCACTGTTGGATATCTTAGAAATTACTCCAGCCTTTTCTAACCTAGATAACTCTGCTTCAACTTTATCCCTGAGGGAAAAAGGAACTGTCCTTGGTTTCAGAAAAATAGGATGTGCATCTGGTTTTAAGGTTAAATGAAGGGATATTGATTTAGAACATCCAATACCATCAGAAAATACAGTAGAGTATTTGTCTAGTAGAGTAAGCAGATTAGAGTTTGTATGTGAAATCCTAGGAGTAATACTGTTGATTTTACATGAAAGCTTTAACTCTCGAATCCAATCTCTTCCAATGAGATTAGCATTACCATGACGAACCACATAAAGGCGAAGTTTATGGCGAGAACGATTGTAAAGAACTGGTACTGTGATAAATCCTAATACATTCAACTTGAAATTTCCATATGTGCAAAGAAAATGTTTAGACTCATGTAAAGAAAAGGATGATAAGTCTCTGTTGAAAGTGGATTCAGAAATGATGGAAAGTGGGGAGCCAGTATCAACTTCAAAACTAATGTTCTTCTTGTTAATGGATAGAGTGAGAATAATAGGTGGAACTGGTGTGGAGACATCTTGAATATTGAAAAGATTAAAATAAGTTGAATTATCTATCTCTGAATAACCATTCGAATCTTTGTTGGTACGAGATAGTTGGTGTACGCTCACATGAGGATGCTTAGTTTTTCCACAAACCCTTGCAATATGACCAGGTATGCCACATTTATTACAGGTAAATGTTCTAAATCTACAATTCTCACGGGAGTGATCTTTGCTTCCACAAGATCTACAAATGTAACTACCAGTTTTCTTTGTTTCGAACTTAGTTTTATCTCTAGAACTATTCTCACTAAACTCCTTCTTTCTGTTAGGGAACTTTGTGGAACGAATTTTAAAACAATCGTTTTCGAGTGGCAATTTATTGAAACGACCTGCATCAATCAGAGCTTGTTCCATAGCAATAGCATAATTGATCGCTTTCTGAAGGTCTAATTCCGACTCATTTTTAGCAAAAAGATTTGAACGAATTCTAGGGTCGTACAAGCCTGACACAAATTGATCTCTTAAACGTGTTGCAAGGGAGTCTCCAAAATCACACTTTTTGCTTAAAGATTTTAACCCAACTATGAAATCATTAATCGATTCTCCTTCTTTCTGTACCCGGCGAGTAAAGTTCGCTCTCTCGGAAATTATACTAACTGATTTATTTTTATGTAGATCTCATTATACTTTTTAAGTCAGAAAATGTCTTCGAAGAGGGTTTATCAGGTTGACAAAGGTTTCTTAACAATTTATAAGCCACCGGTCCCATCTGACTAAGAAGAGTAGCCACCATTTTTCTATCGTCAGTGATATTAGACGCTATAAAGAATTCTTCCAATTGTTCCACATATTCATCCCAATCACTATTTACGTTATACGGATTAACGTTAATCGTTGCCATTTCCGAATAAAGGAAAGAAAATAATGATGATAAGCAATTCGGTAACTTACGGGTCGAAGGTTCAAAGTCTAGCTTGAAGGTAGCCACGTGTTGACTTCGTCGAGGAAAAAAAAATAAACGTTAGTATTCTTGCTGAAACTTGAATAGAATTGAAGAAATAGACTATCTTTAATCCACCTCGTCGCCAGAATTGGTATGTATGGTCGTCGGAATTAGATTAAGAAGGATGGAGACGGATTCTTATGAACAAGTAACAAGCACGTCTTTATTGAACAAGAAGCGGTACAGAACTGATTGTGGTGCGCAGGCGCGCTACCAACATAACATATAAGAATTGCCAGAGATGGCGCTGCAATACATAGCAGTAGACATTTAGATGAGTAGGTCTCTCAAATAAATTAGCTCTGGATGACGCATTCCCAATTTTTTGTTATTTGTCATAGTCAAGGGATTAAATTTGGAAAGACTGACAGAAACACTTTGTCTTTTGGAAATAACTTAAGAGAAGATGCTCCGAGTAAATTGTGATTTATGTACTTTAAACAAAGCAGAATTCCAATCAGAAGCCTACAAAAGCTAGAGTAGGCCTTTAACCTCCAAAACTGGGAACAAGATCATTCAAATTTGCGGGTTTATCTGTGGCATTCTGTGCCAGTCAGTGCCGACCGTTAGGGAAGTTATTATATCAATGACGACTAAATGATTAATTATTCAGAACTTTTTGCAATTTTTATTATTGTTTTACAATTGTTTGTTAATAAAATAAATATTTCTTTTATTAAATTGTTTATTTATTATACATTTTAAAATTTGCAGTCACAACTTTATCGCTGTGGATGAACACAACTGTTGCAGCAACTATTTTACATAGAATATGTTTGTTAGTAGAAGAGTTGTGGCATTTCAAGAGCAGATACGGAAAAAATTATTGGAAATTCTTGTCCACCGTATTTTCGGGAGGATGGAATTCTTTATTTGTAGTTTTTGGAGTCGGAATTCTAATAATGGTAAATATTTCTTTAATTACTTGTAATAATTTAAATACTGTAAAATCTTATTGTTAGTTCTGTTTAAATTCCAGTAATTTTACATTCATTTAAATTGATAGTGTCTTCTTACGGATCATCATATAGTTTTGAGCGTTGCGGAATCGAACAAGAATTTATTGATAGTCGTAATTGCCGTTCTTAATATATTCTTAAGCCAGAAGGTAAGTCTAAGTTTATAAAATATTTTACAATAGTTAAGTAATAATTTATTAACTTTTTCTGTCCTGTGCATGTCTAAAAGGCTTTTTATTCATACTCGTCATAAGTGGTAAGCATATAACACATCTCAATCAGACCAAATGAAAGTATAAAAATCCAGACTCAAAAATATCTTGCAGTTTTGTAGGGCTGCTCATATACTCTAAACTTTTTCGTTAATGCTCTGCTTTGTAGGCAATAAGGAATGTTTTTTCATAACCATTGTGGGTTCAGTTAAGCCCACAATAGGGTGGCTGAATGATGGGGCCCAACATATCTAGTACAGACCACCCGTAAAAAATTCCTGGGGAGTTATTTACCTGGATTTGATTCCGGGTCCTCCCAGAACAGTAGGTGACACCTTGACCATCCACTGGTCATTATATTTAAGCTAATTTTTAGTTAGTTAGTAACTATACTGCCACGCCAACAAAATGTGTAATGTTACCACTGCCTATTCTCTGTGCTCCTCATTGGTCGAGGTTTGCCGTCACTTGCCTCGACTGATGCAGAGTATGCAAGACTGGTTTGCAGTGCATTTCTTCTAAGACGGTCGTGAGCTACCTTCAACCTGTAAGGTCCTAATATGTGACCCAAGGCATCGACGGCATAATTTTTTCCCATTTTCTGTCTCGTGACAAAGAATGTTTGAACTAAACTTGACCAGTGAAAAGATGAGAATAAACTGTACGTTAGTAGTCTGTTATTATTAGCATATACAGTAAAACCTCTAGTCTCAAATGCTCTCTTTCTTGAATCCCTCCTTAAGTCAAACTGGTTTGTTGGTCCAGGCAAGCTCCCAGTATTATATAATGTATTTTTCTATTCAAGGAATGAATTGTAGACCCTACGTTCTAATGTGATCTATGTACGCACTGCTTCTTTGTAAAGTGTTGGTTTGAATTTCGGTGGCAATGGATTAACCCTCAAATGACCGGGCTCCCGATCTATGGTAGACCTAATTGTTAAGCAAAAAGGCCATGGTACCGATTGATCGATACCCTGTTAAAAATCGATTTTTATAAAATTTATCGACAACAGATGTCAGCACTTGACAGCAGTGTCTCATTTATTGTCTGTTTCGCATATTTTTGTCCAGGTGGTGTTTTGTTGACTTAATTAATTATTAAGTCATATTATATCTGGACACGAATCGGCCTGTATTGTTTGATTATAAAGTACACAACTGAAGCAATAACAACATATGTCACTCCAATACACAAGAAATGTTGCATCTATAAAAAGTGGATGAGGTATTTATTGTGTCTGTAATTTCATCCATGTACTACATAAAAGTTTGCAAACATTAGACTTTAATAATAACTGTTTATTGAAAAAAGTGGCAATATTATGTACTTGCCATGTAGACTCTTTATATGCCTATGTATAAACTTCATAAATCATGATTTAGTTAATTATGCCTTGACTTTACTCCAGCACACATTTGCCATCAATATCAATAAAGAATTTACATTAGAAAAATAATAATTATAACTTCAGTGGTGCCACAAAATAGTGTCAAGCAGTTCTGTAACACTTCTTGTGAATTACTAAAAGTGCAATAACTAGGGATTGCAATCCAGCAGTGTTTTGAATCCAGCTGGATTTTTGCTGAATTGAAATCATTCCAGCTGGTCCAGCGCGGATCCAGTGTGGATGTATTTTTGGTGCAATAAAGTGTTATCTGTCTATCTATCTATCCTGCAATTTATGTTTTTTTAATGAAATAAAACATTTTTTAAAAATACTTAAAAAGCTTTTATTATTTAGACTGGTCACTATAAATCAGTAAAACTTTTTACACATTTAGGTAGTAAACTTAACTTTGGTTCGGTTTAACATTCGAGATAGAGATAATTAACTTTAAATGTTTAGTTAGATTATAATTATAATGTAATCTTTAAGTTAAATAATAGCAAAGGTAATTCTACTGATTAATTTATATTACCGTATTTTACGGACTATAAGATGCTACGGATTATAAGACGCACCTTAATTTTTAAGCAATTTTTTAAAAAAAAAAACACCTATAAGACGCTACGGACTATAAGACGCACCTGAATTTTGGAGGCAATTTTTCGAAGAAAAAAAATGCGTCTTATAGTCCGTAAAATACAGTAATATATTATAATAATGTAAGGACGGATAATCAGTGGCTAAGTGGCTATCAGTCTTACCAGTTTTCATATATAGGCTCTACATATTAGTCTGTAGTTATTTATAGGTATATAAAACTATGTACTGGAAGTAGAATAAGTTAAATAAACTACACCTTTATCAATCCAGCAAAATTTAATAAAATAATAACGTTTTCAATCGTTTTTAACGATCTTCCTCGGTTACAAAAAAATAGAACATTAAATATAGAACATAAAATGTGTTCGGAATAAATATGAAAATTAACGGAAAACGCCCAAACGGACAAAATATAGATAAATAAACAAAATAAATAGCGGAAAAAATATATACAGGGTGTTTTTTTTAAACTGACGGTACTCAGAAACATCTGTAGAGCAATCTAGCAGCCGGACTGTCGCCAAATTTGGGAGAGTGACTAAGGATGACATGGAAAAGAGATTCCGCGAAGAAAAAAGTAGTACCTAAATTCGCCGGTAGAGGAGGATTTGGCGCTGTTGTAGCGAAAAAGCTACCAGCACTTCACTGAAGAAAGGGTCATCAGTCGCTTTTTTCCACTTGCATGGCCGCCTCGCTCCCCGGATCTAACCCCATGTTACTTTTTCCTGTGGGGTTACTTAAAGTCCAAGGTCTATCTTGGTAGTGTCCCAAACTTGATGACTTTGAAGGACAACATTTCTCGAACTGTGATGAACATTCCTGCGGACATGTTACGTTCGGCCATAGAGAACACGGTGTTCAGGATGCAATGAGTTGTCCAGCAGGACGGTGATCACATTGAAGAAGGGAGAAGGTTATTTGCTGATTAATTAAACTTTCGTTATTACACTGAAACCTCTGTCTGATTATTCATTCGTGTGTTTGTTAATTGCAGCTGGATTTTATGCAGATTCTTAGCTGTTTTGCTACAACAGCGCCAAATCCACCCCTACCGGAAAATTTGGGTACTACTTTTTTCTTCGCGGAATCTCTTTCCCATGTCGTCCTTAGTCACTCTCCCAAATTTGGCGACAGTCCGGCTGTTAGATTGCTCTACAGATGTCTCTGAGTACCGTCAGTTTAAAAAAAAACACCCTGTATATAAGATCCAACGAAACCAGCATTGTCCGTTAATAACATTAATTAATGTAAAAGGATCTCCACATGGTAGACAATGAGTCCGCATCTCTATGGTTTATACAACCAGTTGTCATGTGCGCCTTGCAGATTTCCAATCTCTCAAGATGTTTGACCGTTTGCCTATTCGTCGTCGTTTTTATAATTGCCGCTTGATCCCATTGGACGTTAACATCCTTCTGTCTTGCGTATGATGCCAGCGCAGTGTTGTCAAGGTTCTTACTGATTGTATATTTGTGCTCTTGAGCCTTTGTTTTAAACTGCGCATCGTTGCACCCACATAAACAAGCTTGGAATTGAAACGTTGGTTGTGTAAAGGCACCGAATATATACCCGTTGTTGAATTCCGATCCTCTTTCTTTTTATCGTTTCTTAAAAGTTTGAAAACAGTGGGATTACGTCGGTATACAATACGAAAATTATTAGACCTGGCAGTACATCTATGTATCTTGTTTAAAAATGGAATGTAATTAAGCACTATTCTTTTTACATTTATTCCAAACACATTTTATGTTTTATAGTTAATGTTGTATTTTTTTGTAACTGAGGAAGATCGTTAAAAGCGATTGAATACGTTATTATTTTATTAAATTTTGTTGGATTGATTAAGGTATAGTTTATTTATAAGTAATTTAATTATTAGTGTTAGTAAAGTAGTGAGTAAGTAATTAGTAGCAGTCTAGTAGTTAGCAAAGCGGCAACGCGACGACGTAGACTTTTGCGCAATTATTTAGAAAGTTAATTGAGTATTTGTGGATCCGCAGCGCTGGATCCAGCCAGGCTGATCAGCAGCGAAATGCGCTGGATCCAGCTGGATTGCTGGATGAGGGATCCAGCAATTGCAATCCCTAGCAATAACTCTATGTCAATAAAGAAATAGGAGTACCACAAGAAAAAATTATGAAGTCGAGTTTTCTACTGTTAGAAAAAGTTTAAAAACACTGATTTAACTTTTTGTTCACTGCAGCACCAAATTCTTTCCCTATTAGCAAATGTATCTGGGTTCATTTGTAACCCTTCATTGGTCTTTTCAAATTGAACATAAAATTCAATGCGTAGGTTCTCTAATTACCATATATTTCCACAGATAAGATGATAGTTGAATCATAAAAAAAGGCCCCGAAAATCCAGGGTCATCTTATAGGACAGATTTATGCTAAAACTATAAAACTTTGATGAAAATTTATACCTCGTCTTATCTGCGGAAATATACAGTATTTAAATACATTTGGTGATGACATGCTTGGAACAAAATTGAATTAAGTTACAATTGAAATATATATATTGCTAGTAAAAAATATACTGAAATATATTTGCAGAGTATTTATGTGTACATACAGGGATTAGACAAACTAATTTGAACACAACAAAAGATCACTTTTTTTGTTTATTAATGGGGTAGGACCCTCATTTGTAGATAACACAGCTAAAATACATTGAGAAATGGATAAATATAAATCATGAACAACATTAATGACAATTCTGTACCATTCTTCAATCATTACTGATGCTAATTCCTTGGCAAGAAGTAGGTGATGGAAAGATCTACTTCTAACCTTTTTCTCAAGAATGCCCCCAAACAGGTCAATAATAATCAGGATGGTCGGGGTAGATGCTTAAGTTCAGTTTCATGCTCCTTGAACCAAGATCAAACACATCCAGCAACGTGGATAGGTGCATTGTCATCTGGAAACAAAGTTTGAATCAGGAGATGGAGTTGGTCACTCAGAATATGCTGCTATCTCCGGGCTGTTACTTTACCTTTGAGGACAACTATTGGACCCAAAGAGTTGAATTATATCACATCCCAAATCATACAAGAACCTCTGCAATGCTTGACATTGGGTTTAAGGCAGTCAACGTTGTAAGCTTCACCCAGTGATCTCCAGACATAAATATGGCCAGAAGTGGGAAATTCAATAAAAGTTGACTCATGAGACCATATCACACATTTCCATGTCACCAGTGTTCATGTTTTGTACTCTACATCACTGCACATGCTGTTTGATATTTCTTGTTGTCAGAGAAAGGTTTAGCTATTGAAACCTGCCATTATTATCTTCATATTGGAGTTTTCTCTGATGCTCTTGCACTTTTAGCCAATTCTGCAGTAATTTGCACTGTTATAGTTTTGCGTTTTCTTGTTACAATTTGACAAAACGTTCTTTTTTCCTTGCATTCAGCTTTGGTTTCAATCACAGCTGCTTCTGTCAGCAGACGTTTTGCCTGCATACTGAGAGGTGATAAAGGAAACAGCAGTTTTTTGCTACATCCGTCAACTCTGCAACTTGAGTCACAGAAACCCCTACTAGGCATAAAGCCCCAATCATTCTCCTTTGGAAGTCGGTTAGAAATGATATAATCACTCCCAAAAATGGGCAGATTTTTCAACAGTAAAAGTAATGAAGTACATCAACAGTGATATATACTATGCAAATGAGAAGAAAAAAAGTGGTGGTATCTGTGATGGCATGTGTTTCAGGAAGAGTTGAATTTGACTGTGTAGAACAGCGTACGCTTGAATTATTTTGTCTAATTCCTGTAGATACATTTCACTATTAGCCCATTATTTTGCTGTTTTATAAGCTCCACCTGCATATACGAATTTGAAAACACAAGGGAAAGGATTCGGTGCTGGAATGAACGTGAGCTTAGTTTCTTGAAATGTTATTCTCCAGGTTATTGTAATAAATTATAACAATTGAAACTTTTTACTGATAGAGATTAAATAATTATGAATGTGTTAACATTAATTAGCAATATTACTATATATAAATTACAGTAATTTGAGCCAACTACCAAAACACTAATAATTATTTTTTGTAGGTGTGGACGGAGACGGAATTTCAACATAGCAAGTCTCATATTCCCAGTACGGGAACATTTATGGCTTATGCTGCTTATTATAGCTACTACAAGAATGTATTACCCAGTAAGATCTTTAATCATATTAACTCGGTTACAGACACATACAGGCACTCCCCTACTTATGAACATTAGATTTCCATGGTTTTGTTGTAAGTCAAAAACTAGTCTAGATTGTACATTTATACACAAAATAACTGTGTATTGTTGGTGTTTGATCCTTCAACACACCTAATAGAATACATTAGGTGTGTTGAAGGATCAAACACCAACAATACACAGTTATTTTGACCTGATCGCTGCTGCTGCTCAGTAGTGGTTTTTTTAATCTAACACACTTAATTTTATAACGTCAAGTTTAGTTTCTATGGTAATAGAGCCACACTTCTTGCATTTATCTCCACTGTTAGACTTACTATTACATTTTGGGTGCATAACCATAAAACTTTTTAAAAATTGCAAACAATAGCAAAAAACATTACTATTCCAATATTACTGGCTTTGACCACCACCTCACAAGCAGCAATGGAACGTTCCGACATTCCATTGCTGCTCGTGAGGTGGCGTCAAAGCCAGTAATATTCGTACGAAAACAAAAATGATTATACGTAATAAATTTTTAATAAATAATTAATGCGAATTTATTTCTATTATTTATTACTGACTAAAGACTTCTTGCTAATTGTGAAGTGTTGTTGAAGTCAAAGTTCAGAATCTGTGCGAAATTTAAATTTAACACACACGGTCAAATCGTTAGTCCAAAAGCTCGTAAGTAGGGGAGCTTCTGTATTTACTTCAGTAGTTATATTCGAACTGTGTTTTGTAGAAATCAATAGTTTTATGGGATGTTTTCGAGTGTGTATAGGTATTTGGCTCTCTCTCCTTTTAGATAGCACCTATCAAGATACAAACTAATGCCAAGTTTTACTTACTCAGCTGTTATGCATTACAAGGGAAAGTAATGGAATTGTGTCAAATTTGACTCTGAATTTTTTTGTAAATCTCCACGTTTTGAGACCTCGTGAATCCAAAAACATTCCGCAGGTACGTACGTGTATTGGTGGCTATTTCACTTAATATCTCGGGATTGGGTAAACATTAAGAAATGAAATTTGGCATGGTGGCTTGTATACGAAGGGCATTGATGTACTAAATTTTGGTGATTAAAGATCCAGGGAGTGGAGAGATAGAGGGGAGGAGGTTGTCAGTCATATCTCTAGAGGAGGACTTTAATAATGAATAAAATCTTCATTATGTTTATATTTTTTCATCTCATCTCTGCCCTCAAAATTAAGCTTTTTGCCATTTTGTGGTAATTAAAAATATAAAAAGTTTTTTTTATAAGAAAATTCCATAACAGATGGTATCCCCCACACAAATTTATTTATTTAGTTTAATAATATAAAAGCAATTTTTTTAAAATAAAAATTCATAACAGCTGGGAAAGTTATGCAACTCGTTACTGGATTTCTTTTTATATTTGATGCGCTTCCATTTAATTTTGATGTCTACGTAATTGTCCTTCAAATATAGTCGTTTACGTGGTGAATGAAATAACGAAATGGTGGTATTATTATACTAGGAAAAGTCTTACTTTAAATAAAAATCATCTTCATAATCCCAGTAATGTATTTATTAAAATCAAAAGCATTTTCGATTAGATTGACCAACCTTCTTCGGTTGAATAATCTAATCGAAAATGCTTTTAATTTTAATAAATACATTACTGGGTTTATGATGGTGACTTTTATATGAAATACCGAAAATAGTAAAAAGAAAACACTTTTCAGATACATAGAAATGAAAAATATAATGGTAATAAGACCTAAGAATATCAGCTGGAATGGTGTTTGTTCAGTTATTCGGCATGGCTTACTCTAGACCAGGGATGAGCAACACACGGACCGTGGGCCGCTTGCGGCCCGTTAAACATGTTTATGCGGCCTGCCAAGCATTTTTAAAATTGAATTTATTTTATCGACTTTCTCTTATCAATATATTGTTATAAAATTAATTATAATAGAATGGTAGTACATACTAAACCGAAACAATTTTTTGTGACTAGTTACTCACTTGTCGGCGACTTGTTTAAACATGCAATACAAACGTGCCGCGTCCGTGCTTGTTTGTGTTTGCTTCTGTCACACAATCAATCAGACTGGTAAGCTGTTAACTAGCAATTTTAGCAATTCTTGTGTTTCTTGAAAGGTGTGAGTGCAGTATTATTTTCAAAAAGGTAATACAGTAGAGCGTCGATAAGTGGAACCAATTGGGGACTGGGGTCCTTCCAGTTAGTGATTTATTCCAATTTCCGACTTTGTACGAAAAAATACATTAACCTGTCTGATGTTCAAATTTTTCTCCGTTGTGTATCGCTTCTGTGTTGAATTTTCGTCGATTTTAAGCCTAACGAAAATTTTTATAATAATCATCGAGGCTATCGTATCGTTAAAAATTATTTCTGCATTTTGTACAAACAAAATGAATATATTAAAGAATATAAAAAACATGAAAATTATACTTTAGTAAAGTACTCTTACTAAAGTATAATTTTCATGTTTTTTTATATTCTTTAATAAAAAATTTAGAAGTAAATTTAGTATCAAAAACATTCGATTCAGCACGACACAGTCCGACTGAAAATCGTTCACTTTCCGGCCATTCCACTTACCGACGTTCCACTTATCGATGCTCTATTGTATTAGTTTTTCTTATTCAAAATTAAGTTTTCCGACGAATTTTTTTAACTTTCAAATTTTTAATCCATAATAGCATTATGGAAAAACAAACAAAAAAACGGAAGGTTGCGGATGACCACAGGCATTTCCAAGAAAAGTGGAAATTTGATTATTTTTTCACTTTCGTCAAAGATAAAGCTGTATGCTTAATATGCTCAGAGACTGTGTCAACATTAAAAGAATATAACATAAAAAGGCATTACGATACAAAACATGAACAACAATATAAAAACTTAACAGGACAACTCCGGATAGATAAGTTTAATCAAATGGAGAAAAACTTGGGAAACCAACAGGCTATTTTTAAAAATCAAGCTATTTTATCAAATACGGCAGTAAAGGCTAGTTTTCTTGTCAGTCAAATACTGGCAAAAAAATGAAAGCCTTTGCGGATGGAGAGATGATAAAAGAATGTCTGACTGCTGTTGCAGAAATAGCATTTCCTGATAAACTAATGTTTGAAATAATATTTATTTTATCAAGATTCACCATTGCAAGGAGAATTGAAGACTTGTCCGAGAACATAGCAACAACGCTTCGTGAACGCATTGCAAAATTCGAATACTGTTCTTTGGCACTTGATGAGAGTTGCGATATTAGCGATACAGCACAACTGGCTATATTTTTACGTGGTATTGACACCAAATTTAATATTACCGAAGAATTGTGTTCATTGATTCCAATGCAAGGGACTACAACCGGCAAAGACCTGTACGATGAACTAAAGTCTGTGTTGGAAAATTTTTCAATTTCATTAGAAAAGATTATTGGTATATCGACAGATGGAGCACGAGCAATGTCAAGCATGGAGGTAGGAGTATCGGGAAGGCTATTTCAAGACATTAAGAAGGTCACAGGAAGGGAAATATTCGTTAACCACTGCATAATTCACCAGGAAAATTTGTGTGCGAAAAGATTGAGTTTGCCAAATGTCACAGTACCAATAATTAAACTAATCAATTTTATAAAGTCGCGTGCGTTAAATCACCGTGAATTTAAAGAATTCCTGAAAGATTTAGAAACTGAATATGGCGACGTGGTTTTTAATACCGAAGTACGTTGGCTTAGTAGAGGTGCAATGCTAAAAAGAGTATACAACTTAAAAAGCGAAATACAATTGTTCTTGGATATGAAGGGAATATGCCTTTCCTCATTTTGGTAATAAAGAATGGATGTGCGATTTTGGGTTTCTTATCGACACGACTCAGCATCTCAATGATCTTACTGTGGAACTTCAAGGCAAAGGACAGTTTATTCACAATTTGTATGATAAAATTCAGGGCTTTGAGCACAAATTAAAATTGTGGAAACAGCATCTTTTGCAGAATAATGTGTCTCACTTTCCACATTTAGAAAAAGAAAACGTTACTACTACTCAAAAATACGCATAATATATAGATATTTTAATCAATGAAGTTCGATTCCAAATGTTCAAAGCTGAGAAGACAGCGGTTTCCATGATAATGTCTTCCTCGCCATTTAATATCGATGTGAATAAAGTTCCCGAAGACTTTCAAATGGAAGTGATTGACATGCAGAATAATACCGATTTAAAAAATGTATTTTTCTCAGTAAACATCAAAAATTTTTATAAATCTTATGTGAGCCCTGAGAAATTTCCGCTTTTGACGAAAAATGCAAAGCAAATGATGTCTCTGTTCAGAAGTACGTATGTTTGCGAACAATTATTTTCAACCACGAAATTAATCAAAAATGACCACCGATCAAGACTGAGTGATGCACGATTAGAAAGCTGCGTACGTGTAGCTACCTCATCAATTCTGGCTGATATTGATCAGCTTGTATCGAAAAAACAGTGCCAAATTTCTCATTAATAATTTCAAGTAAATTCGTTTTTGTTCTTTACTTGTTTTTATTTTGCATTAAAATTTGTATATGAAATCTTTAGAATAAAAAAATATAAAATTTTAAAAAAAGTAATGTTTAGAGTTTTGTAAATTATTAATAAGTGTTACTTTATGTGCAGCCCGCCAAAAAATTTTAAAATTTAAATTGGCTCGTTGATTGAAAAGGTTGCTCACCCCTACTCTAGACAAACCTTCAAAATTCATGTCACTATGCATCCATTATCGAGAGTGTCAATGAAGAATCTAGTTTCGAGCATACTATTATTTAATAATGTATTAGTGTTTAAATTATTTGCAAAGCATTAAATATATATCTGTAGCGGAAATCTACTGCGGCGGCAGAATCGCGGCACACAAATTGTTTCGGCCATTTTAAATGGACATCCACTCGCTCTAGGATAAGAGATTTAAATACAAAAAGTAGGCCTACGTGATGGAATACAAATACATATTTTTACATTTTACATGAATTTTAAGTTAATAAAAATTGTTAAATATTTTTTAGAATTAAAAGAGAGGATTGTCAACGCAGAAAAAAAGCACAATATCAGAATTCCTTTTAAGAAACTAATCATACTCTTTCCTTCGTCCGGACGGATTCCGGATTCGCTCGAACACGGAACGGAGGAAATTCAACGAATCGATCACCTTTCTTCAATTAAAACTAATAAAGAAGGAACTCACGATCGGAAGATGAACAATCCTATTTATAAAATAGCTCCAAGAGATAAAGAGGTATTGTAAGATATAATGTAACTTATAAAATTTCTTATTCTCTGGTTATTTGTAATGAACAGTGATTTAATATTTTGTAGTTTAAAAATTTTGTAAAGTAGATCAATTATTATATTGTTCCATGATCTTATATAATTATAAGTATTTTATGTATGATATAAAGTCCATTTAAATTTGCATTGAAATGTAATATAAAAACTCTGACTTCCGTTTGGTAGGCCCACCAGCCTGACGACCTCTGCCGTATGGCCTTTGGGATTTTCACCAACCTGCTATCTTAGATTTATCCTTTAGTGAGAACCCTGCCATATGCGCAAGTGAATCTCAATGTGCATTTGGTGATGCATGGATAAAACTGTAGGAAAGTTAGAAAGTTGGTCACAAGAGCAACGAAGGCTGGTCTCTGTGGGTTGTATCCCCTTAAATGTTATCTCGCCAGAGCCAGAGTATAACTTGGTATGGCATCTGTGGTAAGTTGGTGTCTGCTACCTATGATTAATCTACAATCTCTGAAACCCTGTAGTGCCATTTGGCAGCGAGGTCCTAATCTCAGAGTTGGCATATGACTGCTGTTCTACTGTGCTATTGCTTACAGCCCCCAACTTTTCTCTTCCCATTGGTCTCTCTATATATCTTTGATGGGTAGACAATAATGAGTAACTCAAAAACAAATGGAATAAAAGCTAGAGATAACTTAATGATAGACATTCTAGTAAGAATTGTTTTTGTGGATCATGTGCTGCACTTTCATGTTCGGTACAGAATCGCCACGTGCAATAACAAGCAGAATTTTTGGTTTTCAGGTCTTAATAATGGATATTATATTACATTATGTAATATCTTTGACTATTTTCTTAGCGAATTGTTTTTATTTCTAGCCTTATTATTGTGTCGTCGAAGGGCAGAATTCTTTACCGGTTCTTAAATCTATGAAACAACCAAAAGAAATTTTTAAACAGCAAGCATATCTTTTATATAATATGCTGAAAGAAATATTAAACGATTCGGGTGAGAAAGACACCTATCATTTGCTTTGCTATAATGATGGTAAGTGTATTTTTCAATATTTTATCTTTACGCCTGTTTTGGTTAAAATTAAATAGTTCAAAATTTAGACTTGCTTAGCCAAATTTACAATGGGTATAAAAAAAAAAGTCTTCTTAGTAACTGTAGAGTGATAGGCAAGATGACAGCCTACAGCTTTGGGGTCCAAGATCAAATCCAGTTGGATTGGAAAATCCCAGGAATTTTACAACAGGTGGTGGTCCCTCACCATCTGGCCAAATCCGTAATGGGTTTGTTGGTGTTCACACAGCAGTTAAAAAAGAGGGGTTATATAGTGATAATTTTTACCATGTTTGAATGTATTTAAATAAAATGTAAATTTAATATTTTTTTCTTTCACAAATGTAAAACGTACATCATACATATATGATTTTATAGCTTTTACAAAGGGTAGGAAAATTAATCAAATATTGTTATTTTCATACACTATCAAATCCATTCAATAAAAATCAATTACAAGTAATAAAATTGAGTGGCTTCAATTTTTTCTTAGTTTAATTTATATGTATAATTCAAATATTGTATGTTCTGATGTACAAATGTGTTCATTTATACATTAGAACAAACAAAATTACATTGCAATGAATGGAAAGGAGGACCACCGTCGATGATTTTGCTGCCCGAAACAAGCTTGGAATGGCATCTGCACACTTACATTTTCTGTAAAATGCTACATTTATCTTGGTATTGGTGTTTCAAAATTTATTTAACATTAATTCCTAACAATAACTGTTTAAACTTCTTTTACATTAGACATTCTTCAAATGTTACACCATCATTTCAACTCTGCATCGGAGACAATTCTCTTATCGCCTTGTCTATTGGAGCGGCTCAGATTGGATGGCGAGAAGTGCAACAAATTAATAAAACTAAAAATTTAATTTTAAATGAATTGTGTGTTTACAATTTATTTGATAACCCTATTATAATGGGATAATGAACATAAAAATAAGTTTCAAAAAAATTATTTCTGCTGCTTAGTATATTTCACGAGCAGTAAGAGGGTCTTGTTCCCCTTAAGTTTGATCATGTGGCAAGGGGCACTGTCAACTTATCCATTAAAATTTGTAACTCTGGAACCCTCGGAGCAGAAGTACCTTGGCCGTTTAGCCCTCACCATCTTGTTTTTAAATATTTATAGAATTAAAGATTAATAATTAATTATAGCTACTTTGTAATGGTAATAATTTATTAAAAAGATTTTTTTTATTAATGAACATTAAATTGCAATGCTCTGTTATGAAAAATTAATTTTAATCTTAATTGATCGTTTCAGAAGACGAAGACAATCCGCAAATGCTTAGCCGACTGTTATGGGACGAATTAGATAGACAATTAAAAATATAATATATATTTTTTTTCTATATTTATATATAATGCCTCTTATATTTTCTTAACATTTACAAACTACACTTTGTTTTTTTTTTATTCACTATTTTTAATAATAATTTTTTAAATGGATAAAATATTTGTTATGGAAATTAAATTTCTATTTTGAAAATTGATATACAATAAATTTACCAAAGATACTTGTAGAAATTAATTTGTTCAATTTAGCCTTTGCAAAGTTCCATAAGTAGTGTGCTGTTTCCCATATGCTTTCGGATCCAACTTTGCATTCACGCACGATCAACAATCGATCCTCAGTGTCTCAAAAATGCACTGCATGTTGAAGTGCGCACTGATACTAATTCAGAATATATCATTCAGCATTTAAATTAAAATAGAACAAAACTAAAACCAAATGAATCTATTAAATTTTCATTATGTAGCATCTATAATATACACGTGATTAATATAGATCTTAGACTTATAATTCTTACAGTATTATGCTCATAATATTTATATGCAGTCATTTAAAGATATAATTTTACTTTATAAATTTTTTTACATTAATTTGGCAAGCAGCTATACAAATCATTTCCATTGTGGGTATAGGGAAATATAGGCTGCTGCATAGGTAAAAGTGCCATTATTTGGATCACTTCGTCCTCTCAAGAGTTAATAAGAGTGTTTTTCCAATCGTTGTCAATTGTTTCGACTGGCACCTCGCAAGGTTTAATATTGAAATTTTTCTAACATTTTAAATCAAACACCACGAGATGATACAAGGTCGAGTTCTTGTTGGCAAACCTTCGAATCATTGAGCCATTTCTAATTTACATTTCTAAATCTAAGCATTTGCCAACAATTCAAAGGTTTTGTTGCTGGGCCATTGGGAGCTTGTGGAATCTGCTTCTTAGCATACCACTTTAGCTGCCCCAGATTCATTTGTTTAACAAAGAAAGTTACAGGAAACACACAGACATTTCTTAATAAAAAGCAGTATTAATCCTATATGGAAAGCAACCACTACAAGTAAGGTTTCTCTCGACCTGGGAAAAATCTGACTCTCCCCTCTCGAGAGCCGTTTTGTTGTACAAATTGTAACGTATTTTTGATCTTATTCTGTATTTTAATTTTTTTGTTTGTAAAATAAGAAAAATTTAATTTTTAATATATTTATATTTAAAAACTGCAGATTAATGTATTGAAGAATGTAATGTGATTATCATATCAAAGTGTGCGCTGTTATCACTGGTTTAGTGATTATTGTAAATAACCGTATGTGCAATTATTAATGAGACTTTTATGCAAATTTTTTATGTATTGTTTACATTCTTAAAAGCATCAATACAGTATATCAAATATTATTGTTTTAATTCTCATAAAACGCTTCAAATATAACATTGTATTAGAAACTATCTGGTTTCACATATCAAGATGTTTCCAAGACTACACTGTGTTGTTGTATAAAAGTAATCAAAATAAAAAGGCTATTTATTGTACTGTTTTGTGTTTCTTTTTTTACCTTGCGCACACAAGCCCATGAGTACGAGAACCTTTATTTTTTATGCTTATCATAGATATGGTTGGGGGCAGTGCTTTGCAGTCTGCAATATGGCCTTCTGGAAGCTGTCTTCCAGAAGGCACGAGTTTACAATTTACCTTTGAGGCACCCTCCAAATGACAAAATATTGTGCCTGGATGCTCTTCAAGAAATATACTTACTTGATCATTTTCAATTGTCTTTTGTTTTCTTTTTTTGGTTTTTCCCACATTGAGTGATGGCCAGATCAAGCCAATATTATTCCTTGGTGATGCCAACTCATTTGGAAAATAATGTATTTAATTCATTGTTTAGATGATGAAACAGGAGGATGCCAATTTCATGAATGGCAGAGGGACACTGATGTTCTAGCAGCGGCTTTGGTTTGCTTAGGTGTACAATAATTTAATGCAGTAAGGGTGCATGAAAAGGTGGCCAGATTCATGCACAAGTTACAAGGGGTAGATTTTGATCCATCCAAGACAAACTACCCACAGAAACTTTAGATTTCAAGTCAAATTCAGGTTCCTGAGAACTTCTACTTAAAAATATAACAGAAATTTGTCAACTTAAACTTCTTACCATTAATAAGTCAGAATATACAGAACTGTAAAATTTAGTAGTGTTGGAATCTTACAAAATCCTATCAAATTCTGATGCCTGATGCATAATCCATTTGGCAAGTACTGTATATACATTGTACAAAGCAGATTTCTGCACATACTCTATATGCCATTAAATGATTAAGTAGCTGCATTTGTTGATCAAGAGAAGAGAGAGATACTAGGAAGAAAATTTCTAACTACTACTGTAGCCCATTTTGAACAGGACATATCACCATTGGAGTGCTATTAATAAATTTATTAATATGAAGAGGTGCATTAATAGGATGAAGTGTGTAGGAGAAGATTCCAGAAATATTGGAAGAAAACAGATTTAGCTGTTTAATTCAAATATTACTGATGCATCGTACTAGCTCGGTGTTTTTCAGCTTTTTTTTTTACTAATGGTAGTGCTACAACTTTCTAATTGCTTTTTTACAGCACCCCTATTTATTAATAGAATTAGGGTGCTGCTAGACAGTGTACTTTGCAGCCCCTAGTGTGCTATGGCACCCAATTCAGAAGCACTAGGCTAGCTGATGTACAGTGCTTGGATATATAATGGATAATTGACAAAAAAATGTAATATTATGAAAAGTTGTATTTAATGACTGTGCACCTGGGTGTACTGTACATTGAAATAATAATACAAAAAGATGATGTACCCCAATGTTAATGCCAAATATAAATAAACCAACAAATGCCTAACTAATCGGGCTATTATATGGCTATAATTAAATAACACCTCTATACCAAATTCATTTGTATTTGTTATTTAATTATAGCCATATAATAGTCCGATTAGTTAGGCATTTGTTGGTTTATTTATATTTGGCATTAACATTGGGGTACATCATCTTTTTGTATTATTATTATTTAAATGTACACCCAGGTGCACAAACAGTCATTAAATACAACTTTTCATAATATTACATTTTTTTGTCAATTATCCATTATATATCCAAGTACTGTATATCAGCTAGTATAGTGCTTCTGAATTGGGTGCCATAGCACACTAGGGGCTGCAAAGTACACTGTCTAGCAGCACCCTAATTCTATTAATAAATAGGGGTTCAAGCCCTGCTCCGGGTCAGTTATTTTCTTCCAGAATGTTCTAAATTATTTATTAAATTATTAATTTAGATAAGAGATAGTGCCTAACGCTTACCTCTATATCAAATTCATTTGTATTTATTATTTAATTTAATTATAACCATATAATAGCCCGATTATTTAGGTGTTTGTTGGTTTATTAATATATCGGGCTTTGAGATATATTAGCCAAATATAAAGTAGTGTAATTTTGTTTGAATAAAATCTTATGAGTATTTATTTGCAGGATGTCTGGAATCACAGAAATTTATTTTCAAAGAATTTGATAGTTATGTTCTCTTCGATCTCTACACACCTTTGTGCCCACTAGTGGCAGAGTGGATAAAGCATTTTTTCATAAATTACATTAGCCAATATTGACCACTGCCACCTACCAACTTTTAGTGCCAATCTCTATTTTACTACTACTTCATGATGAGATCAAAACATGATTCTAATTCATTACTTAATGCCAATTGATGGCTTTCTCAACAACCTACCAACACATCTACCAAGACAAATCTACAACTAAAAGAAGAAACTTGAACATATGATAGGTTAAGATTTTATTCAATTAAGCATCGGCAATCTGCCGAGGAAAATGCCTCCCAGGAAGTCTTTTATGAAAGATCTCTAGCCCCTACTCAGGCATTATTGACAAAGATAACTCCACATAGTCAGTCCATTGGTTAGGTGCAAAGCCACGACCAACTACTGGTGTTCAGTGCTTTTTTTCCACTCTGTCATTAGTGGGATGGTAACCTGAGAGTTTTATAATAGTCAATGAGGTGGGCCAACACTACCCTCACCATTAAGCCAAAACCCAGCCAATTGGAGTTGGTCAGTCACAAACAGCTTACGAATGCTAAATTGCCCCGGGATCTGGATGCAAATTTGAAAGAAGCCATTGAGAGAGAGGCCGGTGGGAGGATAACTCGTGATACAAGAGAACAGGTAGACACGAATCACTTGCAAATGGTCCAGAAAACATTTGCTGTACTGATTTGTGTAGAACACCAAATTTAAAATCAGCTTATTGTAATTGAATAAAACCCTAAATTTTGACAGATTCCTGCTAGTACTATATTTAAGTAACTTGAATACACAAATATGCTTTTCTTATGTGTTTTATATGAATAATTTTTAAAAATTAAAACAAAATAAAATAATTTGCATAAAGTCATACTTAAAGACAACATATCCCAGGAGTTTCTTCATTTAGAATAATTTACATATACTGTATTCTGTTCCTCTATCTCCCTCTGGGTATGGGGGATGTTTATAAAAAAAATTAATGTTAAAGCTCTTAATGCTCTTTTTAAATAAAATTGCATATATGTTGACTACTTCCGTTAGTATTCAAAGAACGGAAAAAGATAACTCTTGAAAATTATAGTGGTGGTAGGTTTGATGGGATATGGCAATGCAACACATGGGAGATCTGCCAAAGGGGAATTCTTTCTATGGAAAACTGGACATTCATTTGATATAAAAACTAAAAACAATTTCATAAATATAATAATTACTTTAAAGTCTAACAAGTTTCCATTAAAAATTAAATTGATATTTTAATATACAGTATTTTCTTTATTCAGTAAATTTTGGTTACCATGTTCCAATAATTTAAACACACTAAACATGTATAATAAAAATCACACTTTGTTAATTTTTCAAGGGGGAAAAAAACACAATTTAAAAATGTTGCACAATTCGCTTAGCACTTTGCCTTTTCATTATTTATCTCATTTATTGATGACTATTTGTTCAAATAAAGGCCACTTTTGGTGTCCGATCGTGCTCCCCGGGACGTTTGGGTTTATGTAGTTATTGGACTTCTGAGTGCTGAAAATTACCATTCTCAGTACCTTCCAGTAAGTGTATAAGGATTGCACTCCAGAAATTTTGAGTCCATAAAACAATTGTGAGGGGCTAGCCAGGGGTACAGAGTTGGAAAGTACTCTTGTACCACTTAATCGGCAGCTAATCATTGAGATTAGCCCTCGGTTTGTCAAAAAGGATGGCTTCTTGTATAAGTGAAAAAAATTAAAAATGTGGAGAGCGATGATCTCATAATCACCCTTCTCCAAACGTCAGGCTCTCGACACCAGATAGTCAATTTTGTGGGCTATCACACGTTTAAAATATTTAGAGATATCTGTGATGTCCAAGTAACAATGTCCGTATTATATCATAGGAGGGTTAATTTGATAAGTGGAGCATTACGCAAGTGGTAATTCCTCCAAGCTCAATAAATGAGATAATGTTAAAACAATAATAAAATATTTAATAAAACTAAACTAAATGAACGAATACAAGTAAATAGAAATGTAATTCCATTAATCTGTATACCATAAGATATATTCGAGACTTATCTCGTGGAGATACCAAACTATCTACTTTAATCTAAATGATCCTATAAGCTTGAGAGAGTTTACATCAATCTAACATAATTATTAGTGATGTAACGAATAGTATATTCAGCCTCAGCCGAATACCGAATATTTGGCTAGGAGTGTTGCCGAATGGCCGAATATTCGGCCAAACTATTCGGCTTGATTAACGCACGTACAAAAATTGGCGCGCAAACCGCATTATGACAAAGATCGCGCACCGTGCTCTCTATTGGCCCGCTGTCGCTACGATTTTTTCTTCCATTAGGTCTAAATTATTTAAATTAATTAATTAAATTATAATTATTAAAGTTAATATGAGATGGAGCCTAACGTCTACCTCTAGTGCCAAATTGGTTTATAATTTATGTAATAGCCGTAAATAGCCCGCAATGATTCGGCAGTTGTTGGTATTTAAATGTAAGTTATAACTTATAAGTTATTTTGTTTGCAATCGATCATTTTAACTTTTTAATTAAACACTAAAATTTTGTTTTTACTACGTATTTGTAGACTGAATAGTACCCTAACGATATACTTTTGTGGTGACATAATGTGGTCTAGTTTCTTCCCAGTTGTGGAACAGTTCAAATGTATCGTATAAATAAAATATACGCGAATACGAATATAACATAATTAACTAAACAATAACATTAATGCCCGATACATTCTAACCTACACGCCATCAATGCCATAAGATATCGGGCTAGATAAAGGTTATAATATTATTTAATTACGAAATAATTTAATACTAGAGTTAGATGCTATTTCTTATTAACTTTAATAATTATAGTCTAATGTTCAGCATTAATAAAAGTTACAAAAATGATTAATTTACTGTGTTTTTGTTATTTCTTACTCCTGTTTTTTAGGTATTCGGCCGAATAGTGATTAAATATTCGGTATTCGGCCGAATAATGAAAAATAGGCCAAATACCGGGTAGTAACCGAATATTCATTACATCACTAATAATTATACTACCTTCGTAGCATGAAGCTGTTCTTGTCTTCATTTCCTTTCGGAGATCGTATGGAGTAGTTTTACTTATGGCCAGTTCTGTCTTCAAAGTGTTGCACAATTACATGTGGCTACCTACATATGGAAATCCACCAAGAGCTTCCTATGGCCATCTTCTATAGAGATCTGCTGAGGTGCTTTCTTTTGGTAGGTCAGTTGAAGAGCTACCTCTTCATATGGTAGTTTCATTGAAAGAGCTACCCCGAATGGTGGGGGAAAATCGTCCCTTTTTATAGACGGCACACCTAATCAGCCATCTAAAGGAAGTTCAACTTCCTTTCAGAAACGAAAATATTATACATCATTTGTTAAAATTTATCAAATTAATTCTTTTTAGAATAATTTAAAATAATTGATCTCCTAATAAAATTAATCTCCCTAAACCACGGATCTCACACGACTGTATTGCTTTCTAACTTTCGGGGGAGGGGGAATTTCGAATTGAAATAACCTACTTTCGGTTTTCCTCGGAAGTTCATGTATAGTCAATCCAGGCCTCCTGCCCCTAAGCTTTCAATATATGGTCTCCACTTTAGTCTTTCCAACTCCATTCTAGAGATTAAGAAAGGACAGTGGGCATTTCTACATCTACAATTTTTCCAAATTGCAGCCCAATATAAAGGCTAAAAAAACCTCTCACAAAATTAGTAATGTATATTATCACGAGATTACCCATGATATCCACTGTACGCAATATGAAAAATATACTCCTAGAAAATATTCATAATGACAAAAAGCAATGTTATCATCTTGAGAGTATGGTCCCATTAATACTACAGTTAATATGTTCATTTATGAAATATATGCCCAATAATTAAATAATTTCATTAATTTCATCAATGTTTACCCTACAAAATGCTTTCTAAGTTGTGTTTTTTGTTCAAATTTCTTCAAAACTTATTTTATAATGAAAACAAAAAACATTATGTAATAACATGAGTTTTTTAATAAATGTTTTAAAGCAGCATATAATAGTTATTTAATATCAAAAAACCTTATTAAATTCAAAATTTTGCAAGCAAGTTGATAATTCAGAAGTTCTGTCAGCTCAAAATGTATTAATTTCATTGCAATGATTATCAATATAATCAAATACATGAACCAGATTATTATGTGACAGAATGTCTATTATGTGGCATTCTGTCACACAATAATCTCGTTCACGTATTTGATTATATTGTCCACTGTGTGTCGATCTTGTTTTATTCTTTTGATTTCCATAAGAAAGATAATTAAAAGTATTAAATAAAATTTTAAATATTTTCAAATTCTAGAAGCCTGATGATTATCAATATAATCAAATACATGAACCAGATTATTATGTGACAGAATGTCTATTATGTGGCATTCTGTCACACAATAATCTCGTTCACGTATTTGATTATATTGTCCACTGTGTGTCGATCTTGTTTTATTCTTTTGATTTCCATAAGAAAGATAATTAAAAGTATTAAATAAAATTTTAAATATTTTCAAATTCTAGAAGCCTGATGATTATCAATATAATCAAATACATGAACCAGATTATTATGTGACAGAATGTCTATTATGTGGCATTCTGTCACACAATAATCTCGTTCACGTATTTGATTATATTGTCCACTGTGTGTCGATCTTGTTTTATTCTTTTGATTTCCATAAGAAAGATAATTAAAAGTATTAAATAAAATTTTAAATATTTTCAAATTCTAGAAGCCTGATGATTATCAATATAATCAAATACATGAACCAGATTATTATGTGACAGAATGTCTATTATGTGGCATTCTGTCACACAATAATCTCGTTCACGTATTTGATTATATTGTCCACTGTGTGTCGATCTTGTTTTATTCTTTTGATTTCCATAAGAAAGATAATTAAAAGTATTAAATAAAATTTTAAATATTTTCAAATTCTAGAAGCCTGATGATTATCAATATAATCAAATACATGAACCAGATTATTATGTGACAGAATGTCTATTATGTGGCATTCTGTCACACAATAATCTCGTTCACGTATTTGATTATATTGTCCACTGTGTGTCGATCTTGTTTTATTCTTTTGATTTCCATAAGAAAGATAATTAAAAGTATTAAATAAAATTTTAAATATTTTCAAATTCTAGAAGCCTGATGATTATCAATATAATCAAATACATGAACCAGATTATTATGTGACAGAATGTCTATTATGTGGCATTCTGTCACACAATAATCTCGTTCACGTATTTGATTATATTGTCCACTGTGTGTCGATCTTGTTTTATTCTTTTGATTTCCATAAGAAAGATAATTAAAAGTATTAAATAAAATTTTAAATATTTTCAAATTCTAGAAGCCTGATGATTATCAATATAATCAAATACATGAACCAGATTATTATGTGACAGAATGTCTATTATGTGGCATTCTGTCACACAATAATCTCGTTCACGTATTTGATTATATTGTCCACTGTGTGTCGATCTTGTTTTCTCTCTCTTTAGATTCCTGTAAGATTAATAAAAGTATTTTAATAAAATTTTAAATATTTCTATTTTCTAATAGTATTACCTACCATTTGTGTTTAATTTTGATTTTTTTTTTTTTTAATATGAGCTGTTAAACTGTTCTTGTGTTTACAATTATTGCAACAGAGTTCACACTGAATTCACTTGTGGGTGAGTGCAACATTAGATATTCCTGAAGTTCCAATCTGTATCTAAATGAATTACTACAGTAAGCACAGTAATTTGTTGATTGTTGTACTTTCTGATTTCCATTAAATAAGTAAGAATATAATACAGTGAAACTCAGTTAATCCGGCAGTTGATAATCTGGAATGCAGAATATCATCAATAATGTAATTATACAGCAGATAGTCACAAAAACAAAGTAGAAGACACGTTAAGGATTTAGTCCAGTATATATTCCAATGCATTTATTGAATTTCTACAAAATTTCGTATCGTGCATTTTTTATAACAAAATCACATCACTTAATGAAGATTAAAATTAAACGACTCTCATTTCAAGAAGTAACTAGAAAATATCAAGAAAAAAAGTTGGTTGAAGAGCAGAAACCATCATTAAACACAAATTAATCTTTAGAAATGTTAGTTTAGACAGAGTATAGTTCTAAACTAACAAGTAAGTTGACAGTTTTTAAATTAATTTCATTCATTGTCTATGCATGAGACAGATATTTAAGATAAAATTTTTAAATAGAAAATAAACTTTCAAAAAGTACATAATACTTTATAGGAGTCCTGCCAGATATCTAACTACATTTGGGGAAAAATTTCTAATTGAAATAACGTACTTTGATTTTTTTCAGATGTTTAATCTGGGTCTCCTGCCCCTAAGCTTTCCATATCTTGTCTACACTTTCATCTTTACAACTCCATTCTCAAGGTAAAGAAAGGACAGTGGGCATTTATAGGACTACAATTTTTCCAAATTGCAGCCCAATATAAAGGCTAAAGGACCTTATCACAAAAATAGTAATTTATTATCATTAGAATACTTATGATATTCACGTGTTATATAACATAAAAAATATACTCATATAAATCTAAGATATAAATACAGTAGAGCATCTGTTAACCGAAAGCATTCCAGTTGGCAAAGTTAAATTTCCGCTAGTGCTGTGGCACTGCAATATTTGGCTATGTCATGGGCTACTCCAATATTATTTTTGTTGGTGATGTATTATAAACTCATCAGGCTTAAGATGATATTATTTGATGTACGTGTTTTAGCTGGCAGCATTGGCATGACCATGAGAGGGTATTTAAGGATGCACCAGGATTTGAATGAATTTCAACATGGGATAGATTAATATATTTTTTCGCACATAATTGGTTATCCTAAAAATCGATTATCCGAACCCCCCAATTGCTTCGGATAATCGATGCTCTGCTGTATGTTTATGATGACAAAGTGAATGTTCTTATGTTTAGAGTACGAACATTATTATATATTAATTAATTTTATGTTGAAGTAATCAACATTTAACCTACAAAATGTTTCCAAAGATAGGTTTTTTGTTCAAATTTCTTTTCATTATAAAATATGTAATAATATGATGTTTTGAGTGTTTTTTAATAAATGTTTTAAAAACAGCATATGATAATTATGTAAAATAAGTTTAGTTAATTTTTTATTATTATTTAATAACTTCATCATAAAATCAAGCAACTTGTATGTTAATTTTGTGAAATTTTTTGGTGAGAGAAAAGACTTAATAAATGTACTTAAAACAAATATTAAATATAAAATTTTTTTTTGTTTTATCCAAAAAAGTTTCTTCTTGTTCTTTTATATTTAATTCTTAAAAGATTAATAAAAGTATTTAATAAAATTTTAAATATTTTCAGATTCTAAAAATAGTACCTACTGGGATCAATGGGGAATGGTCATATTTTATGTCTCATCAGTGATTGTTTATGTTTGTAGATATTTCCACATAAATCACAATGAAAGTTTTTTCGGAATTATGTGAAACTTGATGTTCCTGAAGTTTTGATGGATATGCAAAACTCTTTCCACATGTTTGACATACGTATTTTCTGTCATCTTAGACAATTTGTTGAGTAAAAATAATTAACTTCAATAGAAATGTTTTATAGAAACATAAAATGTTAATATCTTTTCCTTTGATGTGGTTTTATAGGATCTTGTATACTCAAAGCCGGATGCATTGTGTATGGCTCTGCGCAAGAATCTAGTCTTTGGATGCTGGATTCAATCCACCATCAAGCAGTGTGTTTGTGAATTTGTGCTTTTTGAACTTATGCTGTCCAAAGCCTGTTTGTGGATGCTTATGAGTCCCCACTATCACTCAGAAGAAAACAGTTGTCTTACTTCTATTAGATTAAACTTCTGAAATCTCAGACAACACGTGTTTATTCTACAGTAACAGATACTCAGCTGAAAAGATTATTTGCAGCTCGCCAAAGTAGTGTCCCTACACTCGACATAAGAATGGAGAATGTAAGCAGCATGATTGAACTGGACAAGCAATATATCACATTGTCAACTCATGATAAAAATTGATTTTAACTTAAAGCACTTTCCTAAGGAATCCACTGTAGATTACATGTATAGGCAACACTTTGCAGAAGTTGAACATTGTCAGAGGAATTTAATTCCTATTTATACTGATGGATCTAAATCGGATGACTATGTTGGCTGAGCCTTTGTTTGCAAGGATGAAATCGTGGCAGAACAAACAACACTGAATTCTTCCATCTTTACTGCAGAGCTGCAGGCTATTTACCTAGCCTAAAAGTATGTAATCAGAAAAGGTCGTCATTGCTGCACGATTTACACTGATTAGGTTAGTGCACTTCGGGCTTTTATCTCGTGTGTTCACTCTATAGTGATTAAAATTCATAAACTTGATTTGCCATTTTTTTTGCAAGTAATTTATTTATAAAATTTTGTTGGGTCCCAGCCCACCTAGGTATAAGAGCGAATAAACAAGCTGACACAGCTGCAAAGTCAGCAAGTGATTTACAGCATGCAATATTTATTGAAGTAAGTGACTTAAAGCTAATTGTTAAAAAAGACTAGCATATAGATGCAAAATATATGGAGCAAACAAGTCCACAATAAACTTCATGAGATCAAATTTTTGATAGAAAAGTGGACACACAAATGAAGTGTACGAAAGAAGATTTGAGATAATTGTTATTTGTTTGAGGATTGGACCTACTTGGCTGACTCATCAATACTTTCTGAAGGGTGATCCAAATTACAAATACAGTTACAACACTGGCAAATGTGTCAGTGTTGTAACTGTATTTTAAGTCCAACAACTGCTGAATTATCGGGCTAGCAAATGGCTATAGTAATATTAATAATTAAAATTAATTTGCTACTAGAGTTAGGCGTTAGGCGCCATCTCTTGCTAAATTTAATAATTAGAATTTTAATTAAATAATTTAAATAAATTTAGGCCTAACTGGAAGAAAAGAATCGGCCCGAAGCGGGATTCGAACCCGCAACTTCTGCTATCCGTGCAGACACGTTACCAGTTACGCTACCCGGACCTTCGGTCCGATCTTCCCTTCCAGTTGATATAAGATTACTGTACCACCATCGACGGTCATTACAATGCCGGCTGGGGACATGCAGGTAGCAAGAGATGGTGCATAACGCCTAACTCTAGTAGCAAATTAACTTTAATTATTAATATTACTATAGCCATTTGCTAGCCCGATAATTCGGCAGTTGTTGGACTTTATATGTAACGGGTTAGTTGTTGTTTATTTATATTATATACGCCTTGCCGGGGCTTATGATGGCCGGTTGAGTGCCTTTGGGAGGACGTGGGCAATTAATGTGTCCCCAGCCGGCATTGTAATGACCGTCGATGGTGGTATGGTAATCTTATATCAACTGGAAGGGAAGATCGGACCTAAGGTCCGGGTAGCGTAACTGGTAACGTGTCTGCACGGATAGCAGAAGTTGCGGGTTCGAATCCCGCTTCGGGCCGATTTTTTTCTTCCAGTTAGGCCTAAATTTATTTAAATTATTTAATTAAAATTCTAATTATTAAATTTAGCAAGAGATGGTGCCTAACGCCTAACTCTAGTAGCAAATTAACTTTAATTATTAATATTACTATAGCCATTTGCTAGCCCGATAATTCGGCAGTTGTTGGACTTTTTATGTAACGGGTTAGTTGTTGTTTATTTATATGTATTTTAAGTGTTAAACACATACTGGGGGACTACTCTGGTTTTGAGAGAATTTTTAGACATTTCAGAAATTCAAGTTTAACAGAGATTTCAGGCCAGAGGCCAAACTTTGATAAGCTACTGGACTTTCTGAAAGTCAGTAATGTGTAAAGAGTTTTGATTATTTATTTATATTTCTGTTTATCTACTGTATATATACTGTTTATCTATTTCACATGGTGCAGGTTGGTCTATATGGCTTTTGTGCCAAAAAACATTAACTAATTGAAAGAGACTTATATGAAAAACTACACCAATAGGTTGTGTAGAAATCATGCACTGTATGTTGTCATTCTGGATAACAAAAGTATATAAAACACGAACTAACTTTCTTTTCATTATGTAAGTTTGTTCATATTAAAGAGAAAATTAATTCAATGTAACTGCACAAACTGTTGAAAAAAACCAGAAGTATAGCAATTTTATTTGATATCTTTTTAGTAGATTCCTGTAAGAAAGATTAATAAAATTTTATATATTTTTCATCTTCTAAAAGTATTACCTACCTGCATGTCTTTGCTGTGGTAATCGTGGAAGATTAATAAAATTATTTAATAAAATTTTAAATATTTCCATTCTCTAACAGTATTACTTATCAAAATCAAATTGAAATGGTGTCTCTCTTTTATGTGTGATATTAAACTGTTTATGATTGAAGATGCAATAGAAAAGGACATAACATGGCTGCAATGTTGTCAGCTGATGTAAACTTCTGTATTTAAATTAATATGCCTCAATGTCCTTAACTTATTATAATCTTATTTCGTCCACTAGTACGTATTAACAGGGCTTATTAAACTGGCTTTAAGGATACTGCAACTCAGTTTCACAGATTATAAAATTATTGTTTTATTTAATTTACAGATAAATTAAATAAAACAATAACTTACATATTTGGCTAAGTTGTTATTCCATTTCTGTAAGAAAGATTAATAGAAGTGCGTAAAAAAATTTAATATATTTCCATTAACAGTATTACCTACCATTTCTACTTGATGTTTTTGTTTTATATGCTTTTTTATTTAATTTACAGGTAAATTAACTAAAATAATTTATAATCTGTGAAACTGAGTTGCAGTATCCTTAAAGCCAGTTTAATAAGCCCTGTTAATACGTACTAGTGGACGAAATAAGATTATAATAAGTTAAGGACATTGAGGCATATTAATTTAAATACAGAAGTTTACATCAGCTGACAACATTGCAGCCACGTTATGTCCTTTTCTATTGCATCTTCAATCATAAACAGTTTAATATCACACATAAAAGAGAAACATCAAAATCAAATTGAAATGGTGGACAAAATAAGATTATAAACTTCTGTATGCCTAAAATGATTGTAGTCAAAGTGGGAGTTGCAAAAATTACATATTTGGCTAAGTTATTACTCCATTTCTGTAAGAAAGATTAACAGAAGTATGTAAAAAAAATTTTAAATGTTTCCATTATCTAACAGTATTACCTACCATTTCTACTCGATGTTTTTGCTTTATATGCTTTTTTTAAACTGTTTTCACGTTTATATTTTTTTGGACATCCGAAACAATTGTAATTTTTTTCGTCGGAATGACTAATCATGTGTTTGGATGGAAATTGGAAAGCTTTTCCACATTCAGGATATATAAGAAATATATATATATTTCTATTTTCGGATTCCTATTAAATAAGTAAGAATATAATACAGTAAAAGTCAGTTAATCCAGCACTCGATATCCGGAATGCAGAATATCATCAATAATCTAATTATAGAGCAGATACATAAAAAATACATATGAAATAGCAACACCTTTGTGTGTTTGATAAACGAAGTAGAGTATATTATGCAAAATAAATGAAGATTTCACTTACCATCTCATGAATAAATCCATTATCACTTGATGGAAAAATAACAATGGAACGGAATAATATAACAACTTGATTGATTATTATTGAACATTGTTAATTGCACATGTCTTTTATTTTGGATATTGATTCCAATAGATAATTTTGTGCTGAATTTAATGATGTTTTGAGTTTTAAAAATTGCTTTTCAAGATGAATCAACCTAGGCATTCATTTGATTTTTCTTTTCCTTAAATTGTGCATTTAGGAAAATCTGTGTTGAGTGAATGAATTCAAAATAACTTGTAATGTGGTGATATTCATTCGGCTTGTTGCATCATTTGCTGTACCTCATTTAGTGTTAAATACGATAGAATTACAGCATCTACAAGGCATGTTGACTGTGAGAAGCATTAAAAAAGAACTGCATCTTCTCATTACTTCTCATATAAATACAACGATTGGGGCCCTTCCCCAATCGTTGTATTTATATGTGGATTCCAATGCATTTATTGAATTTCTACAAAATTTCGTATCTTGCATTTTTTATAATATAAAATCACATCACTTAACAAAAGTTAAAATTAAATGACTCATTCTGAACACGTAACTAGCAAATAATATCAAGAAAAAAGTTGGCTCAGGATCAAAAACCACTGTTAAACACAAATTAGATCCTTAGAAAAGTTTGTTTAGAACCAATCTCTGTCTCAACTAAATCAACAATTTTTAAATTAATCACATTAATTGTCTATGCACGAGATAAATATTTAGAATAAAAGTTTTGATTAGAAAAGAAACTTTTGAAAGGTAAAATAGAACCTCATCGTATGCAAACTGGATGAACCTCCATTATTCAGAGTGAAAATCGTATTTGTCTCAATCAAAAATAAACACGAAAATAAGAAATACACAGTTATAAACAATATTCACCTGTTTTAAATCTACATGCTAACCTCATCCATTTGCAGCTTTTGGAATAACTAAACAATCTAGCACCTTATTACTATGTTACAATAAATGTCCGTGCCTTGTGTTACAACAAATATCAAAATAATGATTGTCGTTCCTCTAGTTTGTGTGTGTAATTCTCCTTGATACAACAAGTCTATAAATAAAAGTAAAGTTCATGTAAATATTTTCTACAACATACATATTTAGAAAATAATGAAAAGAGTTTTAAAAGAAACATCAATGTGATATTGTGTAAAAGGAAGTGGCCACAGTACTAAATAGTGTAATTTTGACTTCACTATCACTAATTTACTATCCATATCTTTTCTTAACGCGTTCAGCCCTTAGCCCGAGATATCTCGGGCAAGTTGTATAGCGTTACAAAAAATGGGGTCCTTTAGGACCCCTAAAAAAATTTTTTTTTTTTTTTTGATTTTTCGGATGTTTTCTAAGTCTCCAAATTTTTTGAAAAATTTTTACCCGCGCGAAAAAATTTTATTGCGAGTTTAATTAACCTTTAATGACACGCAATTAACGCTTAATGGTTTTTTTATGGGATTTTTTTATAAAACTTTATTCATCTTTCTAAAGTTCTAGTGCGTCGATTTTACTTCGGTAAAGTTATTTAAAGCTATTTTCTGATGTCAAAAACAGCATCCAATAGTTTTTTAATTTTTTTAATTAATAGATTTTATTATATATACGTTTAATTAAGTCGGGGGGGTCGGAAATTTCAATTAAAATCGTAATTTTAAAAAAATATTTAGAAATATACCGCCATCTAGTATTCACCCTACTTTTTACCCTTCTCCTCCCGAGAGTTTCATGAGAATGTCCCGCGAAAGACGACACCAGCTGTTCTCAAGGTCATCCAGCTGTGTAAACAATGACACATCGGTGTCAAGTTTCGCGCTAAGGCGAGACAAAGGAAATTATACTTTGAAGCTTTTTCTTCAAAATTAACACATTTCTATAATTTTTTTTTCGTTTTTATGTTTAACTACATTAAAATTAAAAAGTATTTAATTCGCCGGAGTCCCAAGGAGTTAATGAGAAAATTTATTAATATGCAGTAGAATGAAGCAAGAGTTAGTGATTAATGACCCAGATTCTCTTCATAGTTTTTCTACAGTAAATGGCAATTTGTGGATTGATCTTACAGCGCGTTCCAATGGACTCTTCACTTATTCAGAATTGGAGTGTTGGAGTGGTCGACAGCCTCTTTGACCAAGAACATCTTACGTTTGATCTCTTCCAGCAACAGTTGTATCAAAAAGTGCCAAGATGCTATTCAACCGTACAACACCAAGTCTGCAAACTGATGCAAGTTTAACAGTATTATTCAAGAATGTTCCTGGCATTCAAACCAGAATATTTCACGTGTGTAGCTGAGATCTATGTGGAATCGGTTATCTCGAGTATTGCCTCAGCCTGCAAATATTCTATCTCTAAGCAGAAGAACAGAAGACATCCCACCCCCCCTGGTGGAATAAGGAGCTTGCTTCAATGTGTAAGAACAATAATCGCTTACGAAGATTTTTTCAAAAGGTGTCATGACCAGAAGAGGATGGTGGAGCTACATGCACACTATCTTCAGCACCAAAAAGAGTATAAAGAGGCCATCAAGCTGTCAAAAGTGGAGTCCCGGCAGGAACCCTGAAACTTCATTACAGTGTCAACAAAATTAGAAATCCCAGCCATCTCTGTAGTGAAAAAGACACTCCTACTGACCTGAGAACAACTGTTAACAAGCTTCTTGACAAGCTTTTCCCCCCTTGGACTCACTTTCTGAGAATACTCTAGATCAAACAGAAATAAAAAATAATAGGTTTGCAGGACAACTCACTGAAGACTTTACTTTTCAACGGGTGAACATTGTCATCAGAAACTTACCAAAGAAAAAAGCTGTAGGATCAGATCTTCTTAACTGTGGGGATTGTCCAAGGCATCTGGACAACAAAGCCAGAGCTTTTACTTGGCATTTTTAATATTTGCTCTAAATATGCAATGCAACCTTCCCTTGACTCTGGAAGAAGGCAAAATTTGTGTTTATTCTGAAAAATGTAGGCAACCTTCTTCATTCAGAACCTTAGAAACATCTCTTTGCTGTCAGTGTTGGAGAAGGTTCTTGAAAGACTTCTTTTTAATAAAATCTATGAGCTTTGGGAATCCAGGGGGCTGTTTCAGCCAGGGCTGTGGAGTCAGAGTCAGGAGGAATTTCTGGCCAAAGGAGTCAGTCAGGAAAAATGTATTGACTCTGACTCCAGCATTTCTTTTTATTTTCCACAGAAAATTTTTTCAAATTTAAATATTAAAAATTCACAAAATGCAGTTTCTTGGTATGAGGGGGTCTCAGGTAAATGAATAATGGTTCATTTCATTTTCCAAATTTACCGGCCATAATGCTTTTCAGAAATATTGACAAAGGGTGGTTTATTTGTATGAAGTTTCTCATGCTATTCAGTACATCAGAACCACTCAATTACTCAACAACAAAAGGGAGATAACAATAAAGGTAAGATAAAATATATTAAACAAATACTTTTTTACAATTATGGGGAGTTTTTGTGGTAATTCTCAGAAAAAATATTTAGAAAAGTTTTAATGAAACTCAATATATTTTGGGTTATCGACTCATGTTCAGGAGTACATAATACTGAATGACACAATGAAATTATTAGAAAGATTTTTTCTGTTTTCTTGTCTTTGAAAAAAATGAAATATTGACATTCTATATATATATATATATATATAGATCAGGGGTGGGCAAGCAAGAGTTCAGTGGAAGCCGAAATGTAGGTTTTGCAAAATGCATGGGAGCCGCAGTTCTGTACTGTCGTGGCAGATAGTATGGTAAGGCGTGCGATTCTATTATATAATATAAATATAATATAAAACAAATATTGAATTTTTTAATAAACATATTTTCACAAAATTATAAAAATAAAATTGTAAAAATAATAATAAAAAACAGAAATTAACACTTTCAGCAAGAGCCACATTTGCCCATGTCTTATATATATATATACTCACAAGTTATTACAACAATTAAAAATTCATGTATATATATATATATATACTTATATATATATATATATACTTAACTTGTATATATATATATATATAACTTGTGAGTATGAATTATATTTATCTACATATTTTTAAGAGTTGAGTACCTCTGTATCCTTCTATAAAATGACTTGGTATTTAATTTTGCCAGAGTCAGAAGTTAGCCTATTAAAATTAATCAGGAGTTGAGTTTTTTTTACTGATTCTGCAGCCCTGGTTTCAACAGGCTCAATATGGCTTTAGGCATCAGAGAAGGACTGTTGATGCTCTGCCAGATCTAACAATGTATCAGGGACATGCTCCAGGAATATAAATAGGCTTATGGTATCAGCTTAAACCTGAAAATGCTTTCAACTCTGTCCAGTGGCCACAGTTGCTCCGACAACTTGCTGAAAACAAGTGTCCAACAAACTTGTATATGCTTGCAACAAATTACTTCAAAACAAGCAGGCCATCTTTTCCTTGGGACATCTTACCTTTTCTCGGATCCTTCAGCAGGTTGCCATGCCAACAGGGGTCCATGTGTGGACCCTTGTTTTGAAATATTCTCTTCACACCAACTTCAGTCACTGGTACTGAGTGTTTGCCTATGCGATTCCAGATGTGCAATAAAAACAATTGCTGTTGATGTCCTGGGCAGATCTTTTAAATGGGAACACAACAATAAATTGTTTTAATTTAGACAAAACATAGGGAATTGTTCTTTGCTCCAAGCACTAGTGATCTTTACAAGCATGTCCCATATGTAAAATTTAGAAACACCTCTGTTAAAATACACACCTCACCATCCTCGGAGCGGTCTTAGACCACAAGCTCTCGTGGAAGCAACACATCAAGAAAATTACTGACCATACCCATCTGACTTTTCGCAGCCTCCTACATGTTGCTAGAAACAGATGGGACCTCAGATTTCAGGTCAAGAACTCAATCTATGACACTGTTTTTTTTGTCTATCATTTATTGTGTGTCTGCCATTTGGGGTGAGGCAGTGGTGGAATCACACAATCATCAGCATTTGAGAATCATCCAATGGGATGTGCTTATCCACCTCACATGGTGCTAGGGAACTGTGTCTAATGCTGCAATATGGTAGTGCTCTATTCCATATGAAATTTTTACAATTCTGATAATGACTGTTTCTGGAAATGTTTTCAGTGTAAATTTCAATCTTTTGTAATCTTTAAAAATTTGCATGTGTAGTGCTGAAAAACTTGTAGAAAACAAGTTATTCAGCACTACACATGCAATCAATGATAATGAAGATAAAAAGAAATCTACAGTAGTCTGAACAGTATTTAAAAAATTAGTGTTTTGTTTCTTGCAAAAAAACTAAAATGCTTACACAATGTGAAATGTAATAGTGACAAAGTTATCTAACAATATATATATAAAGCAGTAACATTATCAATACTTTATCATATACTTTGTAACAACACTGAATTATTTATTGAATATGCATAATATATTCAATAATTCAATAATATATCTAACTTAGCCCGTTCCAGCAAGGGATATATTTTGCTTACAGTACCATTACAAATTATATAAACATACCTGATGATTCTCCTTCCTCTGGTGACTTGTTGACAAGTCTAATTTCAGAAACATCCACATCTTCTGGAAGGCCAATCTATTCTCTCATCCTTCTTTCTCTAATGATTTGTTTAAAAAAAGGGATAAAATTTGAATCTAACTCATAATAAAAACAAAATATCATTTATTTGATGCACACTATTATATTTATATATGTTATAATAAACTATTTACTATTTTTTAAACAAAGCTAACAGAATTACTGTCAGATTAATATAATTTAAACTTTTATGAGTTAATTTAAATTTAATTAGTTGAATTAGTAAAAATTTAATTCAATGAAATTTCTTCATAGATGTTACTGCAGTGGGTATCTGTTACCTGTATAATCCTCTGTTAGGGAAAATGATTTGCATTCAGCCAACTTCAATCTCATAGAAAGCCAGGGTTGATAGGGAAAAAATGTTTACAAAGTGGTCATCAACCAGGTCAAAAAACCTTTCCCACTGTAAGGAACTGAGTTCGAGCGTTTTTTATTTTATTATTATTTTTCGTTTTATTATATTTTGTTTGGGGCTTATGTTTAGTTAGAACGAAGGTTCCCCATCACTCTCTTAGTAACCAAAAAAGAAGATAATAAACCAACTCACGAAAGAACGAGCGCCATAGGAAAAATCACGCGCACTTGCGCTGCCCGGCGGAAATGAACAGTTGGCAGAAAAAAATGGAGGGGGAATCCCCACACTCACTAGAAAAGAAATACTTACTAAACCATCATAAAACATCCCAGAAAATTGTGCTAAATACTTTGTAAACGGTTTATAAGATTTTGTCGGAGAATTGAAGCTGCCAGAAAGAAATTTGACGTTAGAAAAATTAAGTATGTAAATAAGGGGAGTAACCTAGCTGAAGTGTGACGTCACCTCACAGCATAAAACCAGCACGCTAACCAAAGATGATTGAGGTGATTCCTGATCGAGGTGTACTACTGAGGGAAAAATTCGAGGCAAAGTCCAGATTGAGAATTAGGCGATCCAAGGTGTTTAAAGAGGAATTCGATTTGACGATAGCGAAAGGATTGAGGAAACAGGTTCCTAGTATAGTGAGGTGACGGATAGACATTTAGTTCGTAAGAGATTTTGTTCATAGTTCTTAAGTATTTGATTTATCGAATTTTCAAAGGGAAATTAAGATTAAGTTAAGCTAAGTAGCCGAGTTTTATTGTCAGGTAGACTTGTTGATTTTCGTTAATAAATTTTGTTTTGGATTATAGACATTTGTAACATAGTTAAATTCGATTTACTAATTAAATATATTTGAAACTTTTGCTTTGACTTGATATTTGTCGTTATTCTTACTAATTTTTTTCAGTGCACGCGTAAAAGCCCAGGCCTGGCAAACTAATCTCGAATCCGCGTAAAGTACCCGTTAGGTTAACGGAAGTTTTACTGGCCGCAGTTAGTGTCGGTTTCCTGAGATACTAAAAATAGTACTTTACACCAGTATTTTAAGTGAACATAAGTACTAAATTTAATTGCCTTACTGTCCTTAATCATACTTTATTTAAAAAATTGTTGATGTGGACTTATCAGATTAATAGGACTATTACACTGGTGTATTGTTATTAACACAAGGAGGAGTTCATAATCAAAAAAATCAAAAATTCTTCATTTTATCACCTGTAGTAGTTT
The DNA here is from genome assembly GCF_030686945.1 of Centruroides vittatus. Taxonomy (NCBI): domain Eukaryota; kingdom Metazoa; phylum Arthropoda; class Arachnida; order Scorpiones; family Buthidae; genus Centruroides; species Centruroides vittatus. The sequence goes on from NW_027121735.1 coordinate 241,169, forward strand.
TTCTGGTTACAAACTCCTCGTGTTAATAACCTGGTGTAATAGTCCTATTAATACACTACACTGGTGTAATAGTCCTATTAATCCGATAAGACCATGTTAACAATTTTTAAAATAAAGAACATAAGTACTCTTTACACCCATTAGCTGGTCCACCAAAACAGTGTAGATGTAGCCATTGACTTCAAACAAAGCAACAGAAGCACATCAAAATACTATTTTGAGTGCTTTGTGTCAGTTCTGTTGTTAAATAAATTTTAGTGTGTATATAAACTAATTATTGATAAATTTGTTTGTGTAAAACATTTTATTAATAATTTTCTAAACTTAAAAATGAAAATCTTTCACTGCAAAATTAAACAGTAAGTTATTGACAAGACTACGTCTTGTTTATAAAATCGCAGTGCCGTCCCAGCTTACCAGGTTAGAGGTACAAAAGAGTACATGTCAGGAGTTACAATTTGGCACAGAGTATTAGGTGCTGAAATCACGTGCACATAATAAAACACCAGACTTGTAGGTACTCAGGGGACCAAGGACAGAGTCAAAAATACAAAATGGCAACACTCTACATACAGGCGCTACTGTGAGACTTGCACATGTGTTGCTCATTGGCAAGTTGGAAATGCTCAAATTTTGACAAACAAATCTTTGAAAAAACCCATCTACCTGTTCTGTGTTATTCCCGACATATCTCTGGTTGCCTTGACCGGTTGACCAGAGATATCTTGTTTCAGCATAAGAACATTTTTGAAACTAGATGGCACTAGTCGTTATAGTTTTATATTAAAACTAACTTCCGAAATATAATTTTTTTTCTTTTTACATTTACTTATATATATATATATTTTGTTTGTGCAAAATAAAAAAATAATTCAGACGATACAATAGCCACAATTATTATTTTCAAAAACAAGAAATTTTCGTTAGGCATTAACAAAAATTTAACCCTGGGCAACAAGCAACGAAGAGAACATTCAACATTGGATAGGTTAATTTTACCGAAAATGCATCAAGGACGACCTCATGGTCATGGCCAGCAGAGTTTGAATGTGATCATTCAAAACCAGTGATACCAAAGATTAGAGAATGAGAACGAGATCCACCATGAATGCTGAAGTGATCCTGCTTAGTAGAGTGTCTCTGAGACAGTCTTGTCCCAAATACGGCTTTGCTGTTTTACTTGTTTTATATTTAATTTTTGTATGTTTATTTATTTAAAGATTACACCAAATTAAAATACATAAAATCATTAATTTTTATATATAAAGTACTTTATTTAAATAAAATTCCTAGATGTATAAAAAAATTCCATTAAATAAACTATACTCTATCATTCATGTATATTTTGATATTACAATAAAATATTCAATTGTCTGTCATTTAGTTTTTGTCTATTTCCAAACTTTTCAGTCACTTTTCATTGAACTTTTAAAAATTTACAAAATGAAAATGTATGTACACAAAATCCATGTTCACTAACTTTAAAATTTGCATCATGAAATCTTTTAATTCAAAACTATTTGTACTAGAAGCAGCAATATGAACAGCTATAATCTGTTTCCAATTTGTATTAATTCCATGTAAAACTGTCAAATTATTTCCTACATGGCCATTTATTAATTCGTTCTTTGCATAAATATTCAGGTAGAGTCAAATTTCATATTTATAATTTTTCTTCAGTGATTCATTTTCATTTCAGAATTAAGTTAAAAGAAATAATTAAAAAATTTCCCAATTTAGATCATTTAGCTGTGGTTGAATTCCTTCCATATCCTAAATTAGTGTTTCCCAAATGTTGGATCACAATCCAACACCGGGCGCAAAAGCAAAACGATGGGTCATTTAAAAAGTTTTGAAAACTTAGGTGTTTTGTTTTTGCACAAAGCAGAATACGAGTATACAGAACAGGAAACGGAGTTAAGCCAACCACCTGTTTTGTCCTGGACCAAAGGGGTTAAAACAGAAGGGTCGCCCTTGTTGGAAATGATACACAAAAGATGAGAGCTCTCTCCCCTTCACACAAAGATCAGTAGACTATTCTTGGTCTGGGGACCAAATGAGACAAACAAACAGCTACAAGCTCTAATTGAAGAATTTACATCTGTACCAGTGTCTACTTTAGCCGTCACCACCTTACCTTTGATATTTATATTTTAGAACTCACTTTGGCTATTCTACATTATGAGGGTTTCTAAATAGTGGCAGAAAATGTTGAACTTCACAGTTATTTGCTGAAAATCACATACAAGTGTTAGTTTCATTTCTATTCTTATTTCTACCAACCCAGCAATTTCCCACCTTTGCCTGCAATTTTACACCGCTCACTGACCCAATACTAAAAATTTCATCATCTGTTCACACTGACTCATGTGTGATTATCTATTTTGCAAATGTTTTTAATTACAACTCAAAGTTTTTTGGATTTCAGTTTTTCCAACATTATTACATTTAGAGTCACCTGAGGTTCGACACTGTGAAGCAAAACGATTCATTTTACCACACTTGTTACATTTCTTTCCATATGCTGGGCATTTTTGTTTTTCACAATCCCAAGCACATTTTAACACTTTAACTGCCATACGACACGCCAGCGGTCGTACTAATTAGGGCCGTACAGAGCCATCCGACGCGCCGGTGGTCGTACTAGTTAGGGCCGTACAGAGCCATCCGACCGCCCGTCGTCGCTATAACCAATATAGTTTCACTCAAGGTTAAATTATCCTGGCTTCGTAAGACGTTGTTTTACATCCTAGTGGTGGCCTCTCGCGGATGTCTATGAAGTTTGTTTCCGACTGCCGGCCGTCGTATGGCCTCAGAAGTGGTCCGACGGCCGGCTGTCGTAGTTTTTTTTAATAAAAAGCTATTTTATATCTAATAGTGAATAGTTAAAAAAGGAAAAAATATCGAAAACTAGTTTAATTATTCTCTTTTGTTACATATAAAGTAATTAATATTAAATATTTCATGGTCTTATAGTCTCCGGTTTCAGGCCATACGATGGCCAGTCATCTGTTGTACCCTGATATATTTTTTTATCTTCACTCTACCGACTGTTATATAATGACCCTTTTATTTATATCATAATAAAATATTAAATATCAAATTTTCTCATTGTGGCCTGAAAAAATGGAAAATATCATATTACAGTTAGCCTGATAAAACGCAAAATATCATATTACAGGTGGCAGTTAACGTGTTAAGCACTTCCTTACTACAACTAGTTCCTGTATGGTTGAGTTATAACTCCATAACATAACTGTATCTGTATAGTGTAGTTATAAAATCTGTATCATATCCATATGGCCATACCATATTCTGTAAGAAAAGTTTGGATCGATCAAACTTTTATGGAGATGACAAACTGTGCCTGCCCTAAGTTGCCATCAGTCGATATACAATCAAAAGTATGTTTCGGTTTACCAAGTAATACCGAATACCATCCACATCCGATATACACATATCCCATTGGCCCTTTGCTGCATTTGAGTTGGAGACTCCTGCTTTACAACACACAAGATAGTATCCATTGTTAGCCTAAGACTGGACAATCACATATCTTTCATTTTCTTCATTTTGTGTCCTCAATCTCTAGAATAGACTAAAGAGAAATAACACCTTTTCCTAAAAGTCTATCCTCAAGGAATTCATCTTTCGGTAATGTCGTCGTTTATGTTTGTAAAATAAAAAGAAGTGTTTTTAGTAATATTTTGTCCCCTCTTTGGACGTCCAAAACAAAACGGTTAATGTTACCTATTGTTCCAAGATGGCGGCTCGTCTCTGATTCCAGCAAATAGAAAAAAGGAAACAGTGGGGATGCACATTCAAACCTAACCTAACTTATTCTAATAAATTACCATACTTATTACCAACAAAATTATTAGAATAGGTTAGGTTAGGTTAGGTTAGAACATGCATCCCCACTGTTTCCTTTTTTCTATTTGCTGGAATCAGAGACGAGCCGCCATCTTGGAACCATAGGTAACATTAACCAAAACAAAAAAACTCAACCTCCCCTTAAAACCTTTATCCCTTTACGAATGATAGCATTTAATGAAATAAACGATCGGGCACGTCCACCGTAGATCAACCTTTCCCTCGTACGACTTGACTTAACTCCCTTCCAATGTGGACGTCATTTATGGACAGCCCCGTACATTAAATTACATTATTAAAAAGAAACTAAAGTAACAAACATACACACTCAGGCAACCCTTTACTCTTACCCACACTCAAAACACCTTGTAAAAGTGCAGCCGTATTTATTACCAAATTCGAACGTTTTCGGTCATGTTTAATAACCTTTATCAAGAACAAACGAAAAATCGAATTCCGACAGATTTGTATTAACGATACGTGCGTTTTTGAACTTTTTAAACGCTGTTCTACTAGTAGAATAGAATACAAATCTGTCGGAATTCGATTTTTCGTTTGTTCTTGATAAAGGTTATTAAACATGACCGAAAACGTTCGAATTTGGTAATAAATACGGCTGCACTTTTACAAGGTGTTTTGACTGTATATGTTATTATGAAATGCATTCTACGAAGAGAAACTAAAGTATTACCTAAACTTGAAATACCATCTTTCCTTCCATCGCGGATGACGTAGAGTATCTGCTGCACTCGTTCAAACGCAGACGACGTTATGGCGCGAAAATTAAGAGACGACAGACGATAATGGAAAGCACGTTGCCAACCTTACGGGAGAAATTTATCGTATTTCATTTAAAATTATCGTACACTCTCTAGCCATAAAAATGTTGTAAATGTATTTATAAAATATCCAGGAATAAATATATTTTAAAACTATTTTTTATTATTCCGCCCTGTGGGCACTAACAAGTAAGAGGACCTCTTTTAGCAAGCCCATTACGAGTTCGGCCAGGATCACAATGAGGTGGCCGGGTGGTAAGTGACGTGACCCGACGTATCCGAACGGACCATCCTCTCCCGAAAAATTCCTGGAGATTTTTCGACCCGACCGGATTCGATTCCGGGTTCCCCAGAGCGGTAGGCTGTCACCTTGACCGCTCTGTCAATAATGCCAACTTAGGGATTTGCTCGCAAAAGTTAGGGGAAAATGGGGAGAAATTTAGGGGAAAAATGTTTTTTCTTAATTTGTTTTTTGAGAGACTTCTCTAGTAGAAATCTCCTAGAAATATCTGATTTTTTTGGAGGCCACCCAAGTAAAAAGAATGCACACAAAAACTCAGTACTCTTTCCCGACTACAGTGCGCAGCATCTGAGCCACCGTTGCTTAAGCTTGTTTTCGTCACGGAGTAGCGCGTCGGATGGTAGACGCCAGTGACTTGCCGTGACATTTGATGATAGGGAAGCTGTGTCGGCCCTGGATAGAATTATTGGAAGCGTTATACGATATTTTGGTGTGTAACATCCACTAGCTAAACCGCGTGAGGTTGATACTTTGTAAAGTGCATGCGCGAATGCATATAATCTGGCTGCTTTACACGATTCGAATATTTTTGCCGTGGAAGCTATTCCGTATTCGACAATACGGCGCTTCCATTGGGAATATGCATATTCGAATTTATATTCGAATATACAATAGCAATCTTACCACTTTTTCACATTTAGTATATAAATTTGTGATAAGAAACATAATGCGGTTATAATAAAATATTAATTAATTCGGGTGTACTATAGATTACTCCCTACGGAATTTCAGGACTTTGATTATATATTTGAACTCAGGGGACCGAGACGAGTTCAACGGTACCCTATTTTTGGACCGGAGACGAAAAATAAAAAAGTTACCATACTTTTTTAATGCTCTCATGCAGACGGCACCGTAGTTGCAAGTATTGCCATCTTGCGGTAAAGTCTGCAAACCGTGACGTCGGACTACGGTCATCTCCTGGAGCGTTAAACACGCGATACGAGAGCGGAGAGAGCGACGCGACTTCCGATCATCGCGCGATCGCCATTTCGGTTAATGTTACTTATGGCAGCGAACATAGCGGCCCGACTGACCTCTCGTACGGGCGCCACCACACGCCGCCATGTGCTAAACTAGTGATTGATTCACGGTAGTTCTTGAACAAAGTAAAAAAAAGGGGGGAAACGTCTACTAAAGGCAATTTTAACGGCAAGCGACGGGACTCCCGATTGCGATAGTGAGGCCGACTTAGCGGAGAGCGACGCGACTCCCTATCATCGCGCGATCGCCGGAAAAAAGTATGATAACTTTTTTATTTTTCGTCTCCGGTCCAAAAGTAGAGTATCGTTGAACTCGTCTCGGTCCCCTGAGTTCAGATATATACCCAAACATACAAAATTCTATAGGGAGTAATCTATAGTATACCCATTAATTCAAAGTACAGTACGTTAAAATATGAAAATAATCGCAGAAGATGTATTTATATTTTAGACTAGCTGTTACCCGCGGCTTTGCCCGCGAGGATTTTTCAATTTGATAGAAATAGCCCTCAGTTAAGCCCCAAATATATAAACGTGCTTGCGTTACACATATCCCTTATTGCTGAGAATCTTCTAATGCAATCGAACGTTTTCAATTTGATCAATTTTCTAGAACGTTTGCAATCATTCTATAATCGAATAAATATGTAGAAACAAATTCGAATTTAAAACGGTTCGAACATTTGGTTGAAAAATCGTAATACGTAAATATTGTCCGTTTGGAAATTAAGTTATTACCACCAGAAACAAAAAATCGCATCTAAAATAGTAAAGTAGAAGCCGTTCTTCGGGTTAAGCCTTAATGCTCTCTCTCTCCCCCACGGGGGAATTTCGAAAAATCCCTTCTTAGTGTGCGTTGTCATGACGTATACCTTAACTGTGTACCAAATTCACCTCTTTAGGTTCGGCGGTTTGCTCTGGGCGATGATGCACCAATCAATGACTCAGTCAGTCAGTCAGGACAAGTAATTTTACATATTTAGAAAATACAGGAGAAGCTGAACTTCCACAGCTTCCATGGACGGCACGCCATCGGTGGACACATTAAAAAACGTGCCGCGTAAGCATCTCGTGGTTTCAGTGCGTCAGACGTCGTTAAATCAATCGACTCGACCACCTGAGTTTTACAATACGAAATTTTCTCGATCTCTGATAGTTGTTCTTAAGCGCGTGAATTTTTCAATGAGCAGTTGATACGTACAAAATTGATAATTGTCCATTAATTAACTGTTATTTCGGGAGTAAAGCGTATTTCTAAAATTATCGTACAAACTTCCACTATTGTACGAGCATTATGGTACATAGTACGGAGCCTAAAATAATCGTACAAATACTATAATTATCTGAATGGAAAGACACGTATTCCCAACAAGCTAGAATATACTACATTGAGTGGCTGTGACTATGGTTACACCGCTCTTGGTGGCAGGACGGGTACTTTTACACAACGAGTTGGAATATTCTAGCTCATTGCCTTTACACAACACAAATGCCAAGTCCCATTGACTAAAAGAAAAATGGCGGACGTGTATTCAATTTTCCCGGAACATGGCGTGACTTCAGCTACTCTAGTATATTCTAGCTCGTTGCCTATTTCTCAAGCGATAAAATAGCACAATAACATTCCTGACACATGTCACGTTCTTGTCCGGTGGTTTTAGTATTTGTTCATTAAATATAACGATATTTATTAATAAATAACTATACGTTCATTTCATCTCCTCTTTACATCCGAGAGTTTACTCAAGGGGAATACAAAATTAATTTCATTATTATTTTATTTCCTATACGATAATTATTAAAACATTACTGTATAAAAATATCGTTTTCCGTTTAAGATGTAAAAAAATAACTTTCTTCTTCTGGTAAAACAACAATTGAATTACTCACTACAAATAAATCTCGTGACCGTATCGTTACGATAGTTAGTCATTTTAATCTCGTGACCATGACGCAACAATTTTTCCAGTCTCGTGACTGTGATGTAACTCCGGTGTATTCGTTTTGCAGCTGATTGGCTGACTGGGAAAATTGTGATCATCTCATTGGTTATCGAAGTAAACATTTATCGTCTGCCTAAAAATTGTCAAAGGCGGAATATTTGGTCGCCATTTTTTTTCCTCCAGCTATTAGTGACATTGTAAACAACAAAATGCCCGTCTGTGGTGGAATCGATCCAAATGTCAAACCGGCCGACGATACAGTTAAAGGTATTATTGAAAAGGTTTGTGTCGTTTAATATTTGATTTTTGCATATTTTATGCTTCATATATTTTGTTTAACTAGAAATTGTTCGGCAGAAGTTACTCTTAGTTGCTTTCTACACACACCCAACTTCATATTTAATGAGCTATATGCAGAGAATGAGGAAAGATTGCAGATGTGAATGTAGAGTTGCCGACAGGAGGGAGGGTGAAAGCAAACGTGGTCGAGCGGTCAGACGGTCATGTGGGGTTGGATGACTCACTGAGACTGGTTGTCCATCAAAAACCATTTAATAAACATAAAAGTTTTCTTACAAGTTACTCTTGTTCGAAGAGGTAACACCACACAAAACACTCGACTGACAGTTCCCAAAAGAGTTCGTCCAAAGTTCGTGTTCCGATGTCTGGCAGTTCAATGGGAGACGAGAAGACGATAGGCCCCGGGGCGGATGGCACGTATTCTGGCTGCTGAAGCTCGATGCGATCCGATGATCCAGTTATGGCGAGGCAATCACACATCCACAGTGCTTCCCCAGGGTTCGGAAGGGATCCTTTCTTTCTGATGTTACGGGCACATGCACCACCACCGGAGGAAACTCGCGCATCCAAGAACCTCTTTATGTCCTCGAAACAAAGGTTTTATAATCTTTCTCCCCCAAATCGCCTCTCCATTGGTCTCTCATTGTCACCTGGTGCCAATTCGAAACCCGATGGAGGGCGCGGGAAAGATCATCGTTGCGACAGAACTTGATTCCTTTCGCGGCGCGCATTTCTCGAATTCGCATCTTTCATTGTTCTAATACAGGAAAAAAAACTTCCATTAAACAATGGAAATCTCCAATTTCGTCCCTTCTAGTCGACTCCCCGTTTGGGTCCTCACATGAATGATGCTGTTGGTACCTTAACATGTACTGCATGCCCATAGGAGCTAAAAAGTCAAAGGAGCCATACTTCTACATACAACCCCTTGCATTTAGCCTGGGTGACAATGACAGCTATGACTGTTCATGGAATACTTGATGTTATATAGTTTTAGCAGAATGGGAGCTTGCCCCAAGCAGAGCTGAGGTGCAAGCGATAGTGAGCACCGATGCACATGACTGTGTGGAGCGTCAATCGAGGCTTACTATCACTCACCTTGACTGATGTTGTGCATGGAGAATAGTCAGTAGTACTGATACATGATAAAAACTGACTTGGAGGCAAATACAAAGAGTGCATGTAAAGGTATAGTTTCTTTTTGACTTTATTACAGGAGGAGGTGGGGAAACCGCTCATTCAGAGTTTGTATTTTATCCAAGAGTGTGCCTTTGAATTATGGCATGCATTAGCTGCAAATAGAAAAAAAGCTTGAATTTAGATTTGATGTGAGTGAGTAGAAATTTTAAGTAATTTCCTTTTTATAAATTACAAGTGATACCTCGATTTTCATCAGTAATCCGTCTGAAAACGATTGGTGAAATCCAAAACTGAAGCAATTATTTCCATATAAATCGATGTAAATCCAATTAATTCGTTCTAGACACTCCAAAATATATACCAAAAAACACATTTCATAGAGAATAAATATAGTGTTTAATACTAAAAACAATAAGAAATTAATATAAAATGAATATGAAAGTGGCTGATTTTAGCAATTTTTATGTTGCTCTCATATTTTTCAATGGTTTCCTTCTTCAACTTAATCATTTTCCTGCCCTTCTTCTTCGAAGGGCTTCTGGCTGTGGAAAGTTTCTTTGGTCCTATGATGAAACAAAAAAGGAAAGGGAAGCAATGGAATTGTTTAGCTAGAGGCGCAGGGTAATAATGCTCACACAACAAGAAACAATGCCAAACTGAGCAGGAAAATGCATGGATTGCCCTTTGTTTTTGCAAAATTAGCAGTGAGGTCATGTAGGCACAGCGACGAAATCCGAGGCAACCGATGAAAACAGATTTGCAGAAAAAATTGACAAAAACTGAAACTGATGATAATCAAAGTCAACAAAAATCGAGGTATTACTGTACTTTAACTTCTGTAATACAAATCTTGTATGAAAGTCTAGCAAGTAATTACAGACTTAAGAAATGTAATATCATTCAGCGTTCAAGGATCGTCAATTTATTACAAGTTAAAGTTTTACAGGATGATTCAGATCTTGTCATTATATTAGTTGATCTAATGTGTCAGCATAGAGCGAACAACTGAATTAAAGTCCATTGGTCTGTCTGATTGGAAAACAGCTAAGTAATCAAGCTAATGGCCCAGTCCATTTTATACAAACTACTCTAGTTCAGCATATGACTGGCAACAAAGTCCTAGGAAATTATACTAAATATAGGCCCATGTTACGTAAATTGCCAGCTGAATGGTCGAGGCGGTTAAGGTCGACACCTTAACCGCCTCGGCCATTCAGCTGGCAATTTACCCAGATTCCAAAGGATATGGAATTGAATCTGGACAGTGCCAAGCATCAGTCCAATATTGGTTTCGTCATGGAAGTGTATGGTCTGAGTTAGGATCAATTGTTTCAAATTAAAAATTACAGAATATATCGTGTAGAGCTAAATGTCAATTTGCCTGGGCCATTTCATGACAATCCACATCAGGTGAATTGGAGCCAGTTGTTTTAAAACTGCAAGTAATAGACTAAATTTGCCATGAGTCTGACATCTGTTTGTATGGGCCATACATACGGGCATGGTGGCTTACAGTCTAAATAAGACTTGTTTTTAATTTGATACAATAGCCTGATAGACTACTTGTATTATATTTATTAATTCATCTCAAGTAAAATATATTAAAATAAGGAATGGCCACTAAGCAACTGCTCGAACTAATACACAACATCTAGATACTCCCCTAAAATTTAGCAATATGTAATAGTTTGCTTTGGTACTGTACATAGAGAATTTTTAGTTTTAGTTTACTATTTCACAACCTTATCAGAGATTGCTTCAGTGATTTCCAGTCAAGATTTTTGTCCATATTAATATAGAAAAGAAATTAAAATGTATGGTTTTAGGTGAAGCATGTGATATTTAAAATTTGAATAAAAGTTTTTTAAAATTACTTTTACGGATGATAAGGATTTGTTATCATTTGAAATATTTTACTGATAACCAAAATATTTTATTTATCAGTTAAGACATTTCAAAATACAAGAATATGAATATTTTTCTACAAATTTAGGATAAGTTAGTCAGTTTGTAATGACATCAGCAGTATACTTTAAACAGTGGATAAAGTTGAAAAATACTTATAGATAGGGTTCAGCAAGGAGTAAGGATGCTTACATCATTAAATTAACTACAATGACTAATTCAACTTTGTCAGTTCATAATTCTCCTTGCCTACTATGTTAGGAATTTTGATAAATTTTTAGGTTAACAGAATATTTAATGTAAGCTGTATACACTCAAACCTGTTTTTGTGCAGTCTTTTTTTGTGCGATTTTTTATTTCTGCAATTTGTTTTGTGTGATTTTTTGTGTGCGGTATATGAATTTCAATCAAATTGGTATACTGCACAAAAATAATTGCACAAAACACATTGCACATATAAAAAATCGCACAAAAAAAGACCGCACAAAAACAGGTTTGAGTGTATTGTCTTAGAAGAGTCTAGTATTAGGTTATCTGAAAATTAAATCCCAATGACAATAATGATATGATGATGATAATGATCATTAATCAGAAGTTCATATAAAAATGTAATATGCTGTATAGAATAAGGCAATTTTTGAGTCAATAAACTGAAGTGCATCTTTAGTGATTTTAAAATAGTCAAAAGTAAAGTACATTGGAAGTAAAAGGCAGATGCTATGAAACACAAAGTGGAGATAATGCATTAAAAAATATCCTAGAAGATTAACATCTATTAATTAGTATTGATTGTCTAATATTTTGGTTTTGGATTTGAACTAGTGTTTCAAGTTTCAGTATTACTTATAGAGTAGACACTTGTTAATTTGAATTTCCTTTCAATTCATACTGGACACTAGTCTGTCTGATTCCTATTTAAATCAACTTAAAATTCTTTTGTTAATTCAAATTTGATTGTGTTGTCTTCTGTTTATTCAAATCACTGGTGCATGTTAATAGATAAACATCATCTTTTCATATCTTCCATTCAAAACCTAGTAACCGGTGCAAAACAATTATATTTCTGGCTAACGTTTTCGGTCACTCCACTGAGACCTTCCTCAAGCCCATATTTCTTCTTATACGATCTTTTTCAAAATGATTTTCGAACCTAACCGGTTCGAAAATCGTTCGAAAATCGGTTTGAAAAAGATCGTATAAGAAGAAATATGGGCTTGAGGAAGGTCTCAATGGAGTGACCGAAAACGTTAGCCAGAAATATAATTGTTTTGCACCGGTTATTAGGTTTTGAATGGAAGATATGCTTATTGTCCGGTGTTTTTAGAAGAGTTTTATCATCATCTTTTCACTTTTGAAATTTAAAGATCAAATTTAAAATTAATAGATACAGTATTTCAAATCTGTTGGTGTGGTTTATGATCACTGTGATGCTTGCTCATGGCTTTCCAATGATTTTTTTTTTCTTTATTCCATTAAATGCAATATTGTACCTTTGCTTCATATTTCTCAATGATTAAACATTATTCTATTTGTCATGTGGTGTTAATTAATGTGTTGTCAAAATCATTTCTGTTTTGTTCTGTCACATCCAGAAATGGTTTCCTTTTTAATTTGAATTGTTTAGGATGTCCCTCTGAGTTTAAATTAGATGAGAATCTATTGTATTTGAATCTTTAATCTATAGATTAGAATTGTAAGAGATTGGGAACAATACATATTTGATTTTTTATTACAAAGTAAGCAATTCATTTTATTTAATAGTTCAGAAAAACCAAACAGATATTCTGTATGGGCAAATATATAAATTAGGAATCTTTCCTGATTGATAAAGACTAAAATCTGATTGTTATTTCACTAAACAAAAGAAATGAAGAGAAATAGGAATGGTTAAAATAATGTAGTAAAAAATTTATTTATGTATAAATAAGTTAATCAACAGTAAATACAATAAATAAAAAAATACTCTAATTTCTATCCAGATAGTAATCTAAAATTAATAACTAGAAGAATTGGAATAGAATAAAAACAACACCCTAGACTTTTAGCAAATCAGTGTTTTAATATCACAGTAACATTTTCAACCTTCAGATGTAATTAGTTGATTGAAAATATTAGTGTGGTGTTAAAATACTGCGTTGCTGGAAGTCTAAGATGTTTTAATGTAATATGAAAGTTTTCCAGATGACAAGAGACAGTTAAAAGAATCTGAGAAGAAAAATGTCTCTTGGTTGAGAGTGGTTTTCTGAAGGAAGGAACTGTCAAATAGTTTCAAAAGGGAAAAAAAAAAAAAATAGAAAGTAAAAAGGGAAGTTGGTGAAAGCAAAACTAAAATTAGAATTGTTTTAGATTTGTATTTGTATTAACAGATAATTTTCTTTTTTTCTTAAATACAAAATAGTTTTTTAAACACTTCTTGTTTAGAATATTATAATTTTTTAAAGTTTAATTCTTTTGATTAAATTATTATATATATATATGTTTTCACTGATACATATTTCACAAGGTACTATAATAAATATAAAAAACAAAAAAATTTGCAAGGTGTTTTCAAATAGGATTATTATACAATTAATGATTTAAATTTTTCATTGTGTAAGTTTGACAACAGTCTATTGCATAATAGAATTAAGAAAATCTTTCAAGAACTCAAAATTTTCACATAGTGTTTTTATTCAATATACTAGCTGACCCGGCCACGCGTTGTTGTGGCTCAAAATGTATCTATTATAAATGTACAACACTTCCCCACGGAGGAAATTTCAAAAAATCCCTTCTTAGTATACATTCTCTTGACGTACCTATTAAAACGCAATCAAAACCGCATGCAAAATAGTATAAATAGAAGCCGAGTTCTTCACAGTAAGCCTTAATCCTGTTCCTTTCCCCGCTGGGGAATATCGAAAAATCCCTTTTTAGTGTATATTCTGTTGACATAACCTATTAAAACGCAATTAAAAACGCAAACAACCGCATGCAAAATAGTATAAATAGAAGCCGAGTTCCTCACAGTAAGCCTTAATCCTGTTCCTTTCCCCGCTGGGGAATATCGAAAAATCCTTTTTTAGTGTATATTCTGTTGTCGTAACCTATTAAAACGCAATTAAAAACGCAAACAACCGCATGCAAAATAGTATAAATAGAAGCCGAGTTCTTCACAGTATGCCTTAATTCTGTCTCTTTCCCCCAGTGGGGGAATTTCGACATGTATATTATATAAAATCACGTGCGTATTCGAATGCAATGTGGTGTCAAAATTTCAAAGGAATCGGTAGGAACAAATGAACGTTATATTTTATTTATGTAGATAGTTAGAAAATGATCTGCTTTAGTCCATTCTCACAGAAAAACATAATGCCTCACAGAAAAGCAAACTTAGGTTGTCGGAAGTTAGTGCCATCTGTTGGACATAAAAGCCTTAATCCATATATAAATATATTTTTGAAAGGGGGGAAATGGTGGTCTTTACATATGCCAGAAACCTTCGCGGGAATGTATTCAACTTCCCAAAGTTTCATGGCAATCGGATAAATGGTGTGGTAATGCATGAAGGACAGACAGCAACAGACATACATTTGTTTTTATATATATAGATTACATGTTTATAATAAGATATGAATAATTTATAAATTAAAACTGTTGATAATCATATTAGAATTATTTATAATCAGGTGAAAGAAGAAATACAAACAAAAATTGGAAGAGTATTTGAGAAATTCGAAGCAGTTTCATATAGAACTCAACTAGTGAATGGAGTAAATTATTTTGTTAAGGTAAATAGTGTTTGTCTTAAGTTACTATGAATCATAAAGAAGAAAATTATATTTTAAAAATATTGCCACCTAAATTATACATTTTTTAAATTATAAATAAATTTCTGTTTATTTATTACTTATAGTTTAGTTTTCATAGTTTAATTTTATCGAATGATAGGTTTCCCAATAGTAATTCCATATCAAATTTAAGTGAACATTAGCTGGAAATATTATTAGAATGTTTAAGGTTTTTGAAAATGTAAAGGAAAGGCAAGAGAGAGAAGAGGAAATAAAACTCTGAATTTTATCATTATTCAGTTTTTATAATTTTGATTAAATTCTGTTATAATAATTGACAAGAAAATTAACTTCATTTTATTAAGTGGACATTGATATTTGCATTAATTTCTAATACAGTAGAGCATCGATTATCCGACCCCCGATTAACTGACCGCGTTCTAGTCGGCAAATTCAAATGTCCACTAGTGATGTGTCGCTACAATATTTGGTTATGTCTTGGCTACTTTAATATTATTTTTCTTAATTTTTGCATGTTTTAGCTGGCAGCACTGGCTCGACCATGAAAGGGAGGCTAGTATTTAAACCAGGCCTAATACACTATACTAATAATGTATTTTTCATACTTTTCGGTTATCCGACTTTTCAGGTATCCGACCAACCCCAGTCCCAATTAAGTCGGATAATTGATGCTCTACTGTATTATACATTTAATGATTAAAAGTTAAATACAGTATATTTGATAATAGGTGAAAATCTTGAAATACAGTAGAGCATTGATTATACGAATGTCTATCAACCGAAACGTCAATTAATCGAAAGCTTTCCAGTCTGCAAATTTAAATTTCCACAAGGGCTGTGGCACTGCAATCTTTGGCTATGTCTTGGGCTACTCTAATATTATTTTTGTTGGCATGCATGTTTTAGCTGGCAGCACTGGTACATCCATGAGAGGGTACTTAAGGATGTGCCAGGATTTGAATGAATTTCAACATGGGATAGGTTAATATATTTTTTGTACATAATTGGTTATCCTAAAAATCGATTATCCAAACAACCCCAGTCCCCGACTGATTCGGATAATCTATGCTCTACTGTAATTACATTAAAATGCATTTTATAAGTACTGTCTGTTATGATTTAGTTTTCTTTCAATTTTCAAAACAAATATATATAAAACTTTTTATGTTAAGAAATTATTAAGGAACATCCAAAAGATTGAGATAAGCTTTATCAGGCTGTCTTCATTTAGAGATAAACTGATGATAAAATATGTGAGACAGTCAACAATCTTATTGAAATTTAATCAAAGTTAGTTTTTAAAGTAAAATAAAAATGCATTAAAAATATTATTTTATTAATTAATATGCATTATTAAATAAATCTACAGTATGTAAGACTTTTATATAAAATAAAAGAGGAAACTTATATGGAATAGCCTTAACATTTACAGAAAATTAATTTTTGCAACATTCATGGATCTCAGCATGTATGGACTCTCCTTGCTAGCTAATAAAACAATAACTGCCATATTGTTTTCACGTGACATAGACTAAATTTATTTACAAATATCATTAAAAGTTTTAAATTATTATGAGCCTTAAATCTGTTTTTATTGTCTTATTTCTAGTGATATGAAAAATTAAACTTTCAAGATTATTTTAATATGTTAAAGTAAATGTAAGTTGTTAAATAAATGAAGATCAGGATTTTATATAATATATCTTTAAATTTAATTAGAAAATTAAAGTGAGAAGTTGAGAAATAGATTATAAAACCTTAACTATCACTTTTATTAGCTTTGTCTTTTAATACAATAAATCAGATGAGAACACTTTACATTTTTAGAAGCCAGATTAATTTTATTCTAGACTAATGCTTTTGGAATATAAAATTTCAGCTTTATAGTTGTTGCAGGTTATTTTTTGACAGTGATATAAGTTTACTTTTATTCTGGTTCAGTACATTTTCAGGGTCTTTTCATTTCTTTACTATTGAAACTAATACTTTAAAAAAATATATACACTTCCCAGAAAGGATTGGTAATTTTATTTTGTTAATTTTGCATGCACTAGTAGACAAATATTTAAGAGATCATTATTTGAACAGGTTTAAAACTGTATATTTGTTGTTCCAAAACTCAGCTGCTAGTTAGTTAATTGCAATAAAATATTTTGTATGTAAGATTAAAAATTATTTTATTATAATTAAAACAAGTTTTAATTACAGAAATATTAGAGCAGCGTTACAGGCAGTCCCTGCCTGATTTGATGTAATATATTCTTAAATAATCCAGCAACTTTCCTAGCAATATTTAAAACTGCATGTGGCACCATATTTTATGATATTTTATTAAAAAACTTTATATTTTTAATTATTATAAGCAAAAAGCTTAATTTTGAGGGTAAGAATGGATTTTTATAAAGACTGTAAGTGCTAATAACAAGTAAAATCATCATAAAGTCTGACCTTACTTGAGATATGATACTGTCCCAGATGTCAGAAAAAGGGTTTAGCGTATTACTCTCTAACCCCCGGCTTCTCACATGTAAGTCCTCGCTCAGTTATCACCAGATGGCTTGGATCCAAGTGACAAGAGGGTGGATACGCTGATAGTAGTCCACGATACATGAGTAAGAGCTACCATCATAAAAATTGACAAATTTAATATAAAATAAATAAATACAAATTACAGGATTAGAAACTTGAGACAAGATTCTAGGATATCACATTTCCACTTATAGGCCTAACAGATCGAGAGAGACAGCGTACAAAAATCAGTTAATTATCATACCTCGTTGCCATATTGTTGGTCATTTCTATGGTAGACTATCTAAGGAGGAACAGGAAGACAGTCTGGAAGTCACTTACATTAGTCACAGAGCCAAAGATATTCCTTAGGGACTGATTGCATTGGAGGATAAGGCAGCAAAACCAACAGATAGTTTTTTCTAGGATGATCGCTTATTGTATGGTGGGAGCTGGTGGTCACCTATTTCATACAGTAAACTCTGCCGAGTAAGTCTTGGCTTGTCCTGCCAATCTGGCTTCTGGGGATATCTGCCCCGACGATTGGCCACATGGCTGTTAAAGATCGTCAAAGATCTCCCTTTTACATGAGTTCCCTGATCGATTGTTTACTATTAAAATAATACTTGCTTGCCTGTTTTCTTATTTTCGTGGGAAACAGATGGAATAAAGAGAAGTTTCTTATAAGTCTTCTATTTGCTAAAATTTATGGAAAAGTACACTCCCTTGATCTTGCATACACAATCTCCTTTATCTCCTCAACCCCTTGACCTTTAACCACCAAAATTTAATAACATCAATTCCCCTAATACACAAACCTCCCTGCATGATTTCAGAAAATTTTGACAAAAATTACAAGAGTTATTAAACTACAAAGAGGGTGAACAAAATTGTGCTCCCCCATATTCATGCACACTAACATCCATCCATACATACACAAAAATCCCCACATTTTTCTGCATTTCTTGACATTTCAAGTCTTACTGAGGCCAGAAATGTAAAAATCTTTTTGATTGATTGCCATACTTTCCCTCTGTTATGTATAACAGAGCCAAGAAAGTAGAATGTATGATATAGCTTGCTCAGTTCTTAAAGAAGTGAAACAAGATGTCTTAAGATAGGAAAGTTTTTCTCCTTTTACAAATATGTTTTAATGCGCAAAACATTTAAAATGTTGAAAACAATTTTCATTAATGATTTTGATGAAATTAAACTTGGAAGAAAAAGTATTTTTAATTTTGTATGTTAGATGATGATATTATCTCTGATAATTATGATAGAAAATTAAAGAATTTCTCCCAAATATACTATGCAACTGTAAAGGAGAAATGCTGTTTTCTAGAAATATTATCAACAAACAGACCATTGTTTACCAGTATTCTAAATGTATATTTGTATTTGTCTATAAGATCCCTAAATCATATTCATTTGTATTTATGTATTTTCATGTTTGCACTTATTTGCTAAGAGCTTGGTGTATCTTTTATAGCACAGGAATCAGTTGTGTTTTAATATGTTGATATTTTTTTATAAATAAAAAATTGGTTGTGGCTTAGTAACTATAATACATAAACATTTTTACTGTTTATATTGAACAAATGGCCAATCATTTATAAATAAATCATTAAAACACAAATTTCTGGGAGAATAATTTAAAATACAGTATTTGTATTTTAGCATATTTGAACTGGATGAACTTTTTATTACTGTGCTTTGTTTTCTTTGGACTATATATTTATCAAAAGACAGGCACGTTTTGCTTTATGAACCCATTTACACTCTTATGCACTCAATTTCTCTTACACCAAACCATATTCAAAGTAAACTTCTGAAGCAACAAACTTCAGCCAAACATTGTACCATTTGTCAAAGCAATCCCAAAAGCTATTTTTTTTATTTTGTGATATATTTAAGAACTTTTGTCACTATTGTGTCCTCGCTCTGTTGCCAATTGCAACCTGCAATCCTTCAATTTCATTTTCATTTTAGGTTCAGATATTCATTGAGCAGGAAGGACTGATGCATAAGACATTTGTATTGTGAATATCCAACCAAGAAGTATATAATAGAACTTCCTGACCATTCTTACTCCTTTGACCTTGCTTCTTTAGACTATTTATCTGTTCCCTAAAATGGAAGTCAGATTCCAATCAGCAAGAGGTGAAAATTGTAGTGAAAAGCCTTCAAAAATAGCTTCCAAAACTATTTTGACAAGTGATGCGGATGCTAGCAGAAATGTATAACTGCTGGCTGCTTTTGAAGATAGTATGGTGAAGTGTTGTATAATGCAACTTAAGCAAGACTTTACTTCATATATATTTTTTAAAGTTATAAATATTATATGTAAAAAATTGTAATTTAAAAATTTTTATTGTTAGGTTCAAGTTGGAGATGATGAACACCTTCATGTGAGAGCTCACAAATCATTTCAAGGTGAAGTCACTCTTTCAGCTTATCAAGAAGGAAAAGCTTTGGAAGATGAAATAGTGTATTTTCAATAACATTTTGAATCATTTCTATAAATGTAAATCTGTTAAAGATATATAAGATTATAATCAGAATCTTTATATTTATATTGTGGCACTTATTGGTGAATTATAAATGCATTTCATATATAAAATGTTTATTTTTTTTAAATTTAATATTGAATTTGTTAAACTTATAATAAAGGAAGGAATTTAATAAATTTATATTTCTGTAATTACAAATTAAACAAACTTTATGTATAAATTCATAATAAGTTACAGTACAGTTGCCACTTGTATTAAAATTTTATTCTAGAATTTCTAATGATTATCTATAACAGGGCTTTCCAATGGGGTCAATGAAAGTTTGAAAGGGGGTTCAGTGATACAAATTGTATTTACTAAATAATTAAATTTTAAATTAATTACCGTATTTTACGGACTATAAGACGATACAGACTATAAGACGCACCTTAATTTTTAAGCAATTTTTTTAAAAAAAATACCTATAAGACGCTATGGAGTATAAGACGCACCTGAAGTTTGGAGGCAATTTTTCGAAGAAAAAAGTGCGTCTTATAGTCCGTAAAATACGGTATATATGCAGGTACAATCATTTAAAACTTCTTGAAAATATTTTAAAAACTTTCCAAATATAAAACATTTATTAAAATTTTTAGGGGGGTCAAAGAAGAATTATTCTTAAAGGATCAGTCATGAAAAAGGTTGGGAACCTCTGATCTAGAATATTAAGAGTACAGTAGAGTCCCGCTAGTCCAAATGTCCGCCTGATCTGAACATGTTTCAGTCGGTGGAGAGGAATGTTTTTAGCTCACAAAATATGTTTTTTATATTTTCCAGTTGAATTTAAATACTATTAATGGTACAAAAAGATTTAGAATTCCACAACAACAAAAAAAAAGCATTTTATTGTAGTACTGTATTAATACTGTACAAAATTAATCAATCAGTGTTTGACATGGCCTATTAAAACAGCAGATCTATATTGTACTTACAAAAATAGAAATGAAAGTCATTGATAGTGTTCAATCTATATAAACCAGACCTGTTTTACTGCTTGCTTCTGCATTATTTCAATTATTTGGCTAATCTGAAAATGTGCTAATCCAAACAGGGCTCGGTCCCAATTAGTTCAGACTAGTGGGACTCTACTGTATAACATTTATGGAGAAAAGCATATTTATGAGATTTAGGTAGACAAAGAATTTAAATAAATCAATATTTTTTATATGACAAATTATTTTCTAGTTTAACAGGATTATAAATATAGGAAGTTCCTGTTTTCTTGTAGAGCTGTTTATTTTCATGGCAAGTCTGTAATTTGCATTTATTACTTTGTGCAATTATAAAGTATTATACTCAAGAAGTCTATATATATATATATATATATATATATATATATATATATATATATTTAAGGTTTTTCTGAAAGATTTTAACATTTTCAGAATAATTTTAATTCTGTCTTCAGATAAAAATATTTGCAGTTCTAAATATGGAATGAAAATTATGAAATACATTGATGCATTTTCCAGACTGAATTATCATCATTAGTTTATTCCCATTTAGCATGGGGCATTATTCCCATTACTGACACCTATTCCTTGTGAATGGGACAGTTGGATTTATCATACATTTTTCA
The DNA here is from genome assembly GCF_030686945.1 of Centruroides vittatus. Classification (NCBI taxonomy): domain Eukaryota; kingdom Metazoa; phylum Arthropoda; class Arachnida; order Scorpiones; family Buthidae; genus Centruroides; species Centruroides vittatus. Next base: position 262,820 of record NW_027121735.1, read on the forward strand.
ACTGCATACCCTTCCTCTCAGCAACTTCCAATTTGTCTTTACTCTGCTTGATATTAGTTAGAGCTACCAGGATCACAATAACAAGTGTTGTTAGATTATCAATGCTAGATTACCAATAAAAAAAAACATTTACTTTGGCATAAAGTATGCATTTATGAGGTTGAGTCAAAAAGTAAGTTGCACTTGTACCAAAATACAAGTATGAAACATAGGGGTCAAAAATTTTTTATTTGTGTGAATGTACAATCCAAGGGCTACTTTTCAACATAATCACCAAGCTTATTTATCATAATGTGGCAGGAGTTTTCCTTTTCCTTCTTGGAAGTATTCTCATCCAACATGCGATAACCATTCTCGTGTTTGTGATGTCTTTCGCTGACTCGTACCGGTGATTTGATAGGTCTTTTTTCACGGGACCAAACACATGGAAATCACAAGGTGCATGGTCTGGACTGTAGAATGTTTCCTTATAGTCCATTTGAATTATTCCAGTAAGGACTTGCTGAATGAGGTGTTGCATTGACATGCAAAAGCTTTCTCACTGTAACTTCTCTCAACTGGTGTTGAATTTCAGTGAGGGTTATACCTTTTGGCTCACAAGAAGAGTTTCTACATGAACTTCCAATTTGGATGCTACATCTAAATGAGCAGCATCTTTCGTGACTGAAACTGATTAAACCTCTGCAGTCATGTCAACAAATCTACGCCTTGTAACCTGAAGTATTACCAGTATTGCCACCAGATTTTGTCTAAATATCATTTATCAACAAAAACTTCTTGCCAATTGCAACTTACTTTTTGACTTTAACTCGTAGCTTTGAATCAATGCTAAATATTAAGTATTATTTATTACAATAAATATTTAAAGTAAACAATTATTTCTCGTGTTTTAAATATAATTATTAGTTATAATACTATTTTGAGGTGGTGTGTATTTTATTACAACTCTACATATTTTATATTTAATTTGTATTACTCCACTGTCCAACTTGGTGCAATTTGTAAATATACATGGATGTGATAAATGGAAAATTGTAATTTTTCCCATCTTCAACAGATGAGGAGAAAAATTAATTACTTTATAGTTTTATCTTTACAACAGTCTTTAGAATTTTTATATGAATGCATAACAAATTAAATTTGCTTAATTCATAAATTATATATTGAATTCTTATTTTAAAAGCTTCAGAAATAAATGCTACATTGATTAGAAGTAGTTTATTTATCAATTTTTAAATAAGGAAATGTAAATTTTATCAATTAGTATTTTGTAGAAAAAATTAACAAATATATATTTGTTAATTATAACTATTTTAATTGTCTTCAATTATGCAATCTGCGGATTTAATAAGATTTGTCCTGGACGTCATCCAATTAAACGCTCTTATTTTATTTTGCTTAAGTAACTCTGTTCCAACAATTTCACGAATTTTTAAATTATAATTATTCAGCCAATTTACCTGAAATTTATAATACAAACATTAGTTTTATAGAGAGAAACAAGTACAGTTTTGATCTATTAAATTTTATTACCTGAGATTTACTCAATAAGTCATATTTTATTAAATGAGGTTCAAAGGGAACAAATGCAACTGGCTCAAATGTGTAAAATGTCTTGTTATCGTACCTATACTAAAAATTGATAAAAATAAAGTTTAATCAGACTTAAGTTTTATGAATTATAGTAGTTTATACTTACAGGTGGATCGGCTTCTACGACAGTAACAGTAGTCTCCAGTCTAATGCCGAACTTGCCTTTCTCATAATAACCTGGTTCTAAACAGAAAAGATATTGTTTGTTGTTCCATTTCATTAAAGGTGGCTCCATACATTTGATATTCAAATAATTGCCTATTTGTCCCTTTTGATTTGGCACAATATACAAGGAGTGGGAAACAACAAATACCAAATATTAGTCATGAGTAAATCATCCACAGTAATTGATATTGGCGAATCTTTGCTTGGCATTTGGCAAATACCTAATGTATGGAGCCACCTTAACTTATAAAATATATTAAATTATATTTAAATAATAATGTTCATAATTAACTTTAATAATTTACAAACTTGAACAGTTTTCCAGCAATATTCTGTATTTATTCAATTTAACAATGTTTTTTCCACATACAAATCCTAAGTTTTCTAAATATAAATTAAATTATGCATAATTTTGTTGTTCTGATTAAATCAAACATCATCACTAAACCCGATATATTAAAGCTAAACACCAACCAAATGCCAAAATTCTATCGGGTAGTTAGTAATTAGCCTTATACTAGCCCGACAGAATTTTGGCATTTGGTTGGTGTTTAGCTCTGATTAAATTGTTGAAGTAATTGAATCAAATGAGTAAATTATAATCCAAAAACTCCTTCATAATCTGGTTGATATATTAATAATGGAATATATCCAGAAATATAATTTTTTATATTGAAATCTGTCAATATGCATGTTGACAGATTTTATTTTAACTGAAAACCAATATAATTAACAAGACAATAGAAAAATCAATGTTACAGGTTACAATTTTTTTAGATGGTGCCTACATAAACAACAGTTATACAGACATTGATATTGTCAAGTTGTTCGTAAATTAAATAATGATTATATAGACTTTGTTGTAAACTCTTCTAATTCTTTATTTAACCCCAATACAACTATATGAATTACATTATTCTAAATTAATACGAAAATTTTTTAGTACAAACCATCTGATACAAACATCCCAAGTTTGAGTTCGGAAGCCTTTAAATACGTTTTTGGATTTCGAATACGAGTGGGACCTATAATTTAAAAGGATGCATGATAAATTATGTAGAACTTATTCATGTTTTAATTGACAAGAGGTAGGAGATGTTTACCTTCGTGTACGTTGAGGAAATGCCCAATTCCGTGGCCAGTTCCATGCTTATAGTCGAGTCCCACTTGATATAAATGTCTTCTTGCAAATATATCGAGATCAGTATCTGAAAATCATATTTCAGGAAATATTTATTTGTGAAAATTTACCTTTTTATGATGTTTCTGTGTTTGTTGCAAACCCAATTTGTTTCTTTGCAACAAATGTAGAAGCATCATGAGTAAACAAGAGATCAGTCGCTAATTTGATTTCATGATCTTGATTACATCAAGACCATGAAATCACACTGAGGATTATAAAAAGAATATCTGAGAGGCTTACAAAATAAAAGCTTTCAAGAGAACTTTACCTCTAGTTCCTTTTGGGAATATTGTTGTGGCAAGATCTATTACTCCCATAAGAATTCTAGTATATGCTTCCTGAAAGTATAACTTGTTATAATAGTAGATTTTACATTATTTTTATTCTTATTTTACAGAAACCTTTTCAAAATCCGTAGCATTTCCAAAGTGGAATGTTCGAGTGGTATCGGTTGTTCCATCTCTGAGATAAAAAGTCAACAGATAAGTACTCAAAAAAATATTGTATAATAAAAAAAATGTTTTCAAACTTACAGATATTGTCCTCCTGTATCCAGCAGATACATGTTCTCTGTATCGATTTCTTTATTAGTTGTGGGTTTAGAAGTATAATGAATTATAGCACCATTTGAACCCGAAGCAGAAATACTGTCAAAGCTATCGCCCCTGTTTAATTCCTGTTGCCTAATAATATAAATTGAAGAACTTAAAAGTAAAATTCCTTGGCCTTTTTAATTCTTTATTGTATAATTTACCTTCTGAGTTGGCTAATTGTGTCCATGGCTTTCAATTCGTCCCAATATTTACCGTGTTTAACGTCGTCTTCCAGAAGAGCCACAAAGTCAATAATAACAACTGAATCTTTGATCTGATGATTATAAATAATTATAATTATAACATATTCTATAATAAATAGTTTGTATCTGGATCTACACACACTGAATTTCCATATTTAGAGATTCAGATAGTTTAATTATGCATTGTGTAAAAGGTAGATTCCTTGAAAGTAGAGCATTATGCAAACTTGTAGTAGTAGTGATGTTATTTAGAACTATGACACACTATAAAAATGGCATGTAATATAAAAATTGCCCATTGTGAACCAAATTAGAATGAAAATACATTAATTAAGGATTATCTATGTATTAGTTGATAATTCCTTTTATAGTATATAAGAAAGATTAATGTACAGAGTGCAACAACATTCCTACACTGTCATTTTTTACCACCGTCGGGCTGCAATTTGAAAAAATTGTAGACGTAAATTCCGTCTGTCCGCCCTTAATCTTGAGAATGGAGTTAGATACATGAGAGTCAAGACCAGATATAGAAAGCTTAGGGCAGTAGGCCCCAATTAACTATATACTATATTAACTTCCGATGCAAACCAGAAGTCATGTTATTTCGATTTAAAACTTTTCCCCCGAAAGAAGTTAGATGACTGGCATGACTCCATTGCTAATGGAAAAGTATGATGAACAGGCAAGACATTACAGTAATAATTTTAGGTGGAGACCATATAATTTAAATTAAATAAATTAAAAATTGCAGCCTGGCATTGTGATGATATTACTAAATAATTGCTCATTCTTTACTTAAAATTATTTTTCCCTGTTCTGGACCTCCAACCTTAATGTAGAAGTCAGTAAAGCAATTAATTACTTATAGCACTAATTGCAAGGCAGAATTAATAAATTTTCTCTCGATATCTCAAAGTAAATTGTTACGTGCTGTTAAGTTCTCGTCCAATCCACTGTCAACTGAATTTGTTGTCGGCCAGATAGTTGACGTAGTTAAGGTATCATCATACTGGCTTAGAGGACCTGAGATCGAATCCGGGTGAGCAAACAAAGGGATCCATTGGAGGTGTCCTTCCTGGGCCTAGATTCTGGGTGTTTTGGGAGATCAGAGTGTTCTGGGGTTCTAACACACCCAAACCCGTGATCCAGGACATAACTTTACACATAGGAATTTTGTAGTCACTCTGGTCGTACTGAGAAGAAAAATTCAAATATATTTACATGAGCATTTTTCATTCCTTGAATTTCAGTTGGATTTTTTACAGTCTTCATTAATAATACAGGTGATTCTTTGACTATTCTCTTTTCCTATTAACAAGATCACAAATTGTAATTATTTAGTTAAGTGTTCAACTTCAAATCTAAAAAGAAAAAACTGATCTTACTTTAGGAATTAAATTGTAAATAGCATAACTTGATTGTGAAGTAACTAATACTTTTCCTAGTTTATCTGCCAGATTTCCTATTTCGGTATAGACATCTGCATAATCTTTCAGCTGTAATAAAAGCATTTAATTATAATAAATTGGGAAAGGAAGTACTGATTAATATAAAGAATCTCTACCTGAATTAAATAATCTTCGTTAGACGAATTAGATAGATACTGTCTGACTTCGTCTGTCATTTTATTTTGATCTACATAAAACCTGAATAACGATTATATCAATTTGTAGATGAATTTAATGATTCTTTCATAATAATGTTAGCAATTATAATAAATTTTAATGGACTGAAATATATTACCTCGTTTCTGTTTGGCAGATGAGTGCGAAAGATTTGAAAACTGGATTGAATGGAACATCTGAACCTCTTAGATTAAATAACCCTGAAACAAAATTTCAGAAATTGTTGCACTGATTGGAACTTGAAATGATGTTTAATCAGAGTGAGTTTCTATCTTTAAAATTGTGCTTTTGAAACTTACTGATTTATCTTTTGAGGTATAAATTGTTCCATAAAGCAGCGAAAACAAAAAAAAAAAAAGTTAACTCATTAAACACTTTGAGTGTTTTTTTTTTTTTTTAATTTACTCTATGAAAATGAGCCAGAAACACTCAGATAGCACTAGATAAGAGGTGGTTGAAGTGTCAACCTACCAGTCGAATAGATATGGGTTTGAATCTGGGTAGGAAAAGAAATTTTCTCGAGTGGAACGACCGCTTCCGTCCCACATCATCTAGTTGTCCCGTTGTGGGCACGGAAAAAGGGCCACCTTAGTGCCAGAAAGACACTTAAAATTAAGAAAGCACTTAAATTTTAAGGTTTATCGTGTTAGTAGAGCATAATTTTCTTGTAAAATTAAATCATTTTAGTATTAGTTAAACCAAAATTTAACAGTCAGTTTTTAAATTGAAAATTACTCACAAGCTACTTCATCCAAAGCGGTCACAATGATACAGTCTGCTTCTTTATCTTTTATTTCTGTTCTGAGCTGATCTATTTTTTCTTCCAAAGATTTTCCTATAAATACAATAATTAATGAACATTAATTTCGGTTTTAAATTAACAGTTAGTTAACGATTATGAATATAGTCAGTCATGAAAACCTTTAACAGTGAGAAAGGTTTTTGTGGTGATTCTTTGTGGTTTTTATATAGCAGTTTAGTATGATTTAACAGTTGCCATCATTTGATCTGTGTGATTACGTATCAACATAGATAAAATGAGTGATTATAAGTACATTGAATCAGAGCATTCTCAATTTTTAACCAATATCTATAATCTTTCAACTGTAATCAAAGTGTTAGATTAGTGATTAGCAACCTTTTCTGTTATTTTATAAGAAGTTGCAGACTTTAAGCCTGCTGGGTACCAACATACTCTGTAACCCAGGGATGGGCAACCTTTTTCTACGTAAGGGCCGCGTTTCGAAACTTTTGAACTGACGCGGGCCGCACACAAGAGAAATGAGGGGGAAACTGTCGATAAATCACAATTCTTTATTCATATATAATTATAAATTAGCATAGGTATATTTAATATAGCTTCTGGCACTGATCTAAACGTAATATATCGGAAATATTTGGTTAAATATCAGTCACTGCTAGTTTTAAATTAGTTTCGATGTATCTGTTAGCCAGTTTCTTGTTTTAATTTTTACTAAATTCATTGCGAAAAAACTTTTCACAAATATAAGTTGTAGAAAATAACGTTTGAATTTTTGTCGAATATCTCATTAAGCTGGGAAATTGATATATTTATTCACGTTTTATGCCACGCGGGCCGCAAAAAATATTACTGCGGGCCGCATGCAGCCCGAGGGTCGCGGGTTGCCCATCCCTGCTGTAACCCATTACACTAGGTACTAAAATGATGTGTGCTAATAATATATATATAATTTATTCTTACATTTTTACTGGTTGAATTTAGTTTGAATATTCTTTGTCATGAATATCAGCATAATTGGGGTTGTGTAATGATGGCTCAAAGCAGAAAATAAGATTGTCACCAAAGCCCAAAGGTCACATATTTGGATCATGCAGGCTGCATGTGGCCTGTGGACTCAGGTTGCTCATGACTGATCTATAAGATACTCAAAACATGATTTAAACTGTCTGAAAGTTGTCAGGAGAGGAAGAAACACTGATCCTGTTCTCTCAGTATTGAGAGAGATTGATCTAGCACAGTAAATCAAGAGATGCACAAACACTAACTATACAGGGTGTCCATATTGAGATTGACATTTTAAATATGCAAAAATTCAGTGCATGAAGATAAATTCATTTAATTCATTGTATGTGGAAAAGTAACTGTGTAAGTTTCTAGAATTAATTGAGGTGTGCAGAGTAATTAGTTGTGGCAATTCCTCACAATCCTCTGACATTAGTCCTTTAGACTCTTCCTCTTGCAATACATGAACGACAGAGTTTATGCCAGCACCAAAATCAAAGACTTCAATGAGTGTTGTATGCATATGCAGCATACAGCATGCTGTTGCTTCTGTTAGGCCAAACACTGCAGGAAATTGAATATTGTTTAGGCAATCCCCGTACAACAGGAGGAGCAAACGTGTAGATTTTATAATTTTGTGTATAAAGGAGTTAAGATAGAACTGTACTGATTTTTGCAGTAAATCTCCAATGTTTGTCTTCAAATTGCATACCTTACTTTTATTGTAGTTCTTCCTTAATTTTACTTATGGACTTTCAAAATGTGTTACTCTCAATCCAGATACTCTGCATTATTTGCAAACCAGATTTAATAATGCAAAATGCACAGATTAAAAACTGGTTTTCAAATACTCGAGAAACACTGCAGTTACTTTTCAACAGAGAATTAAGAAAGTATGATTTTTTTGGAAATTTTTTATAACATATTAAAGTGTTTGTAATTTTTAAATCATACCTGCATATTTAATATCGTGAATAAATATTTTCTCAGTTGGAGGGGAAGGTCTGCCATTGCTCTCCGACCAGATTTCGTCAATCAAATTTTTATAGTCTCCTCTTAAAATCACTCCAAGACTTTGCTAGTTTTTCTTCCCATTTGATCCACTGAAAAGTTTACAATATTGTTAAACAAAACATTAGATTATCAAAACAATTTACAACACAAAAATTTTATTTAATAAATTTGGTAACAATTTTAGATGCAGGCAAATTTATGCATTTGTCTAGAGCAGGGATTTCCAACATCAACTCCTATATATATAATGTGTGTAATTTACTTTGGGAAGTCCCAAGGTTACACCTTGCACTTTCAGGAGCATCAGATGCAAATGTATATTTATCAGTATTCAATCTCAGCCAGTTGTTTGGATGCTAAAAGGACCTTTTTAATCATACCCATCATGGGCTCTGTCAGGCACGAAGGGGGTAGCCCATTGTGGGCCTGCCAAAACCCAAGATGGGGCTTCTGTGAGACAGGATTCAACCTGGCCACGTCAGATTACCTCTTAACCATTTCAGCCACTCCTCAGATTATCCCTCAATCCCTTAACCATTTCAGCTTCCCCACCATCATTTCTACTTGTTAAAATATAATCAAATCAATTTTTAAAAAAATTACAGTTTTTTGATTAATAAGACGAGGATCGGCTCCAACTACGGAACCATTTGACAGATTTTCGATTAACCACTCAAAAATTTCGGGAGTGTCATCTTCGTTTTCTTTCATCAGTATCCAGTTACAATCTAACTCGTCTTCCGCTTGTAAAAAGTAACGTCCGTCCGTCCAAAGGGCGGCTTTGTCCGGTAAAACAACTGCCGTTCCTGTCAACAAAAATAACATTATATAAGATCGAACTAGCCACTATAGTTAAATTAAATAATAAGCCTTTAACAGTGGGTGAAGTTGGAGAAACAATAACATTTTCAGACAGATTAATGGGCCATTCACTTTTATCTGTCCACACTTGAAAATGGACATTAATTGTGTCCAAAACATCAGTGTTTCTCTATCACCACTGTTAAAGGTGTATTGCTTAATTCGGTAGATAACATTGCTTAATTCCTACCTGCAGATCCACTAAAACCGGATATGTAAGTTCTTCTTTGATCATATTTAGCAACATATTCACTCTGAAAATATGTTTTTGTATTTAAGCTTTGCATTATGATACAGATTTAATGATAAATTTTAAACTAATTTACTTGATGTTCATCATCTGTAGGTATAATGTAAGCAGAATAATTGTTCTCCTTTATTTTCTCTCTCAGTTCGTGAAGTCTCTCAGAAGTGTTTACTTCTACGACAGGCTGTTAAAGTTTGTATTGGTTAATACAATGTTACATAACATTGTTTTTGGTTAAAATTGTGCAATTCATATAAATTTTAATGTGTTAAATTTGTACAAGTTGCACCATTTTTATAAATTTTTTAATCCACCAAATTATTGGAACGTAAAATAATGAAGATATTTTATTATAAAACTCTTTGTATATTAAAACTTTATAAAATTAAAGAACAGACAAGCATTTATTGGTAGATAGAGATGCTCTAAGTCTCAATTTTTCCTGTTAAAGGCAAAAATCGCTAAGAGAATTTTTGTTGTGTCCATCATAGATTTGGTCGAGATGATGAGGCCAATATGTCTGGATCAATTTGGGGGATTTGAGGTTTTGATTCCTTAGAATTTTTATAGGCCTTAGAGTGACAGAACAGATATTTCAAGTGGCACAAGCTAATGCCTTTGCCACTTGAAATATCCCTTCATTATATCAATTTTAAAGGTGGTAGTCGTTACGTACATCTAGTATATTTGTTTAGTGATTATGACGACGAAAACGATACAAGTCTCGTAAGAATAGTAAGTAGAGTTTACGCAGACACGAGTGATTTCTGCCTTTTAATCACTGGGTTTTTTAGATACTTTACGGTGTCCAAAACATTTTACATGCATTAAATCTTTAATTTTTGTTTCTTGTTGTTAATTATTGTTTCAGCTTGAATTAAGCCTGTGTGAATTGGGCCTTTAATAATATGATTTTATTTTTCTTTATTTACCATCAAGCCTTTCAGAAGTAATCTGTAACAGAATGACAGGAATAGCATTACAAGAAACTACCACTGGAGCTAGATTCCGGATCAAAAATATGAAGATTCACGCAGGAAAAATTGAGACTTTAAGTTTAATTCGATGCATAGGTATTAATTTAGAATTCAAAATTGTAACTAAAAATAGATTAAGTTTGTTCATTGCACTCAAAATAAATTTAATGATTTTATTTAACATTTATTTGGTTTTATAAGTATTCATCCAAATGTAATGATTCCAAATACAGGGTGATTTGCTTGAACTGAACACTTATTATGTGGAATATCTCTGTATAGGATGAAAAGATGAGCATGAAACATGAATGGAATGATTCTTTATTTCATGACGAAGTAGTCAACCAAGGTATGTTTTACATTACATTTGAATGTGACTGCAATCAGGACGTATTGAACAATGTTCAGTTGTTAGTGAATTGCTCTGTATTTTAATTTAATTTTAAAAAAAATCAAAATTTCTGTATGGAAATGTATTTTGTAATATAAAATACAAACAATATTTTTAATTAAAAGTCAAGTCAAGCAATTCAGGTTAACCAGAATCAACTTACATTTTCAACTTGACATTTTATTCCTTCGCCTGTATCTCTCTCTCTTCTTATGATAGACAATTCATTGACTTCTGAGCATGTTATGGATGAAATAATCTCCAAATATACTAGAAAATAAAACGTTTATCAGTTATGAAACAGAAAAAAATGAATTATTTCTACACACATTACATCAATATTGTGCATTTTTCAATCAAAGTTTGTGGGAAACAAATGAAAGGATCGCTCTTACTTCTGAAATGGCTCCATATCAGTATTTGAGCACATTGTCTTTGCCTTTTTCTTTCCAAGTAGTTATCTATTTGCTGTCTAGAGCAGAGCTTCTCGGAAAACATTTTTTGGCGGCTTCGTTTGCCGCTACAGAAAATGGCTTGTGGTCTTATCTTTTTTTTCGTGGCAGCATTTGAAAATCCCCACTCTAGCACAAGTAAATAACTATATGAAAGCGAGCATCTCAGTGTTGTGTAAAAAGGCAAATTCTCCATTTCATGTTGCCATTTACAGTGCCTATGTATAATTTTTCTCTTCTCTCTCCCATTTATTCTGTTAACGTATCTAAACCAATACAATATTTCTTTACATATATTTTCTTTTACTCAGCATTCCTTCAACTATATCCAGATTTCTAGCACAATTATACCTTGTCACACCATGTTATATCTTGTCACCACAGTTGTGTGACTTTTGAGACGCATTAAATAACTTCTGTTTGATAAACAATCTTTCTTTTAAAATAATAAAAGAGCCGCACACATTTAACAAAACTATTTATCACGTAAATTCAATTATCATTCTCTTTATGTTAATAGATTTTTCATTAAACAAATGAGGTTAGCTGTACAATTAATCACCGGTCAAAATAACCAGACTGGTAGCAGGGAAGGCCATTTATCATTATGATAATTCTTATTGAATTAACCTCGAATTTTTGAATTAATGTCTTTCACTGTAATGAATTATCAATGTTAATTAAATGTTTTCAATGAAAAACAGCAGCTGCATTCTATCAGTATTCGCTAACATGAAACATTGTGACAGACAGTTTACATTACACTGTGATATTTCTCTCACAATTTGCCTGTCAATAGCTAATGATACTTCGTGTATTTCCTTGTTTTTTTCTCCTGTATTGTGAAGTTTACTTTCATTTAGTATACAATATTTTCTTGAAGTACACAAATTTTAATTAAATTAAATTCTAGAATGCCACTGCTGTTGTGTGTAGTATTTAATAGGTCCAACAGGGTGGCCCAATGTTCAGTAAACAGAGATATTTTTAAGAATCGTTATCGTAGGTAGACATGGAAAGAATGTTTCAGGATCGGAAGGCGTCGCTACAAATTTTTGGGCATTATTCTCTAATTAAAGTTAAATATTAGATAAAAATGCTTTCGTTAGAGTTTAATTCAAGATAAAATCAAAACTCTCCCACCACTGAACACTGGTAGCGGGTTCTCGTGTGAGTTTTCCAGCTCTAACACCTAAATAAAAATAGGGACCAGTTTTCCATAGGAGGTGCCTCCCCTCGGCCATGGCTTTAGTCACTGTAACCAAGGCCAGAACCTGATGTCACAAGACGAAGGATGAGCGTAGAGAGTTTCCAAGTGAGAATGAATTCAGTGGAACACTGGTAGTTTTCTTCACATCAGCAACACCTAATATGGTTTCCCATAAAAGACCTCCTGGGAGGTTTTCCTCTTGGCAGATCGTCCAAGTGTCTCGTTGCCTTAATGGAATAAAATCAAACCTGTCTGACAAGTGAGCAGCATTTAATAGGAACGTACTGTAGAGATGAGTTTTGTAAAAGGAAAAAAAATTGTAAATACGAATAACAAGTAAAACCACCTTTAAATCCAACCCCAATTGAAATACAGGTATAACATATGACCCCCTGTATCTTTTCATTTTTTTGTCCTTCAGCCACCAACATTTAATATCAACTAATTTTACAAACGTATAATTTATTTAATCTTAAAATGGAAATTATTTGACACCATAAAACAAATGAAATGTTTGAAGATCATCAAAACAAGGAAATATACTATTAATATATATATTTTCTTATTAATGTAGTGAGAAATATTTTGAATTTAGAACAAAAAAAAAAAAAATGAGTTCTTTTAAAAATAAAAGGACTCGGAAAGAGTCGAATCCTCGTCTGAATAGTCAGACTCTTCCATTTCTTTGGTATAATAAAAAATAGCCCGAGGAATGATTTTCTCTTTAATATATTGGGCAATCTCAAAGTCATTTTCCAATGCTTCGCTTATCTCTTGCGAATTTTTTTTCTGCTTCAACGAATCGAAAAAACCGAAGAAGGAACTTTTACGAACGATCTCAGATGATTTTTCTGTTTTATTATTCCTTTTAAACGCGGGTCGGGTGATGTCCTTTCCTTCTTTCCAGTCGATACGGCTTCCTTCGCATTCCACGATTTCGGGTCCGACGAAATCGAAAGGTTGTTCCGGATCTACGTGGCATTTTATGCGATATTCTTTCGTCAGCACGGGATTATCGAAATATTCGTTAGGTTCGAAATGGAATTCTAAGACGAAATCCATCCGATTATCCGAAACGTACTTCACGGTTACTTCTTTTAGGTGTTTCAGAACGAGTTCGTCTTCCTCGTTTATCATGGTAGACAAGACAGTAGAATTCCGAAACACCGTCAACCAAAAATCCGGAATTCCCAGGTTTTCTCGACGTTCATCCACTTTATTTTTCTTCCATTCTATATCTAATTTTTCTCCTTCCTCTCCTCCTTTGATGTCCAAAGAAGGCTGTCCGATTCCATTGATAATTTCGAATCTGGTTTTCAATAATGGTTTATAGATATCTGCATACTTCCTCTCCAGTTGTTGAAGCTCCTTATAATAATCTATTTTGCTGCTGAAGTATCGCAGTTGCAGATTTCTTAGTTCTAGGATTCGTTTCTTCACGTCGGGTGTTACATCCCGAAGAACACAGGACAAATAATCCTCAGCACTATTATCCTTTGCTTCTACAGCAATGGCATTGGGTTTCGTTTCCGTGCTGATCGTGGAAATATCGTGGACACACGTAGAATTTTTATCACTCATCCTTCAGACTTCTAAATTTTTTTCTTCGCTTCTCTCAGATTCGAAAAGAATTGTCGTTTTAAATTTAAACGTATTCGAACTTTAAAAGAAAATAATCTCGAAACCGGCGTTTAACTTCAATAATGAATTGATAAAACAAAGTACGTACAGTACATTTCTTATATATAGGCCTGCATTTTAATAAACTTGATATCAATAAAAATCCAACGACGGTATATATTGATATTTATCGATCTATTTCTGGTAGTGGCGACCCGATCACACCTTCATTGATTGATTGATGAATAATAATACTTGCAACAGACATTCATCCCAATTTAGATATGTTTCCACCTTAAGGGTACTAAAAGAGTCTTTTTAATCATAAATATTAGTCTGCTGCTCTGAGGGATCGACGATCGAATCCGAACAGAGAACACTAGAAATTTTTGTGCGCGGTCTGTCTTGGGCCGTCTCTCTTCACCGAGCCGTCGCCATTGTGGGTTTGGTGGAATTCTCAACGGCTCTGGTAAAAAGGTCCTTTTAGTGCCTACTGAGTAAAAATTGTTAAAAATTAAAAAATTATACCCATGGATTCGGGTTAAGGGACAGCCTACCGCTCTGGGGAACCCGAATTCGAATCGAAAAAATCCCAGGATATTTTTGGGGGTGATCCGCCCGGGTATGTCGGGCTCTATCCATCACCATAATAGACTTGCGAAAAAAAGGTCCTCATAGTGCCCTATGTTATTTTATCCACATAAAATAACGTAGCCAAGAAACAATTCCCTCAGCATTTCTATGGATAATATGTGAGTCGTTGCTCTCTCTCCTAGAATCACACAGGGGGTCACTACATAAATAATAAAATAAGATTTCTTCCGTGAGCAATTTAATGATTTATAAGACATTGTGTATTCAAATTAGAAAGGCTTCCAGTGACCGAGTGAATAAAAACCATTGAACGTTGATAGTCGGTCGTGGGTTCGCGCCCGGCAACGGACAGGCCGCGTGGAGTTTTCCGGGTTTTCGGTTGTAACCCCTAAATAGGAGGCCAGTTTCTCATAGAAAGTTCTCCTCGCCAGATCGCTCGCGTGTCGCTTTGCCGGGTACAAACAAACAAAATGGCATCATCAGTCATTACGTACGAGGTATATACTTCACTTCCCTCGAAATCGAAAGTAAATCTCTGTTAATGTACTTTCGTTTTGAAATCGAAAGTACATTACCAGAGTACATTTTCAAGTGACGTCAGTTGCAATCACTTTCCTCCGGTCATCGTGAGTTGACCGTTCTGTTAAGGAAAGTTAACACCTACAGTTAAGTATTTTAAACGTTCATTACAATAATACCAACAATATTATAACTGTAATTAGCGAGATATGAATTAATATAATAATATACATACCAAACAAGAAAATTAAATTTCATTTTCACAATTTGCATCCCTTAAATCTAAGTTAACCTCCAGGTCAAGGCTAACTTCAGATGTTAGATACTACTCGTACACTATTTTTATAGCGATTTTGTAGAATTTAATCCTCTCGTCTAATGAATTACACCACTTGTTTTGTTTATTTATTATGTCGATAAGAAATTCCAAATACAAATTTCCATTTTTAATAACAATTAAAGTGATGAGTCACGTGTATTTTAATCTCTAAATTCCCAATCGTTACGAATAGCACCGTGACGAGTAAAAAATAAAAATATGTTTTCATATTCCTGTGTCATTCTATATATTATTTATAATATTACAGTGTATAATAAATCTTCGTCTCGGACGGGCTCTGCGGTTAGTCATTTAACGACTCTGGGGACCCGGAATCGAGTCCCGACAGTCGAAAAAATCCCATAAATTTTTCAGGATTTATTGGATTTCCGGTTCCCATTGTGGGCACCCACCAATGGACGAAGACAATTACAACAACCCGGTGTTGCAATTGTCTCAAATTTTTAATTTCCTGTTAATTTCCTGGCTGTTGTAACGTAATGCGGGTTACTTTTCGGCTGTTATAATATATTGTTATCGTGTCACATTTGACCCTTTGGGTTTTTTGGAATCCCGATGTTTTGATATATCCCCTGAACCTAAAAATGTAAAAAAAAACTGATACCCGGGATACTGTGCGTGGGTGCTTCTATTTCATTTAATATCTCAGGATAGAGTAAAGATTAAGAAGCGAAATTTTGCATGGTAACCTGTGTATAACGGGCATTAATGTCGTCAAATTTTGGTGGTTAAAGGTCGAGGGGGAAGGGAGATAGAGGAGGTCACGTGTCTTATCTCGTGTGAAATCTGTCTTAACTAAGATTTTACTCGTTATCATCATTTACTTTTCTACAAAGGAGGGTGGGCGAAGTCTGGAGTGGCATAACTTTTGACGAATGGAGTCGAAAAAACAATGTTGCGAACTTTCCTGGTAAAGCCGGGAAAGTTATGCAACTCGTTGCTGGATTTTTTAAATATTTAATGCAGTTCAGTTTTAGTCCTGATGGAAAACTCATTAGCATTGTGTAAATAAAACAGTTATATAAAGCGAAAACAGACGAGTTGAACTGTCAATTATAATGTGTCAACAGCTTAAAGTTCATTAAATACATCAAATTAAACTTTAAATATTTGAAAGTTGAATGGGATTTTAAGTACGAAATTTAAAATTCATAATTATATTAATTGTCAGCAATTAATATGGTTTGAAGTCTTCCCTGTTGTGATACAGGAAACAAATTAATGTTCAATAATGCAACGTTTCGAAAACTCATAAAGAATTCAACAGTTTCCTCGAAATAATACAGGAAAATTATTTTACTATTAAGTAAATTGGAAATATTGCAACTTTCGGAATACATTAAAACTGGTTTCTAAGATTTCTGTCATATTCGGAACCATTAGACCAGTAGCCGAGTCGATAAAACCAGTGAACACACTAGTAGTGGTCGCGGCTTCATGAGCTAGCCACGCGAGCTTTCCGGTTTTCTTCACGTATCTAACGTCTAAACAGGGACCGGTTTTCCATAGAAAGTCCTCTCGAGTGGCACCCCTTCGGCAGATTGTCCATGGGTTGCTTTGCCTTTTCCCATTCAATCCGGAACAATCAGAATCCATGAAAACTAGAGTATAAGCTTTTCTATTTTCAGAATTCAGCTGGTTATGGATTAATGGATTTCTATCGTTTTCAGTAACCTCAGATTACATGAAAACTAGATTCTAGAATTCTCAGAATGCAAGATAAATGGCTCGATTGGATACTGCAACGTAACACACGGGCGATCTTCCAAGAGAGGTGCATCCCGGGAGAATATTTTGAAAATTTTATAAATAATTACAAGAATGATATCAAAATTAATTAAATGTTATATACGCTGTTTTAAACAATACATTAATACTTACAGTAGAAAGTTAGTAAAATAAAATTCGAATTTCCTCTGTCCATTTGATTTTCCTTCATCACTGTTGAAAGGAAAGCGACTGACTATTGTTTCATTTCATATTTCAGTTTGTTGTGCAATAAAATTCCATTAATTTAAAACAAGTTTACGTACTGTACGTTAATAACCTTTAATATTATATTTTACCGTTTTTTTCTTGAACTGTTAGTGAAGGTCAATCTAACAGAACAATTGGTTATTTGAAGTTCGCATACTTAACAAAACGTTCAATATAAGTTATTTATTTTATTTAATATTACATATTAAGTAATTAAACATATATAAAAATCATTTTTGTTAAATTAAGAATTTTTATAAATTTTTTCTTGTCTTAATGTACAGTACAGTCTCCATACAAAACAGACTATTTACTTGAGCTTGTATGTATGCATTTATATGCTCATTCAGTTAAATCGCACCCACGTACGAGTAGATCATATTTTGTGTAACTTTTAAATGACTACATAATAATGTGAACCCCAGCCTCCAGGCTTTTAATTACTTTTGAAGCCCCTGGCCTAATTTCTTTACAGACATTACCTGTAAAGAAATTAGGCCCGATACACATGTATTGTTGTATTGTACAAACCCGCACAAAGGTCCTAACACAGAGTGAAGTCAAGGATCGCCCGGGCTCATGAGCTATCAGAGTGAAAAGAGCTAAAAATTGTCCATTTTGTGATTAATTTTTCCAAATAATAAAATTTTGGCTATTGTCTACATTTATACAAGATTATTTTCCTGCTTCAATATCATTGTGTATCCGAAAACTTTTGAAGCGTCCTGTATGGTTTGATAGTGGTCACCCATCAAATTATGCGTCGTAATGGACTTTAATTCTACTAATAAAAAATATGGGTTTATCATTTCGTTTTCGAGTGGCAGTGGCCCAAAGTGACAATGTCCATGCTGCCGGACGTCATTTGCTTTTATAAATGCCTATTTAATATTTTAGAAAATTGAATTTTTCAGCCGTCTGGGCACTGAGAGATTTTTTTACGGACAGCGGGTGGGGGGATGGCGAAGGATCAAGTTACTACCCATGAAAAATTCTTGGGGCTCAACCAGATCCAATTTCGGGTCCCTCAGAGCAGTATGCTGACACCTAAACGCCTCGGCCATCGGGTCGTATGATCAATCGTATTATATACAGTGCCGGATTACCCACCAGGCACGTGAGACATGGCTGAACTTGAAAAACAATAAAACAATTTTACCATTGCAATTGTATGTCATAATTTATAAATGATTCCATAGCTGCAATCAGACGTTATAAAATTATGCAGAGGGACCTAATCTTCTGTGCCTAGGGGATCCGGAATCTGTCTCTGATGCTATATATGTATTTCGGAAAATCTTATTATAGACGTGGTAAACTATCTATTTATAAAAAAGTTTATGATGAATGCCACTAAGCTAATTTTACTAATGTCTCGTGGAATTCTTTGAGTATGGTAGTCTCGGGCGCATCAGAATATTAGTATTACAATAATAAACATCATGATCATGCAAACGTACCAGGGATGGGATGTAAGAGGAAATCTTTGGTGTCTAAAGGGTCCTGGACGGCACAAATCCTAGCCATGCCATTGGTTTAGCACCTGGAGTTGACCAATTACATTCTTATGATGGATTTCTGAAAAGTTGATGGTTTAGCTTAGTTTGGGCGGATTTAGGAAGGGCCCCTGGCGCAGCTGCATTTCCTTCTGAGGGTTTATGCCGAGTAAAGCCGGGTATCTCAAGTAGTAAAATATTTTATAAGGCATATTACTTTCTTTCTGTACTCCTCTAAAGATTTCTGGGTCCGATGTTGGCTTAACTTTGGCTTGCCGCTCTGGGAATTCTGCATTTTCGCACTGCTGCTGACAGCTTTTGGGTTTTCAACCGAGGATGACATTTTCTGTATAGTATTCCGTATTGTGTAGGAATTACACTCAAACCTGTTTTTGTGCGGTCTTTTTTGTGCGATTTTTTATACGTGCAATGTGTTTTGTGCAATTATGTTTGTGCAGTATACCAATTTGATTGAAATTCATATACCGCACACAAAAAATCACACAAAACAAATCGCACAAATAAGAAATCGCACAAAAATAGACCGCAGTATAGTATTCCGTATTGTGTAGGAATTACTGAATCTGATTGAAGATGTGACCTTAGATCTTACCGCTTTTGATCTTCATGTGGGTGAGATGTCGAAGATGTCAGTTCTCCTCCTTAATTTCCGGTAGAACCCACGCTGAATGAGCCTTCTAAGATCAAGGTCAATGTAATAAGGCAACGCAACACGAAGGCGATGTGCGAAGTGGCTACCTTTCAAGAAGACTTCCTATGGTCTCTATTTAAGTGTTAGACACGTAAAGAAAATCTAGAAAACTCCACGTGATCAGCCCGTTGGTGAAGTTCAAACAAACCCACGACCAGTGTTCAGGAGTTTTTTTTACTAGTGAGTCTTTCAGGTTTCCGCGTTGAGTGGCCTTTTCACAGGTATTTTTCTTTTGTTGATGGGCTTTGTGTATTTTAGTGGGGATTCTTTTATGTTATTTTTGGGGGTGGTAATCATCATGTGACTTCGTCTTATGTATTAAAAATAAATAAATCCGACTGCATTCTAGATATGATACATGACCCCCCTCTAATTCTTAACTCCCTCGACTTGTAACCACCGAAATTTAATAGTTTCAATGCTCCTTGCATACAAGCTGCCATTCCAAATATTTTTTTCTTAATCATTATTCGTCATCTTTAAAGAAGTTGTATCGACCTCACGTCATTAAAACGTCATCTGCCTCATCTCTTTTCCTTGTTTGCGACGTTACAGCGATACAACTATAAAAATTTATATATTTTATTAATGTAAACAATAAAAAAATCATTCTTGCGTGGTTGTAAGTTCACCATTTTCTTGTTTGCTTTCTGCATTCAGAATGAACGTTTGTTGGTCGGGATTATCGTTAGTTCGGCCAGGTCCACAATGGTACGAACGGATGGTGAAGACTCGAATCCCATATTGGATCCCCAGAGCGATATACTGACGCATTAACTTAATTCACTTATTGTAATCTAGTTTTAATTGTAGCCATCATTATATTCAGGTAAATTTGGGGTGTTTTTAGCTGTTTTTTCGCGTTATGGGCCTCGACAGGCGACTAGACAAGCTAGCCATTGATAAAAATGGCAGACAAACAACACTGGATAAATTTCTATTATGCATATTTCTTTAAAAACACCATGTTTCCGCTGTTTAGAGGAGACCGTTATTGGAGGTTCGACAGTATTAAGTTACAAAAAATAATAATATAATTATAATTAAAATTACAATTAAAACATGCCAGGACAGAATTCATATTGAGGCGGAAGAGTAGCCTACAAAAGAAGGTCGACTCCGCCGTAAAGACAGTTATTTCCCGAGTGCGAAAAGGACGTTAAAAAGAAGACACGAGGTTTTGTGATTGCTTCTGTGAATCGTTATTGGAGTTTCGACAGTATTAAGTTAATTGTTAAATTCTTTTAGTATATTAAAAGGCGTGTTTTATTATTTTTCTTTATCAAGGGTTTATTATTTAGAGAACGAATTAGCTCTTGTGTTTGAAGTCATTACTTTGTTTAAAATAAATAAATAAATATTCAATTTTCAAGTTGCAAATCTGTACATTTCCACTGTCGTCCGCCTGTTCGTATGTTCATCCGTCGTTCCTCAATCTCGAGAACGGAGTTAGATGAAAATCGAAACTAGATAAGGAAAGTTCCATTCTGGTCTCGAATTATATACGAACTTCCGATCTAGACCGGAAGTCATCTTACTTTTTAAATTAAAAACTGCAGATCCTTATTGTGACATTGTCACAATAATTTTTCGGGTTTTTTTTCATTTAAATCTACTTAAAATAAACTACAAATTTCGTTTTACGAACGTTTTTATTGCAATTTTAACGTTAATGTAGTAGAACTGTTCTATGTTATGATACAGTACATTAATGTCATCTCTTGGAAGACATTTCTTCTTTATTAATTCATCTTAATTACTTATTTATTCGCCTTTATTTTCGTAGAAACTTGAAAGTAAAGTCACGAATTACTCAAATATGTAAATATCTTTAAAAATTGAAGCAATAAACTTCAAAAATTGACTTTCCTGTTTCCGAAATTGCTTTATCGAGACATAAATTTAACAAATTATTTATTTGTTTACAGAAATAATAATACAAATAATAATCGAGTTAATTTATTCATTACCGTGTTCTAAAGCTAAATGATTTTTTATTGTTTACATTAATAAAATATATACACTTTTATAGTTGTATTTATTTGTTTATCACGCTATATTTTATTATGTTTTTGGGAACGAAATTCATTAAGAATTTTATAATTGATAATTGATGATTCTTCTTCATTTTTTAAAAATTAAGCTTACTGTTTTTATTGGGAGTAGTTGATAGTTTGAAAAGAAAAATTTAACTTAAATATATTAAATTTATTTCTACACACACGCACATACACACATAACTATACACCTATACACCATATAGTTTGGAAGTCGTGGTGATCTTCCTAATTCATTTTAATGAACGAATAGTATGATTAAATAAATGTGAATAACGGTGATAGAATGTCACTAAATGGATTGATAATACGTGTGAGTAAAATGTGAGTAAATGGGCTGATAAAACGTGTGAGTAAATGTGAGTAAATGGGCTGATAAAACGTGTGAGTAAAATGTGAGTAAATGGGCTGATAAAACGTGTGAGTGAAATGTGAGTAAATGGGCTGATAAAACGTGTGAGTGAAATGTGAGTAAATGGGCTGATAAAACGTGTGAGTGAAATGTGAGTAAATGGGCTGATAAAACGTGTGAGTGAAATGTGAGTAAATGGGCTGATAAACGTGTGAGTGAAATGTGAGTAAATGGGCTGATAAACGTGTGAGTAAATGTGAGTAAATGGGCTGATAAAACGTGTGAGTGAAATGTGAGTAAATGGGCTGATAAAACGTGTGAGTGAAATGTGAGTAAATGGGCTGATAAAACGTGTGAGTAAAATGTGAGTAAATGGGCTGATAAAACGTGTGAGTGAAATGTGAGTAAATGGGCTGATAAAACGTGTGAGTGAAATGTGAGTAAATGGGCTGATAAAACGTGTGAGTAAAATGTGAGTAAATGGGCTGATAAAACGTGTGAGTGAAATGTGAGTAAATGGGCTGATAAAACGTGTGAGTGAAATGTGAGTAAATGGGCTGATAAAACGTGTGAGTAAATGTGAGTAAATGGGCTGATAAAACGTGTGAGTGAAATGTGAGTAAATGGGCTGATAAAACGTGTGAGTGAAATGTGAGTAAATGGGCTGATAAAACGTGTGAGTAAATGTGAGTAAATGGGCTGATAAAACGTGTGAGTGAAATGTGAGTAAATGGGCTGATAAAACGTGTGAGTGAAATGTGAGTAAATGGGCTGATAAAACGTGTGAGTGAAATGTGAGTAAATGGGCTGATAAAACGTGTGAGTGAAATGTGAGTAAATGGGCTGATAAAACGTGTGAGTGAAATGTGAGTAAATGGGCTGATAAAACGTGTGAGTGAAATGTGAGTAAATGGGCTGATAAACGTGTGAGTAAATGTGAGTAAATGGGCTGATAAAACGTGTGAGTAAAATGTGAGTAAATGGGCTGATAAAACGTGTGAGTAAATGTGAGTAAATGGGCTGATAAAACGTGTGAGTAAAATGTGAGTAAATGGGCTGATAAAACGTGTGAGTGAAATGTGAGTAAATGGGCTGATAAAACGTGTGAGTAAATGTGAGTAAATGGGCTGATAAAACGTGTGAGTGAAATGTGAGTAAATGGGCTGATAAAACGTGTGAGTGAAATGTGAGTAAATGGGCTGATAAAACGTGTGAGTGAAATGTGAGTAAATGGGCTGATAAAACGTGTGAGTGAAATGTGAGTAAATGGGCTGATAAAACGTGTGAGTGAAATGTGAGTAAATGGGCTGATAAAACGTGTGAGTAAATGTGAGTAAATGGGCTGATAAAACGTGTGAGTGAAATGTGAGTAAATGGGCTGATAAAACGTGTGAGTAAATGTGAGTAAATGGGCTGATAAAACGTGTGAGTAAATGTGAGTAAATGGGCTGATAAAACGTGTGAGTAAATGTGAGTAAATGGGCTGATAAAACGTGTGAGTGAAATGTGAGTAAATGGGCTGATAAAACGTGTGAGTGAAATGTGAGTAAATGGGCTGATAAAACGTGTGAGTGAAATGTGAGTAAATGGGCTGATAAAACGTGTGAGTGAAATGTGAGTAAATGGGCTGATAAAACGTGTGAGTGAAATGTGAGTAAATGGGCTGATAAAACGTGTGAGTGAAATGTGAGTAAATGGGCTGATAAAACGTGTGAGTGAAATGTGAGTAAATGGGCTGATAAAACGTGAGTAATTTAACATACGACATTATGCGAAAAATGAACAAATAAATAAAAACTTTTATAGAAATAATAATGTGGAGTATTCATGCTATTTTTATTCACGTTATTATCCCTATAAAAATTTTATTCAAGATTATCATCTCTCACGTTATTAACTAACGCATCATCTCTATAAAATTTTGTTTATCACGCAATAATAATGAAATTATTTGCAAAAACAGCGTAATCATTTAAAGTGCGATAAAATGTGAAAATGTAAGTAAATAAAATGGTAATTAATCCATTTACTCAAGTTTCACCCACGTTTTATCAGTTTATTAACTCACGTTTCACAAATATAAAGCTTTCCATTTGACATAGTAAATTATAAAATAGTTTTTAATATTTTAGTATTTGTTATTCTGTTCGGGAAAAAAAAAATTATTATTATTATTTTTAGTTATAAGAGGCTAAAGAAAGCCACGCAAAAATGCTTTTAATGGTCTTTTTTCACATAAAAAAAAGGTATTTTTAGTAAAAAGTTTGAAGTGTTTTATTAAGTTATATACTTTGAAAGTTTAAGACACTTTTATGTAATTTTAAATAAATAAATGCTACGTTTACGCTTATTACTTAAAATTTTAACATCTGCTTAAGTTTCTTTCTATAAGTTAATTTCAATTTGTTTTGTTCTTGATCTAATATTGCAGAAGACCAAAATTCGGTTAATGTTACCCTAGGTATAGAAAATGGCGGCTCGTCTCTGATTCCAGCAAGGAAACAGTGGGGACGCACGTTCTAACCTAACCTAACCTATTCTAATAAATTACCATAATTATTAGCAAACAAATTATTACCATAGGGGTAATTTATTAGAATAGGTTAGGTTAGGTTAGAACGTGCGTCCCCACTGTTTCCTTGCTGGAATCAGAGACGAGCCGCCATTTTCTATACCTAGGGTAACATTAACCCAAAATTCTATTTAATATAATCTAAAATCGAATATTTTGAAATAATTTAATATCCTTGAAATTAACAGATAAATATAAAAAATAATTCCAGTTAACGTAAATAATATAATTTATTGTATTATTATTAATACAAAACTTTTTACAAATACACCAGTCTGAAGTACTGAGGCTTACTTTTATGCGTTTCTGAGTTATGGCAGTGACCTATCAAAACTACCCCCTATACACCAAGGGGTTAGTGTTCCACTAAAGATACCCTTATGCATATAATGGCATGCAAATCGCCAATGCCACATTTAATAATAATTGTGCATTTTTATATATGGAATATTACAAATAATACGTCGTGGGTTCGGCCAGGCCCACGTGTATCCGGAGAGATTGCCACGAAAAATTCTTGGTGTTGCTCGCCCGTCCATTGTAGGTTTGGCCAGTGGCGCGTTATCCTACGGGCAAAAGAGGCCATTGCCTAACAGGGGACGCCAAACGAATATTTTATAAAAAATATAATATTTTCTGAAGAAAAATATCTGAAGTCAACACTGTACATGGGCCCCGAATTCAACATGGCCTGCGTCCCATAAAGCTGTAACACGCCACTGGGTTTGGCTGGGCTGACAATGGGGACGTTCGGGGCACAACATATTCGGGAAAGACTACCACGAAAAATTTGAGGTTCCTGCCAGGAACTCGAACCCGGATCCCCCAGAACACTTCAGCCGTTTCATGAAATCATTATCCTTTACATATCACAAAGTACAGGTCGAATGTGATCAGTTCTGGACATCATCCAATCGTACGCTTTTGTTCTGTTCTGTTTGAGCAGTTCTTTGCCAATTATTTTACGAATTTTCAAATTGTAAGAATTTAACCAATTTATCTGAAAATTAATTTAATTGTTTTAATTTTTTAAAAAATTAAGAAGAAATTAAAATAATTTTAAAAAATCATTACCTGAGATCTGTCAAGTAACTGATACTTGATCAAATTAGGCTCGAAAGGAACCAGTGCAACCGGTTCAAATTTATAGAACGTGATATTATCGAATCTATACTGAAAAATTATTAAAGTAATTTTAAAATATTAAATATAAATTTAATAATGCTCACTAATGTACAGTACTTACTGGAAGATTTGCTTCTGTTACCATTATAACAGTTTCTAATCGAATACCAAACTTGTCTTTTTCATAATAACCAGGTTCTAAGGGAGGTAAATAAATAGTTCCATGAAAAATATGAAGATGGATATGCAGGGAGGCATTAAAAGTCTGCACACAAAACACAGATCACTCGAAGGGGCTACTCGTGACGCCACGAATGACCCTTTATTATTATTATCTTTATTATTATCTCATTTATTATTATGCAGTGAGTGACATGAAATGACACTCATTGTATAATAAGATGAACTCTGCCTCTGTGCGAAGACTTTTGAATCACTCTGAACGTGCCGGCACTTTGCAAGCGACTTGGCAATCTGTGAAAGTGTGCCAAATTAAACAAGAAAGATCTCGTTTTACAAAGTCTAATGTATTTACCAGGGCCGGATTTACCAATCCAGGGGCCCTGGGCACAAATTCGGTGGGACCCCCCTTTAAGAGTAGGCAAATTTGATGATTTAGAAAATTTACACAAAATACTGTACTTTCAACTAGATTTCAACTAGGAAGTTGTAAATTTCATTTAAAAATAAGGTTATGTAAACATACATATATTTTATTGTGTAAAACTAATTATTTTAAGTTAATTGAAAAATACCTATGTAAAATTTTTCGATGTTTCATAGGTTTTTACCGGGTTTGGTTTTCTTTGCCTGTGGCCCTCATGATTAGGCCACACTAAGCTGTCGCAGTAATAGGAAAAAAAAAATCATCACAAAAATAGGGGCCCCCATAGTTTTGTGGGGCCCCTATTTTGTGATGGCTCTGGGCACCGGCCCCAAATGTCCCTATGTAAATCCGGTCCTGGTATTTACAATACTTAACGGACTTTTGGGGCTGCCGTGTATTTTTATACGGTACTAACCATCCGATAAAAACATTCCGGGTTTCATTTCGGAAACTCTTGCTTGTAACTTCGGTTGTCGTATAAGCGTAGGACCTGTAATTGTAAATCTTACATACACATTATGAAATAACTTAGTGTTTTATTTAAAATGAAAAGTGTGCTTCAACCTTCGTGTACGTTAAGGAATAAACCAATCCCGTGTCCCGTTCCATGTTTGTAATTCAGACCTATTTGATACAAGTGTCTTCTTGCAAATATATCGACATCGATATCTAGAATTATAAAATTCCAAAAAAATTTATAAAATTTTTAGATTATTTAAATGTTTAACGAAAATTTACCTCTTGTTCCTTTCGGAAAAATTGCTGATGCCAAATCAATTGCACCCATAAGGACTCTTGTGTATGCTTCCTGAAATTACAGATTATGTTGATTTAAATGTTATATTGTTGAAAATATAAATAGAATATCAGGAAAACATTTAACACACGTAGAAGAAACACTAAAAATGCAGGATTACGAATCTCCTGTCGTGAAAATCTCTTAAACAGACCTGATTCCCCTGAGACTAACAATATTTCCACTAAAAATTGTAATAAATTCCCTTAAATAGCCTTGGTGCAGGTACAATGCATATAAAAATATATTATTCTTTTGACAATACAAAGAAACACAAATTTCATGTGTTCCAAGACTCGCGACACATGATACATGGCGCGAGAAGACACGAATCATGTGACTTTTGGAATCGCCTACTCGTCGCTGAAACTCCACTAACCAATAGACAGACTTTACATTTTTTCCCTAAATTTCCCTCCATCCTGCTGATTTTCCCATAAATTTCGGGAGATCAGCAGGAGAAGGCAAGGTTTTAATATTATTTTGCACATCGAGCTTCAATAAAAACGTCGCCTCCTCCGAAGTTCTCGTTAGACCATTGTTGGATCTCGAAGGTGTGCGAAGAAGGACGAAAAATTTACACTTGTATTTTCTAATTTAGTGTTTCTTCTACGTGTGTAACGATGTTACTTTGTTGTTTCTATTATTTAAATTAGTTACACTGCATTAAAATACCCTTTCGAAATCTGTAGCATTTCCAAAGTGAAATGTTCGAGTTGTATCAGTAGTTCCATCTCTGAAATGAAGATCTGTATGGGTATTTTATAAATGAAATTCGATTTTAGTTTAATTTTGAGACTATAAACTTACAAATATTGGCCCCCCGTATCCAATAGAAACAAGTTATCCGTGTCGATTGTTTTATTAGTTTCAGGTCGAGAGGTGTAATGAACTATGGCACCATTGGAACCCGAAGCAGAAATGCTTTCAAAACTATCCCCCATATTCAGTTCTTGTTCTCTAATTAAAAATGAAAATTTTATGAATTATAAAGTAAAAAATTAATAATTTAATCATGGTGCACCTTCTGTATTGGCTGATTATTTCCATGGCTTTGATTTCGTCCCAGTGTTTTCCATGTTTTACTTCTTCCTCCAGGAGGGCAATGAAATCGATGATTGCAATGGAATCTTTCATCTGTTAATTAAATATCTGTATATAAATTGTATATTAATACAGTTTGTAATTTATAACACATTTACTTACGTGGGCATTTTTCATTCCCTCGATTTCTATCGGATTTTTCACGGCTTTCATTAACATTACGGGTGATGTTTTGATGATCCTTTTCTCCTGTTAGAAAGAAGCACTTTATCATTATCATAATTAAACATCTTCATTAAATTAGATTTAATTGGATTCGATTTCTTTTTTAAATAAGGAAGAATACTTTTGGAATTAGATTGTATACAGCGTAACTTGAATGGGATGTAATTAATACTTTTCCTAAGTCATCAAGTAAATTTTCGATATCCGTATAAATGCTCGTGTAATTTTTTAACTGAAATTAAGAAAAAGTTAATTAAAATCAAGGTGGTTTGTTTTTTTATAAACTTAAAAAAACACATTAATTTACATTCACTAAATAAGTTTCATTAGAAGGGGTTGATAAATGTTGCTCGACTTCATTAGTTACTTTATCCACATCCACGTAAATACTACAAGAATTAATTAAAATTCATTAAAGAATATTAATTATTTACGCGAATATTTTTAATTATTTCGATAATTTAAATTCAAAATTACCTTATTTGCGTTTGACTTACGAATGCAAACGATTTAAAAACGGGATTGTAAGGTACGTCGGAACCTCTTAGATTAAATAACCCTGAAATTTAATGCTCGTATAATTGAGAATTAATTATTAATTATTTGATAATTATAATTACGAAAAATTTCATTTTGTTAGCATTAAACGTTTCATCACACGCTTGTAAAATGGCGTAATTGTAGTGCAGTGAAGTTACTTTTACGTTGTGGCATTAATGGGGATTGTGTAATTAATTACACTTCGTGTAAGAGAGGATGCAGAGGGATCGATTTTAAACTGTTGATTACTTACAGGCTATTTCGTCTAAGGCTGTAACAATGATGCAGTCTGCCTCGTTAGCTCTTATTTCTTTTCTGAGTTCATTTATTTTTTCTTCCCACGTCTTTCCTGTTTCATAATAAAATAAAATAAAAATAAAAATACACGTTCGTTGATTCTTCAAGTGTGAGTAAACAGAATATATTTAATATTGTACGGGCGTCTAAATTATTATTGCGATATTTTACTTTTAATAGGCCCTCTTAGAGGTCGACAGAGGCTTAAATCACTCTTTCTGAGGCCCCCAGTATTCTAAGAGAAGCGTCAAAAATTGTATTATATTTTTCAATAATGAAATTTGATGGAGTAAATGGTTTTTTGACCTCCCTGTGGTAGGATTTGGAAATTTAGCCTAAACATAAACCTAAATTTTGGTATCCAATGGTAACGGAGGTTCACGTCACACATTTAAATGTTTTTCTAGACGGATGGAAAGTAACTAGTCATTAATAAATCGCTATAATTTTAATGTTTTTAATAAAAATGTAATTAAAATTATTTGACATGTACAATATTAAATAGAAATACAGATGCGTATTTAAAATTCAATGTATCACTGGTTCCGTCTACCAACGACACATTTTCCTCAGACCGTGATGTGAAAGGACTGCTACCTTTGTATGTCACAACAGAACATGTGGTCATTTTAGCTTCAAATGACAATTATTGATTGCTTCCGGTAGATTATGGCACGACGTCTCTTCAACATTCTCTACTATTTCTGCGTAGCAACCACCGATTTCCACACCTCACAGCGTGCAGCAATCTGAGCTCGCTCCCGAACGGACAAAATCGGTCGGTCGTCATTTTTGCCACTGCTGGTGTCACTGTTCACAATAACGATACAGGAATTATAAATTCCATTGATTGATGTACACGCACGCATAAATTTTATTACGAATGCTTTATCATTATAAAAATTATAGCAAATTTCTTGATGTCTAGTTACTTTCCAACCACCATATATAACATAGACTAGCATCTGATGTTCTTACTTGTTGTATAACTTGGAATCTCATTAAATTTCATAGCTCTCGAATATCGAAAATAGAGTGAAGTTTCTATTTTTTTCGTTTAATTTTCTATTTATTAATTTACTAGAATGTTACCTGCATATATTAATTGATGAATAAATATTCTTCCACTTGGTTGATGGGGTCGGCCATTACTCTCAGTCCAAATTTCGTCAATCAGATTTTTATTCTCTCCTTTCAGAATTATACCCGAATTAGACAGCTTCTTATCCAAATCAATCCACTGTTAAAATGATAAACTAATTAAATCAATTAATATAATACAAGATTAATTCTAATTATAGCAAATAAATTTACAGTATTTTGTTTAATGAGTCTAGGATCAGCACCAACGACCGATCCGTTCGATAAATTTTCAGTTAACCATTCGTAAATTTCTGGGTAATTTTCTTCGTATTGTTTCATTAATATCCAATTACAATCCAATTCGTCTTCTGCTTGGAGAAAGTAACGTGAGTCTGTCCACAGTGCGGCTTTGTTTAACAGTACAACTGCTGTCCCTTCAAAGAATTTCATTATTAAACAACAGATAGTGAGTAATTATATACATATTATAACATGGTCACAATTCCGATCTCGAGATTAACGAAGGACAGACATACACACAGACAGTGAGAATGTATAGGTTTGCAATTTGAAAATTGCAGCCCTATA
This sequence comes from Centruroides vittatus, assembly GCF_030686945.1. NCBI lineage: Eukaryota > Metazoa > Arthropoda > Arachnida > Scorpiones > Buthidae > Centruroides > Centruroides vittatus. The sequence goes on from NW_027121735.1 coordinate 293,646, forward strand.
ATAATTCTACTTAAAAATTCAATAGTTAAATACAACCTCTTAAAAGTAATACAAGAAAACCTGCGTAAATAGGAATTGTAGGAATAGATTTCCGTTTTATTCAAGTTCCGTTTCGGACAGGTTTTTACTTTATACAGTGCGATATTCTACCTGCTGATCCACTAAATCCTGATATATAAGCTCTTCTCTTGTCATACTCGGCTACGTATTCACTCTAAAAATACACAATAATTTGTATATTCGTTAAATTAATTTGTGGGTGTGTAATATATACTGTAATAATTAAATTATACCTGATGTTCATCATCTGTAGGTATAATATAAGCAGAATAATTATTTTCTTTCATTTTCTCTCTCAATTGTTGAAGTCTTTCAGTAGTATTTACTGCTATAAAAGACTGTTAAGCACACATATTGTAGCGTAGTAAACAATAATGATTGAATTTATAATACAAATTTACTATGATTATTTTATGTTTATTCACTAATCCAACATCAAAATAATTATAAAATATATATAACAGCTTAGTGCCCACAGGGAGGAGAGCTAAATACACCTGAAATATGTTATTTGGTATTAACGCATGCTACTTGATATACTCAACATGCTCGTGTTCTTACGTATTTCATGAAACTAAACACGCATATGCGTATAGTATCTTATGGAAACAAATTTTTTTCATAAGTCATGTGTCCTGAACTAAGCCACATTTCATTCATCTAAATACTAACAAACAGTGAACTGAGACTGTGTCCTATGTTTTTTCAAAGGCCTACGGTGTGTAAACGCCATAATGCCCGAAATTCTAATTTCAGCGGGTTGACCCGCGATATAACGAACTAATAGAGTAGTCTGATAATCTATTCTAACTGAAGATACCGTGATTTGTGTAAGATGTGTGAGATAAGTGTCACAAACAATTGATAAATACGAGAGAAACAAAAACAGCAACAACCCAACTTGCACAGTTGCACCGTATGTAGGAAAATCTTTGTACTAAAGGCTGCAGTTTTATAATCTCAAATATTATATTATTACACCATGTTATATATTACGTGACTCTCAATTAACTCGACGTTAAACACTCTGACGGATCTTCCGAACTAGGAGTTTTTTAAAATACGTTATATCAAGGTCTGTAAAATGGAGCGTCAACTGTATTTATAGCTATAAATAAATTAATATAAAGATATAATACGTTATTTTTTACTTTAGCAATAAAAAATCTTATATACTACTACTACTACTACTACTACTCAAAAATCAATATGGCATTCAATGAATGATGGTGCCATCTGGGGGCGAGAGTAGAAATAAGATATTCAAAACTTATTGCATAAAATTTTACGAGGGAAAAATATATAATTTAAATTATAAATTAATTTTAAGTTTTACTTAATAATTTATAAAACTAAAAATTTTATAGCTTTAATTATATTTTCCTTGTCTAAATATTAAAAATAATTACACTAAAATGGACGAAAACTACTTAGATTTTACATTTAATTAAGTTGAATTCAGTTTGTGCATCTTAATTAAGTTATTTTACATTTTGAATTTGACATCCTCCATCTTCGGTATGTCTTTTCTGCCGACTTACAGAGGGGAATTCATTAAATTCTAAAACAACAGCCAGACAGCAGAATTCCTCGAACGGGACTACAAGTAAAACGAAAAATTAAAAATTTATTTATCAGTTATGAAAAAATAAATCATTCAAAAAACATATAAATATAAACTCGATTCATGCAACAAGTTGGAAAAGATTTTTGTTTTCCATTTTCGACTTCTTCCACTTTACCAGCGCTTGATCCTCTTCCTGTACCCATTTTTAAATCCCGGTTGTTCCCCTTTAAGTGCCACTAAGCCCCACTAATACTCCTTTAGTGCTCTTTTAGTGCCATCGAACACCACTAAGAGCCCTTTAGTGCTCTTTAAGTGCCATTAACAGGTTGGCCCCGTGAAGTTTTCCGGGATTTTTCACGTACACAGGGGCGAATTTCCCATAGAAAGGCCAATCTTCTTGACAGATCCCGTATTTTGCGTCGCCTCATTCCATCAAACCGATCAGAAATTCTTACAGGTGATTTGATCCGGATACACGAAGGCCCATTTCTCACCCTTTGTCGTGGGCCTGACCAAACACGTAACGGCTGAGAAAGGGCCCCCATGGCGGAAAAAACTATGTCGCACGATTTTTATTTAAAACATCGCTTAGATGTAGCAGCAATGCTAGCTTATGAAAGTGACAGTTGCAGGAAATTGTTACAATTTTTAAATGATTATCTGTAATGTTTTTTTTATTGGTTAATTTTATTATCCGTTCTAAAATCACTTTATTTCTTCTTTTGTTGTTCGGTTATGTGACGTGGAGGAAATATATTTTTTGACACACGCGCATGATGGAGTGCAGAATAAATACAGGTAGTTTCTGCCAGTAGCTAAAGTTATTATATGGCCTCATAACTGCTTGCGGGCTTCAGGTGTAAGTTTTATGTGGAACAAATTGAATATCGAAAATGCACTAGAAGTTGTAAAAGGAAATTTCTAGAATTTTCTTCCCGGTCTTTTCTTGCTGAATACTTAAAATTTAAGCTGTAGACCGAAGCACGCCATGGTTAAACTTTATTACTTATTCATTATCCTTTAAAACTGATTAGATTAGCGAGCGTAGAGCAGTTATTTAATTTTTAAAAAAATATTTAAAATAAAAATAAAAAAACTTCAAATCTTTTAAGCTTAAATTTTAATAATCTAAACGTTAAAAATATTTTAATTAAAATTGTTTTATTAATTTATAAGTCGTGGTTTGAATTTTAAGTGTTTTTTTTTAATTACAAAATGATTTCATTTTCGTTATGAAATTAATTTTTTTTAATTAGATAAAATAGTAAATTAACTCATTTATTTAAAATATTTTCTATTAATAATTTATTTGATGCATTAACTATTGTTAATTTTTTTTATTATTTCTATAATTAGAATCAATGATTTATCAATGCGCGCCTCTAGATTTTGGTGGCAATTATTGAATCCATTTTGGTTTTTTTCCCTGGTTTTTAATTAAAATTTTACTTTTTTTATTTACAAAATAATAAATTTTACTAAAAAATTGTGTAAATTACATTTTTTTATAATTAAAATTAATGATTCATCAACGTCAGAGCAGTATTAAGAGTAAGAATGCCCCCGTGCACGAGATTTAAAATATACCCTTTTCCCCACTTCCTCCCCCACGACTGAATTTTAAAAATAAAATGAATATACGTCTTTTTTCTTTCCCCCTTTTTAAGGGCCTGCTATTTTGTGGATGTTCCAGTGCACGTGCAGGTTGTCCTTTAATCCAGGCCTGATCCGCGTAAACGTCCGGATTTACGGGGTGAATTATTAAATTAAAACTCTTATTTCAGTCTTATAATTAAAATTTTATTATTTTTATTTAAAAATTTAATAAATTCACTAATAAATTCTCAAACAATACACGCAAAATATACATTTTTTATAATTAAAATGAATGATTCAGCCATGTAGACCGAAATTCTGAAGTGAATTAATAAATTGAGGCTGCAATCCTTTATATTTTACTTAAAAGTATAAATAAATTTACTAAAAAAACTCTCAAAGTGTACTTTCGATAACGGCCACCTCTGAACAATGGCCATTTTCCCAGGAAGTTTCTTTTTTAAATGCATACAGAATAACTTCTGAATAACGGCCATTTTCCAGGAAGTTTCTGTTTGAAATGCATACAAAATAACCTCCAAACAACGGCCATTTTTTAATGTTCCCATCAGTGGTTTTTTTTAACTCTTTCCGCCCTGTGGGCACTAAGAGGGACTCTTTTAGAAGGCTCATTATGAGTTCAGCCAGGCTCACAATGGGACGACCGGGTGGTGAGAGACGGGGCCCGACATATCCGAACGGACCACCCCCGAAAAATTCCTGGGGATTATTTGACCCGTTCGGATCGATCCCGGGTCCCCCAGAGCGGTAGGCTGCCGTCATTCCCATCAGTGGTCGTTGTTCAGAGATTCGATTGTATTTGTAATTAGAATCCACACTTCTTCAATACAAAACCTCTGGATTTAGGTGCAAATTAGCTAAATGAAATTATATTTTTATTAAATTTTACTTTATTTTATTTATAGAAATAAATAATTTTTTTTTAAAAAATGTATATATTTATATATAAAATCCATTCTTATAATTAAAATAATTTATCAATCTGACAATACAAAGTTGAGAGAAAGAGAAAGAGAGGGAGAGAGGAGGAGAGGATGACTTAAATTTAATTAATTTAAAATTAATTAAATTTGTAGTCAACTTTCTAAATTTAAAAAATTTTCATTTAAAAAATTAATTCTTTTTTTCCCCAAAAATATATTTTCTAAAATCAAATTTAGACATGGAATTTTTCATAATTAATGTTCCTTATAAAAGGGGTGGAAATTATTATTTTTTGGCTGATATTTGAGTTTCCTCCTCTCTCTTTTTTTATTTTTTTTACTCTAGATACTTTATAGGAACGTCTGGGCATTTAAGTCACGGGATTATAATTTAGTAAATAATTCCGAGTGGTCCGTATGTGTGTCTGTTCGTCGATACATAAAAAAATTTAATTTATGAACTTACAAAATGATCCGATATGAAGTAATATTTGGAGAGAAACAACTTTAACAGGGCTAATTTGAATTTTAAATTTTTCTGAAAGGAAATTTTAAAATTCAAATTGTTGAATTTTCAATAAGATTAAGCGACTGAAGTTATGACTTCAATTTCTTACCTTTTTTTTTTTTACTTTATTTTATAAGAAGTTTTTTCCAAAAATTTGTGTAGAAATGAATGGGCATTTCAGAAATAATTTCTATATGATTTCACTACTTGCAATTATTTTCCTAAATTATTATTATTATTTTATTCTTTTTTTTTTCTATTTTAAATTATTATTATTCAAGATTTTAAGCAGTTTGTTATAAAAATAAATTGTAATTGTAACTGTTTCCAATCTTGCAAAAATCTTTGAAATGAATTTACTTAATTTCGAGTTTTATCGCGAAATAGTCTAAAAATACAGTAAAACCTGTTTAAAACGGAACTCGAGTACAACGGAAACCTGCCTAAACGGAAAAAAATCTTCGGAACGGTGTGATTTTTCTATGTTAATTAACAAAGAAACCTGTGAAAAACGGAAACCCACCAAGTCGGAAAAAACATTCGATGCCGTGAGGTACCGTTTTACACAGGTTTTACTGTATAAATAAATTGTGTAAATAATTATATAATTTTAGTAATTTCAATTTATTTATACATTAAAACCTGTGTAAAACGGAATCACGCGGCACTAAATATTTTGTCCGGCTGCATATTTCCGTTTTGTGCAGGAAATCACTTGTTCTTAAAGATATTTTTCAGTTTAGGCAGGTTTCCGTTGTACTCGGGTTCCGTTTTGGACAGGTTTTACTGTATGTTTAGACTAATTGTCTTTAAATTAAACCTGTTAACAACGGCCACTGACGGGAATGTCAAAATCTGGTCGTTGTTCAGAGGTTACTTTGTGTGCATTTCAAAAAGAAACTTCCTGTAAAAAATGGCCGCTATTCACAGTTGGTCGTTAATAGGGGTTCGACTGTCCTATTGTTAAATAATTTTTTTAATACAAAGATATTAAATGTTGTTTAAAATATTTATAAATATTAACTTTTTAATTGTAATTTAGTTGTAATTTTTTTGCAGAAATCTTAAAGTAAGAAAATTTATGAGGAATTTATTACAGAAAATTTAAACTAATTACAATTAAAAATTTAATATTTATAAACAATTTAAATGAGATTTCACATATCAGATTTTGTATAAATATTTATTTAATTAAAATAATTTAAATTTATTTACCTAATTAATTGATTTTTAATAAAGATAAATCTTACATTTACCTAATTTTAATTATGAATGAATTTAAATGATTAAAAAATTGAAATTGTTTTCATTAAATAAATGTTTATACAAAATTTAAATGTAGTAAATATTTATAAATATAAATATTAAAATTTGTTGTTGTTATTAGTTTCAAATTTTTAAAAAAAATCGGTAAATTATCTTAATTAGGATTAGAGTTATAGAATCTGAGTTATCTTCATTATGATTAGAGTTATGTAATCTGAGTTATCTTAATTAGAGTTAGAGTTATAGAATCTGAGTTATCTGCATTATGATTAGAGTTATATAATCTGAGTTATCTTAATTAGAGTTATATAATCTGAGTTATCTTAATTAGAGTTATAGAATCTGAGTTATCTGCATTATGATTAGAGTTATATAATCTGAGTTATCTTAATTAGAGTTATATAATCTGAGTTATCTTAATTAGAGTTATAGAATCTGAGTTATCTGCATTATGATTAGAGTTATATAATCTGAGTTATCTTAATTAGAGTTATATAATCTGAGTTATCTTAATTAGAGTTATAGAATCTGAGTTATCTGCATTATGATTAGAGTTATATAATCTGAGTTATCCTAATTAAAATTAGTTTAAGTTATAGAAATCTGAATATTTGTAATTATAAATATATTGTTATTTATTTTTTAATGTCTTTCTAGTTAAAGTTTTTTAAACCTGGTAAACCAATTAATGCTTTGTGATTATCTGGGTCAGGATTTATTAATATCCTTAAGAGACAACAGGTAACTCTTACCAATAATTGCATAAGAAAGATAATTGACCTCAATCTATTTAATATTAAACTGTTGAGAAATATTTTTAACTAAATTTTATTATGATGAGAAGTTATCTAATTTGAATATTTTAAGCATTTTTATTGATATAAAACTAAAAATTTAACTGATAAATCTTGGTGAGGATTTATATATGTAAATATTCTCTAAATAGGGTGATAGTTTACCTTTGTAAAAACTAAATAACTTTTTTATCAATTACTTTACTATGTACGAACTTTTAAAAGAAAGTCGTCGAAAAAGAGTAAAATGCAGAAATCACAACAATTTGCAGTTTAAATCGCTGCATATCAGTTAAAGCTTGGGCCACGCTTCGCGACATAGAATCAAATTTCCACTGCATAATCGTTATATATAGTCTAATTATATTGTGTATTGTAACGTATACACGCGAGGAAGAGAAGCTTCGAACATTATAAAATTTATTCGGAAACGTTAATTGCCCGCTTAACATCTTTATAATTCATTATTTAATGTATTAAATACTGCATTACGTACATTAACCATAGTCTTGAAGTAAGTTTACTTCATCTCAATTTAAACTAAGCGTACAAATTTAATGATCTTTTAACCCATCGAATTTTATGATACTTAAATAGCGTGCCATTTAAAACGCTTATGTTACTAGATTTTATTATTATTATTATTATTGGAAAATTTTATTAACTACCGGAAAAATAATGGCCAATTATCAAAGTTCTCTATGTATTTTCGCAAAAATATTTTTCCACCAGCTCCGTCTGGGATACTTTCTGAGATGTAATTAATTAATTATACGGATAAATATTTCTATAAATGCGTAACTGTTACGTTTTAAATGACGTATAAAATGACGGGAGGATTCGAGTGCATTTTTCGACTAGGAAACGTATGCTTTCTGCATTTTTAAATGTTTACACCTTGTAAGAGGACTCTCGGAGGTTAGGGCCACTTAACTGTTTCCTCGAGGACCCCTTTTTGAGGCCCTGTAAATGTGAAACCTAGCTGACCCCTCTTGATAGGTCTTTGTCACTTAACTATTTACTTGTGCCTTTTTTGAGGCCCGAGCTAATAGCCTTTCGACCTTCCACGATAGGGCCTGGTCTTCTTAAAAACCTACTCTTGTAAATAAATTTATTATTTTAAAACGACATTAGTTCAAATCCATTGTTCTACTAAGAATGAAGTTTATCTGCTTAGTCTTTATGGAATGTATATTAATAAAAAGTAATAAATAATATTTTCAGTTTAACCTATATACAGTTTAGAAATTATACACGCCCTTTGCAAAACGTATAGTAACTTAAACTGTATGCAAAATAAATTGGAAGTAGCTTAGGCGTATACAGTTTACTCCTATGTTATGCAGAAGGTAATAAACCTATACCGATACATAATTATTATAAAGTTTAAACCTATACCGATATTGGGGGGCCGAATTAAAACTGCAAATGTACTGTACACTACCGTGGATGAAGATATTGTACGAGTATATACATGTGTATAACTGCATTTGTCACGTTCAAATCCTTTTCTTGTATTTACTAGACTTTTTCTTAATTCATTTATTTACAAAGAAGGGGCCCTAGCCCTCTATCACCTCCACAGTTTATTGGATTAAATTGGATGAAGTTTATTAGTTATACTGTGGTATGTTTTTTCACAGAGTAAACTGTATAGAAACTGTATAATTGTAAAATGTTCCAGTATAATCTTTTATACAGTTTACCAGTTATATAACGTGTAGAGCGAGCTATACAAACATTATAACTGGTTAAGCTGGAAGCAGTTTTATCAGTTATACTCTCCGTTTTGCTTATGGTAAACCGTATAGAAACAGTATAATTGTAGACGGTTTAGTGTATATTATCTAGCAATTTACTAATACATTCCAGAGTACAGATTTCATCTTGTGTAAACAATTTGGAAATCGAACCTTGACCAAATAATATTTTCATTATCTGGACAAAGTTTCTGTTAATAAAAAATTAAATAATATTTACTTTGACTTGTGCTGTAAAAATATCCTAACAGGACATTAAGTTATGTTTATCAATAAAATAAATTAGTTTTATTAATTACAATATAAATATATATATATGCTAAGTGGCTTAAGAATTGAATATTTGATTGTAATTAATTATTGAGTTGTGCCTTATTATTTATAGTAAGGCATTAAGAACGAAGCCATTACATGTTATTATTATACACTCAAGAAGATTGTGCCATAAAACATAAAAAAGTTAAAGGTATTGATAATTAAATTATAAATAAATTAAATTAACTTTAGTTGGATGTAATTAAAATTAAAAAAAACAAGAACTTACTGCATAAAGAAATTAATAAAATAAAACTGAAATCGAATTTTATCTTCTTAATATTCATCCTTGCAGTTAAGTGAAGTATAATAAACTAGTTTCACTGCAATATGTCACCATATGACGTAGCGTTAACGTCATACGTGTTTCAAAAACGAGTCTTGTATGAGAAAACAATAGTCATCAGCCAATCAGAGTTTCCGTAACTTTTGAATTTTTTCCACTTCAACCCAGCTTTAAAAGTTATTTTTATAACTTTAAATAATTATTTATTCCATTATATAATTAATTATAGATCATTTATTTATTTACATTATGTTTCTGAAGACTTTTTTTTCCATATATCATATATCATTTATCTATTATTAATAACGCCTTGTAAAAACAAATCTTTAATTTATCAAAATAGTTCATTTTAATTCGAAGCAATATTTTGATCTAATTTTATAAAGCTAGGGCCTCTTAAAATTTAAAGATAGCTCTTTCCGGGTCCTCATAAAAACACAAAACTTAGTTTAAAATATAACAAAAAACAAGATTTCTTTTTAGTATACAAAGATACAACAGAATGATAACTTGTAAGAAATGCTTTTGAGGCCCCCGCATACATGAGGCGGGGCCTGAAAAAGCCATTACAGAGATTATCATCCGGCATCGTTTTTAAAAATCTGTTAACTTTGTTGCTGGACTTTCCCGGCATTCTTTATTTGTTTTCATTCCTAAGAATTGATACCATTACCTTTAAGTGTAGATTCGTTTGGGAGATATGGCCCCCATCCTCTTAATATCTCTCAAACCAATTGTCTGATTTTTCTGAAAAATTCTAGTGACATTTCCCCCTAATACACAAACCTCTCTGCAAAATTTCAGAAAATTTCGACTAAAGGCACAGGAGTTATTAAGCTTTAAAGTGGGTCGTGCTTCCCCACATATACAGAAAAAAAAACGCGAATTTTTTTGAATTCCTCGAGGTTTCAAGGTCCTTCGAGTCCAAAAATGCAAAAGTCTTGGGAGGGTCATTTTTTGACCGATCGTCATACTTTCTCTATGTTATATAACAGCCAAGAAAGTAAAAATATGGCATGTAAAACCAAAATAACGTATGATTATTAGCTAGTTATGCGTTATTGTGGACTTCAAGTCCACAATAATATATAATCACCGTCCTTCAAGGCCATTAAGTAGTGCATCAAGGTAGTTCATTGGCACTACCTACTTCATACTTAGTGTAGAGTTACTAAAATTTCATATTCAATAGATTATATCAGCGGCGCGTTATTGCTTCATGGGGCTCAGGAGAATTTAAGTTAGGGGCCCCGTGTACAGTGTTGACTTCAGAGATGTATCCTCGGAGGAATATTTTCTTATACATGATTGGTTTGGGGTCCCTGTTGGTGGAGTCTTCAGGCAATTACCCTTTTTGCCCATAGGATAACGAGCCACTGGCTTATATCCTTTTATTTATATTATGTTGTTTACAACGTAATAAATCAATAAAATTTCGGAAAAATTCTATAAAATGTCTCTTCTCTACCTTTTATAAAAATATAAAACAAAATTTTTCTCAATATTGAAGACTTGTTTTATGTTTTATTCTTGATAGAATTATATTTTTGTTCGGCTGTAATGGCGTTTTAATAAATTTTTGTTTAAAAAATATATAGAATTTTCTATTAAATAATTTATTTTAATTATTATTTATACAATTTATCTAACATGTAAGTTTTTACATGCTACTATATACAAAGAACTATTTTAGTTTTATTATTATTGGTGATTACCTTTTCTGTAATTTATTCTTAACTCATATGGAAAAATCATTAAAAAACACAAAAGTAAGAATTACGTAAAAGTTGCAAATTACAGAAAAATCACAAAATAAAATCGTAAAAACGCAAATTGCGGGAAAAACACAAGTTCACAAATTACACGAAAATTTGTCAAAACACACAAATCACAGAAAAAATTTAAAAAATAAAAATACGTGTATACAAAGCCCTAACTTTTCTAAACTGTAGATTACGGTAGACAATATACTGAAAGACGATCACAATAAACTTTATTTAAATTTTAATCAAATAAATATTTATTAAATTACTTTCTCTTTAAATATACGAATTTTATCCGCTCTTTACTTAAAAAAAACATACATTAATAGATTTATATTAAATTTTTTCACGCAGTCGAGAAGATCCTATTGACAGCGAATTATCGAAATTACTCGGCATCCATTGGAATCTTGAAAATTTCTGTTATCTTGACAGCCAGGCCATAATGACACTAAGCAGGTTTATGAAGATTACACCAACTTCTGACGTATGAAATAGTTTATGTACATATATATTTTAATTTTTTTTTACGTTTGAGGTGATTATAAGCAATTTTCCTCGAGCAATTTTACACATTAATTTGTTTTGTATGTATACGACAACGCGACACGTGAAGGACTGCCGAGGGTGATGCACGGAAGAAACACCTATTTAGGTGTTACTAATGTGAATAAACTCCGCGTGGTCAGGCGCAACCACTAATGTACGGCGGTCTTATCCATCCAGCTTTAGACATTAATAATTTCAAATGTATACACTAGCGGGTGGGCGTGCAATCACGCCTCACCTTCACATAACGCTCCATACCCATCTCCGAAATTACGTAAAGCATATCCTCGATCGACTCTCTTAATTGTACTAAGGAATAATGTACGGCACGCGGAGCGTGAGATTTTAACTTACGTCACATTGTAAACACTCTCACCAAGAACTGCATGTGCAGCCCTTGGTGAGACACTAACTCGTGACCTAACAGTGTTTAGTGACTTTATTCACTCTGCCAATGGGTGACTTTATTCACCCTTCAATATTGGAAACTGGATCCTACTCGGATGTTACACACGTGAAGAAACTCCATACTGGTCGGGTGCGAACACGTGACCAATTATTAGTGATTAAATGCTGTTAATTCAAATTAAAACTAACCTAAAATTACCGAATTGTTCCTTGCCGAGCACTGTTTATTTACGATTTTCATAAATTTTATATCATTATTATTTTTATAATAGATTTTTATGAAAAATGCCAATGCCATCGTCGAAAATATCGACATTTTTCTGAAGTGCATTAATAAATAACGAATTTTAACACGAAGAACAATGACAAATGTTTTTATTTTAAAATATAAAAATCTTTTATTTCATACTTCCATAAGCATGTCGAGTACACAAATCTTTCCAGCAATTTAGTTGAATTCTGTGTGAAAGAATCGTCTAGACAATATCCATTTTCATAATAAGGATTAACTTGTCTCATGCGAGTGTTCCGGGCAGCAAACAACAACGCCATTTAATAATGATAAGTTTGCCAAGTTTTCAACAATTTCTGTTTTACATTTTCTTTTAAAAGAATAGATTTTACTTGGAAAATTTATAGGGATTGTTTATTTTGTTGTACAATGCAGTGTGGGATCCTAGCAACGACTCGAATCCACAAAGGCCTCTGTTAATTCAGATTAAAATCATTTTAATTAGAGGCCCGTGCCTCCTACCGAGTGGATAAAATCACTTAACACTGGTCGTGGGTTCGCGTCTTGGCCAATGACTTGCCACATGGATTTTTCCGGATTACCTTCACGTTAGTAGCACCCAAACAGTTTTCTACAGAAAGTCCTCTCGGGGCATCCCTCCTCAGCAGATTGCCCACGTGTCACTTTGACGTATACAAATTAAGCAAAACAAAACCTAGCAGCAAATCCAGATATCATCATAAAGTCAGAAGAAAGCCATTTTAATTAGAAACTTGTGCCTCCTCTTCTTTCCTGAGTATCCTTCCTAAAAGTCTTTAGATTCCTATGGCTCTAGCACTGCGAGGTTCTGTGGAACCTTGTTACGTCTCAGGCTAAACAGTCTATCACAAAGCCAGCAAGGCCTCTAAAACAATTGTTACGGGTAATTTGTTTTCTTGAATTTCTTGTAAATTAAGAACAAGTCTTTATTTCTTTGTGTATATTGTAAATTATTGTGTATCTAAGTGTGTATTTCCTTGTGAAGCCTTGCGTATATTGTAAATTAGTGGGCCACGTGTTGAAGGAGATTTTTCGTATTGAAGAAGATAATTATTCCAAGAACTTTAAAAGATCGATAATTTAGGAGCTGAAATATTAAAGAGAAGAATTCGTTTAGAAAATCACGTGTGTTTCTCTTATGTCTCTCTGTGTGTGAAAATGGGCGGGTGGATGGAGGGTACAGTTTTCTATATCCACTTTGAAACTTAATAACTCCCGTGCCTTTTGTCAAAAATTTCTGAAATTTTGCAAAGAGGTTCGTGTATTATAGGCATTCACGCTATTAAATTTCGGCGGTTAAAGGTCAAGGGAGTCAGAAGATAGAGGGGGGTCGCTTGTTGTATCTCGAGTAGAACGAAGATTTTACACGTCAGTGGCGCGTTATAGCTTCGTGGGTCCGGGCAAATTTGTATTAGCGGCCCCATGTACTTGTACGATGTTGACTTCGGACAATTTTCTTCTAGGGAATTTTTTGGGGAAATATTTTCTAATAAAAGATTGCTTCGAGGCTTCCGGTTGGTGGGAAAGGGCCTCAGACAATTTCCGTTTTTGCCCATAGGATAACTTTTTTTGGCTGGGAAAGTTAAGCAACTCGTTGCTTAATAAAAACCACAAAAGACTCGAGCAAACGAAACACGTTATACCGAGGTAAACCAACAGAATTAAGAAGGAGGGAAGGAAAAAATTTGTGAATAAATTTGTATTTTATATTAAAAATTTTGGGAATTATCGATTAAATAGTTTAATAAACATTAAATGAATATTATATGAAGTTTATTAAAAGTTAAAGTTTCCTAGAATATTAATATTTGTTAAATATTATTCTAGTAAAGTCGATATTCCACAATTGATTACAGATTCAGCTCGGTATAAATTATTGATACCGTTATTAATTAAATTCTAATTTAAATTGAATTTACGTTTAATAATTTATTCTGGGCCCATCTTTTATAAAGGGATATAATTTAAAACGTTTTAACAACGATCTGTTTAATACTCCCCAAAAAATATTTTATAAAAACTATATCATCCGAGTTTAATCATAAATACGTTTATTTTATTAATTCTGATGCTTTAATAAGTTCCACCCCCCCCTGTATAGATATAAGTAGGTAACATTATTATTTCTACATAGTTTGGGTAACGATGTAGGGCCTTGTGTATATTGTAAATTAGAGGGCCTCAGGTGTAAATCAGATCTTTATATTTACTCAAGTTTTGCGTAAGGCCTCCTGCTACTACTCTGTTGCTTAGTGTCTAACGCCTCTTAAATTGTTTAATACGGGAAAGGGCCTCTTATATATTATAGCTTAGGGCATCTGTGAGTCTAAACTCTCCTTAATTTACGCAAGTATTGTGATAAACAATTTCATTGCAGAAGCCATTTTTTTATTTTAAGTATTGGTAAAACTCATTGAAAATTCGATTTACCGCCACTTCTCGCTTTTAAAATTGGCGTTAAATCGAGATGACATTAAATCGAGGTACTTTAAACTATGTAGCATGTAAACGTCACATTGAGAAACCCTAAACTTTTGGTTTAAAACTTCGAAATATGAAGACAATTTAAGTCCTCAAACTTCTTTTAATTTACTATTATCTAGCGGTGGAAGAAGGGCCTCTTATATATGACTTGGGCTACAATACGTCTAAATGTCTCCATTTATGACACCATATTCCGGAGGACAGGCCGGATGGACGAGGAATTAGCCTAACGCTGTGGAGCCCAAGATTGAGTCTAGTGAGTCTAAAAATTTCAGAGGGGTGTTTCCATTTCGGATATGTCGTGCCCCAGTCGTTGTGGGCCTAGCAGAACCAGCGATGGGCCTGGTAGAAAGATCCTCTTTGTAGCCGGAATATATACAATGAAATTAAAATTTTTATTATATATATTCTGGCTTAGACAGGTTCATGCACATAATACTTCGTGTATAATGCGCACCCCTCTGTACTATTGTTTATATTATTTAATATTATTTCATTGCAATGCGCTACAATATGGTTTTATTGAATAATATATTAACCAAAGCATCAATCAGCGTGATGGACAAACAATACTTTGTTTATACCCCTTTAGGAAATTTCATTATATAAGTAAAAGCTCCTGATAACTAATCTAGTAAAGTAGGCCTGTAAACTGTATTCAGTACACGTGGAGAATTCCGTGCACCCCTTCTTTTTATTCATTCACTTGAATGAAAAAAAAACAAAAACAAAGTTTTTATATTCTTCAATTATGTTATGAATTCTAAAACAAGTTGGACAAACAAACAGACGTGAAAACAAACTCGACTCCAGTTCTAACAATTGATTAAACGTCTTTCGCCTTTCCAAATCTCCATCTAACGGTGTCTTTTTAATATTTCCAGCTTTTTAACAAATTATACCATAAACGGCGTATATGGGGTGGCCCGGGGTGGCACCGAGATATTCTTTCATGACGTTCAAAACCGGTTCGAAACAGCCGAATTTCATCTATTACAAACGTCCCAGCATGCGTATGTTACGTTATCACGAGCGTTACAACAATGCTCAAAACGTTCTAACATGATTAGTAACGTAACGTGAGGCCCAGGCCCATACCTTTGCAAAGATAAGAGCCTGGGCTTCACGTTATTTATTTATTTAAAGTCTTCATCCACAGTACTCGTGGCTACATCCAGTGTTAAGGGAGGGGAGGTGAATTTAGGCTCGTGCGTTCTAATTCGAGGCCCCCCAATTTCGGTTTAAGTTACGATGCAGAACGCTTTTAAGCCACCCCGCTTAAAGATTAAGCTAAGAAAATTTTTACTATTAATTTTTAAAACGAATTTCCTTAATTAAATAAGGAAAAATGGTTTGGTTAACTACCCATTTAGAAATATTTCGAGTAGTGTAAACAAGATTATGAAGTGAATTCGATAAAAATAGTTTCTGTAGTTTCCTAATTGAACGTTGAGTTTAATGAATCAGATTTTTCACTTAAATCCAACGAGCATTTCCTTTTATCTGTTTTAACAGGAAATATTCAGTGGAAATACTTAAATCGAACAATTGTTTCCATTAAAACTACAATGGCCTACTTAATCTGAATTAATAAAATAAAACAAAAGAAAATTTACGATGGGTTTGATTCCTTCCTGACAACAAGATAAACTCTGTTGTTCGAACATTTTCATTTAGTTTACCTTCAAATACAAAAGATATCTAAACAGAATAATGCATTTAAGTATCTATCGTTAATGAATTTAGATATTTCTTTCGTTGCTTGTATCTTAGACTTCAAAGATAAAATGATCTTAAAAATAACATTTTCGTAATCGAAATCTCTGTTGTCTTCAATGAAACTTTGTAAATGTTCTGTTTTAATTGTTCGGGATACCTTTAAATAAATAAATGACAATTTAATTTAGTATAGGGACGGCTTGCCTGTAAGGGCTGTCCTGCACTATACTGCTTTCTCCTGTATATCCTGTTTGCTTCTGCACTACACTCTCCTGCACTACACTTCCTGTTCCTGCACTACACTCTCCTGCACTACACTTTCTGTTCCTGCACTACACTTCCTGTTCCTTCACTACACTCTCCTGCACTACACTCTCCTGCACTACACTTCCTGTTCCTGCACTACACTCTCCTGCACTACACTTCCTGTTCCTGCACTACACTCTCCTGCACTACACTTCCTGTTCCTGCACTACACTCTCCTGCACTACACTTCCTGTTCCTGCACTACACTTCCTGTTCCTTCACTACACTCTCCTGCACTACACTCTCCTGCACTACACTTCCTGTTCCTGCACTACACTCTCCTGCACTACACTTCCTGTTCCTGCACTACACTCTCCTGCACTACACTTCCTGTTCCTGCACTACACTCTCCTGCACTACACTTCCTGTTCCTGCACTACACTCTCCTGCACTACACTTCCTGTTCCTGCACTACACTCTCCTGCACTACACTTTCTGTTCCTGCACTACACTTCCTGTTCCTTCACTACACTCTCCTGCACTACACTCTCCTGCACTACACTTCCTGTTCCTGCACTACACTCTCCTGCACTACACTTCCTGTTCCTGCACTACACTCTCCTGCACTACACTTCCTGTTCCTGCACTACACTCTCCTGCACTACACTTCCTGTTCCTGCACTACACTCTCCTGCACTACACTTCCTGTTCCTGCACTACACTCTCCTGCACTACACTTCCTGTTCCTGCACTACACTCTCCTGCACTACACTTCCTGTTCTTGCACTACAATGATAGTTCTTACCTACACTACCTGCACCAGCATGAAATGGCTAGGAGAGCTGTAGATGTGCAGAACTTTGAGCAGGTGTTGAGAAATTTCTTGCACATTTAATTATCTTTTTTATGCCTAAAGTTAGTTTAGTTTTGTGAAGGAGTTAAGGTTTTTTTGTACATGGATTAAGTTTAGTTTTGTGCTGGGATTTAAAACTTTGGTGCATTTTATGCAGGTATTATGATCTCTACGTGCATGAATTTAAGTCTTTATTTACAGATATCTAGGTCAATTTTTCACAATTAAAATATATACCTGAATGATTGGTTTTCGTTAGGAAATGGGTGCATTCTGAACAAAAATACACGGACTTTTAACGTTAAATCGGGGTACTCCACCCAAATATGGTTTTGTGTAGAGAGTTTCAATCATTTTCTTAGCTTTCTGATAAGAAATACACACCAGCCGTTACTGGTGCAGTGTCAAGTAATGTGTAAATAATATACTTTCATAAACATTTTTTATAATTTTAGACCCAGATTGAGGCCCGAAAGGCCCATTAATAATAATAGCTATTATTTTTTATATTTTCTTTCTACGGATTTAATTCACAAAAACAAATATCGTTTAATTGTACGAAGATATGACAGACTGAACACACATTTCCGATTTAACCCGTTTAGCGGATCGATGAACTCGGGGCCTTTCCTTTGTAAGGTTTTAACAGTACTAAAAGTTAATTTTTCGGCTGGTTTCGGGCCCTATAAAACTAAGGGTCTCGATCGAAAGCTTCGTTTGCCCGAGCATAAAATTGGCACCGTCGACGGCCATTTTTACAGGTTCATATATGAAAATTATATTGATTTTAATTCGCCATATTTTATAAGTTCGTTACGATTA
Source organism: Centruroides vittatus (assembly GCF_030686945.1). Taxonomy (NCBI): domain Eukaryota; kingdom Metazoa; phylum Arthropoda; class Arachnida; order Scorpiones; family Buthidae; genus Centruroides; species Centruroides vittatus. Next base: position 311,857 of record NW_027121735.1, read on the forward strand.
TGAATTTTTAATGTTGGATTTTCGCTTTGCTGCCAGCTCTAATTATGAATATTGAAAGTGAAATTGTCGTAATCTGTCACTCATGTTTCACTCGTTTCATCTCAATCAGCCTCAGTGTCAATTATAATTTCGTTTAGTAGAGAATCTTAATCAAGTGTAAATGAATAGAAAAACAAAAAGAAAATGGCCCAGTCATTTCACCGAATTGTAACTCGGTGCCACTCTGTAGATCTAGCGCTTACAATTAAGCCATTTCTGCAGCCGCAGAAAGGGGGGCCACAGGTACTGTACAAATTATTTGAAGTTGGAGGGTGCCAGCGGGTTTATAAAATTTTATTATATGATTTTTTCTTTTCTAGTCGTGTCGATTATAACTTTGGTGTTGTCAATAAATAAATAAATAATAAATACAACGCTGTAAATAAGAATTATATTATCCGTGGGTTTTTGATTATCCGGGAACATCCCTAATTTAGTTTATTTCAATAAAAATGATCAACTAAGACCGCACGCGATGAAACGTTTGGGATGTGGCCCAGCACTGAGCCCTGAAAGACCCATTGTTTTAGAAGTTGAGAGGGGGAACCACCCGTCCGAACTCCATCAATCTGAAGATCGACGTGGTATTCAACTGACCACCACACAATGCAGAATCTCGAGAGGGCAAACTCCAAAATCCAGGTTATCACCAGATATAATAAACTATTCAGTTGGTTCTCGCTATTCTATAAATACAGTACATATAATGAGAGAAATCTTGGCATTCGGTTCAATCCTTTGAAAATGTACTATATCGAGAGTCCACTGTATAATACTATTGAAATTATTTTATAACGTTCCTTATACAATTCTTTGTGTACGTACAGTTCATACTTTTAAACACGAAATGTCACAAATGTTTTATAATGTCCACTAATGCCAACAAGACTAATCGATTAACATTAATAATACAAATAAAAAGCAATTATTTTTGAATATTTAAATTTAAATTGCGAATTAAAAAGGTATAGAAATTATAATAAACTCTCTTTTTCTCTCTCTTCTCCTCTATCTTAAAATTAAAAATATATATACATACATATTTATCAACTTAACAATTGTTCTGCTATCTGGTTACAAAATTTCAAACGCTTGTAAAAAGATGAAAATTATCAAAATTTCTTTTTAAAAAACCGACAATTTTTTTTTAAAAATTGGAAAAATAATTAAAGACTTTTATGAGTAATAGTTTTTAGTTATTCAATTATTCCTCGTCTTGTAGGCTTTTGTAGGAAAGGTCTCTCCTTACAAACACCTACAAGAGCTCCTACAAAAGAGTACCTACAAGAGTTCCTACAAACATCTATAAGAATGCCTACAGAGACTCCTACAAGAGTACATACAGAGCTCCTACGAACATCTACAAGAATGCCTACAGGGGCCCCTACAAGTAGACATCTACAAGAGTGTCTATAAGAGCCCCTAAAAGCACTTACAAGGACGTATACAAAGAGGCGCTCTTGTACGTGCTGAAAGTCTCCGCCTGCAGGCGTTGTATGATCCTCTTTGTAAGCCCTAAAGGTGCAAAAAATTGTCTTCTTTACTTTTTCGAATAACAATTTATAGCATAACGAATACGTATTTATTATTTACTCCAATGAAGATAAAGATCGTGTCTGTCTAGGCTGTCTAGGACAACTCCAGACACTTGTCCTTCTCACAGAAATCAACTTTAACATTAAGTTTTAATAACTCTTAGCTTCCACACAGTTTAGGATAAAGGAAGTTTAGAATTTAATCAAGTTTCTGTAATAAGCGTAATGGCCGTCAGTTTTTTTCATATGATTTAGACTTATGAGGAATTAAAACTGACATATTCCGTAATTTTGTGGGCCATCGTAATATATTTGTTTATAGTTTTATATTTAAAACTAAAAATAGAGTCAAAACTGTGTATGGTACTTTTATTACGCAATAAATCTATAAAAGACACCCTCGATATAACGCCATTCTCGTACAGCGCCAGTGTACATGCTCGTGAACAGATCCTCCTCTTAACTATTAAACAACAGTTTCTTTTGTTATCTCAAATAATCTTTATTCGAGATTGTTCGGTTTAGCGCCACACTCAATTTAGTGACAGTTCCAAAGGCCAACTGATGGAGGCGCTGTATCGAGGTTTGGCTGTATTGTCGAAGTAAATAACCTGTTAGTAAGGTCCAAACCCGCACATATGAAGTGAAGAAAGATACTCATACTTTCACGTGTTAAAGTTTTTAATGGCATACTGTCGATCCTCGATATAACGAATTTATGCGGGGAATTGGTAGTTCGATAATGTTAATTATCCTTTTCATTCGAAGGTGATATTACAACACACGCTTCAGAGAGAGCGAATTTCGTGTGTTTATTCCAAAAATCCGTTACATGGGAATTTCGTAAAATCGAAGTTCAGTGGTAAATGGTCGATTATTTTATAAAATGTAGTCCGTCTTTTCACGGTTTCACACGATACAATTGAACCATTGTTAAAGTGATAGAGGCGTAATGGCAGTTCTTACAAATACTCGGAAACCCGTATAAAACGTTGAAATGTTTGATTAATTCTTCATAAAGTCCATGGAAGTAGATAGATATTATTATTTTCGAACTTCATTGTCGATATTTGAAAAGTAAATACAGCATTTAAATACGGCAGCTGAATACAAAAATTGTTAAGTGAATGCCCAATGGTGCGATCAGTTGACGTTCTCGTTTGACACAAAAAATGGAAGCTGAAAATGGTAGTGTGTTCCTTTTCACCGTGTAACAGCGAATAGAAGAAAGACACCGCTCTGCTTTTATGTTGAATTCAATAGGAATCTGTTACCGAATAGATAATCCATGGTTGGTGAGACGTGTGACGACTTCAATTTTTATCTAAAGTGTTTACTACACCTCCCTGTACAATAAAGTAATAACACGTGAAAGTCTCGTGACCTAATTGTTATAGTAGTGAGGACGCTTTCTTTTTAATATATTGCAGGTTTGAAACCGAGATCATTCGCGGGGTGGTGCCAGAAGGGAGCAATTGCTCTTTCTGCAATTTGTTTATCGTTCTTTGCCGTTTTATGAGAGCGAATTTATTTTAATAGCGTTGCACCGAAGTAACTGCACAACACGTGCAACAAGATGACACCTCCGTTTCTTCTTTAAGATGTACGCAGTTTCTGTCCTGTTTGGAAGTTGGACCTATTTACAGAACCCATTAGTGAACGAATGGATAAAATTACCGATCGCTGGTCACGTGGAATCTTTTGGGTTTGTAACACCCGAATATGGGCCCGTTTCTCTTAGAAAGTTCTCAGGGGAGGCATCTCCTCTCAGCAGATTGCCCACGTAACGCGTTGCCGTATACACCCAATTTATAGGGTGTACGTACTGTACATGGCAATGTGTGGGTGTATATGAAACTGCAACTATCCTATTTTTAGGATAGTTGCAGTTTTATGCTTGTTTTGTACGTGTTTATTGTTTACTGTCGTTAAGAAAGACGAAGAGAGTATAAGTAAAAACACACCTATTTAAGAATTCCTTTCCATTTCAAAGGAGAAATCAGTAATCTTTAAACACACCTATTAAGGAAAGTTTCCTCTCCATCTTAATGGAGGAAACACATCCGTTTAAGGATTTCTCCCTGTCTTAGGGGAGGAAACATGGCGTCATTCTAATTGATCAAATCTAAGAAGGATTCCCCTGTTTCAAAGTATTATTTATACGAGTATTTTCTAAACTGCATTAAACAGTGTCAATATTTTACAAGCTATTTTACAGTTTACAGTAAAGCTACGTAAATGTAATACAATATTCTATTATCATAGATGATTAGTAGTCTCATCAGTATTAATTCTATCCATTTGTACTGTAAATATTGACTTTATAACGTTGCATATTACGTAGTCTATTATCAGTATTAATATTGTTTACACCCATAAAGATTCATTAAAGAACATTATATGAGATTACAGCTCTTGTATACACGTCCACATCCTCCCATTCTACAGAGAAAAGTGAGTTAAACATGGATGGATGATTCGTGTTGTATTGTATTAGAAGTAAAAATAAGATCTTGTTGCTTATAATTTCATAAGTATTCAATTGTATTAATTACATTGAATTATCTAATTATAAAAGCGATTTTTAATTATTGATTTTAATCATTTATATTAGGAAGACGGAGAGTGGAAGTGAAAGAAGATATTGGAGATGCCGAAGATGAAAGAAGATGCTTATGGAAATCGACCTAACATATAAATGGAATAAATGAAGTCTTCAAAAGAAGAGGAAAAGAAAGGTGAGCAATAATAAATTACAGTAATGTGCAACAATGAATTTATAATAGTCACTGGTCGCTTATTTTCGTATATTTCGGGTACACTTGTACATGTTATTTATATAATCTAACATCATATTGTGTTAAACAAAAAGGATCTAACTTCGAACACTTAATCTTACTTAATTGTACTGTGAGCGAGTACACGAAAATTCGAATTTCCTTTCTTTTCTGACTTACGGAGGCATAAAACTTTTTGAACTCTAAACCATTTACTAAAATGAAGTAGAATTAGAATAAAAGGTTAAAAATCAAACACGTTTTTCTTAGAGAGAAACCTTTTTATTACATCGTATTTATCCCTAAATGCATTTCGCTAGTATACTGGCCTCCTCAGTAGGGTTCCAAAATACACAATGCAACTCAGTTTGCCAATCACAATTTTTGCAATTTTTACTTCATTAACATCAATTTGACAATTATTAATATTACAACGCAAAAATGGCGGGGAAGTATTAACCTTTAAACGCACTGCCGCGAGATGTTCCGAGAGTCTGACCTTCATCTTCCGTTTAGTCTCTCCAACATAAAAATTCGGGAATCCGCACGTGCATTGCAATCTATCCTTCACAACACCTTCCTACTCCTTCAGATACCCTGCGTTTATGGATTGGAGCTAATTTTATTAAACTTTCGCTAAATATTATTTGATATTTCTCGTATAAACCTTTAATATATGGAGACGATACGTACTTTTTAATTTCTTGTTTTGTCTTTATATCTATTTAACACGGGGTCATCATACCATTTTTTTAAACAGATTTCTTGGGTATACATTTAACAAAAACTTTATTTGTTGCCTTGACTTCTTTTTCTCTTACATTAGGTTCTGTTGTTCTGGAAAGAATCTTACTAATTTCCATCAAATACATATTCCGCTTTTGATTTACTAGACAATATGATTTAAAATTTATAACTTTTTTAGCATTACGTGGCTTTTCGTATTTACTATATTCAATATGATTATCAAAACGTTCAATAGTTATTATATCTAGATAATTTATTTTATTATATTTTTCAATTTCGTGAGTGAATTTAATATATGAATTAATCTTATTTCCTTGTTTGATCCGGTGATGTAATCTTACTATTATATATCATTATTACGCCTATATCGTCGACATACCTTGCAAAAAATTCTATTCCTGTTAGACTTGATAGTGTTATGTCCATATCTATTATAAATATTTCTGCTAGTTTTGGGCCAATAACAGATACCATCTTTTTGACGATAATATTTTTTATTAGCTGTAAAATCATTTTTATCAACGTGAAATCAATAAGGTCTATTAAATGGTTAGGTACTTTGTACTTACGTAAACTCTGCACTATCATTTCTTTATTAATTGAAGGTTGCGTTGATACTATATCTAGGCTCATTAATTTATGATCTGGTATGATTTTTCCTCTCTCTAGTTTTGATATTAGAGAGGTTGCGGCCGACGTTTTCAACGCGTAAGCGTGTACGTCGGACGTTCAGCGCCGCCTTCCTATAAGCCTAGAAGTTTGACAATAACGTTTGGAACGTCAGTGGAATCATGCTCGACGTTCCAAACGTTATTGTCAAACTTCTAGGCTTATAGGAAGGCGGCGCTGAACGTCCGACGTACACGTTTACGCGTTGAAAACGTCGGCCGCAACCTTTCTATTAGAACAGGCTATCTGAACTGATGAAAATTGAACGTGTAGACAAAAGGATCCGTTGGAGGAGGAAGGTGTTGTGTATAGACTGCAATGCACGTGCGGAGTCCCGAATTTTTACGTTGGAGAGACTAAACGGAAGTTCAAAGTCAGACTCTTGGAATATCTCGCGGAAGTACGTTTAAAGGTCAATACTTCCCCGCTATTTTTGCGTTGTAATATTAATAATTGTCAAATTGATGTTAATGAAGTAAAAATTGCGTATGAAAAAATAAACATTGTAAAACGGATTAATTAATATAATTAATTAATAACGAATTAATTAATAAATTACCATAATTATTAGCAACCAAATTATTAGAATAGGTTAGGTTAGGTTAGAACGTGCGTCCTACTGTTTCCTTGCTGGAATCAGAGACGAGCCGTCATCTTGGCACCTAGGGTAACATTAACCGAAAATTCTGACTCCATCGTTTTAAATATCAATATTTTTATTTATTTTTTTAAATTCATTGTGAAGTTTAAAAGTGTTCGAATAAGACAGCAATTTAGTACGTTGGTCACTATATAAACCTAAGTACTATATATTAAATAGTTAAATATGTTTAATCGATTATTTAATTAAATTATCATTAACATTTTAAAAATATATTTCTTGAGTAAGATTTAAACTATTCGATTCCACTTTTACATAACAGAATTATAAATAAAGGTTAATAAAAGTGAAAGTGAAAGTTTCATAAATTAAATTTATTTCGATTAATTTTACAAATTTTTCCTTTAATTGGATACAGAAACTACGAAAAATATTTCTGTAATTTAATAATATTTTTTTAAATTTTACTTATTTATTTAATGAAAGATATATTTAAAATCCTCGCGGGATGTTCTGTTAATTAAGTTTAAATTAATGTTTCTGTCTTCATCGATAGTTTCTTAACTTAAGAGTTTTCGACAGAATCAATTGAACAGCAATTTATAAAATTACAGAAAAATTCAATTTTAAAGAATTTTTATTGGGTTAAATTGTATTAGTTAGCGATTCTCAATCTTCTTGAACTAGAGGCTGTCCCGAAATTCCTCATACAGAGGACAGAAATCAAATAGAGTCAAATAGATAAAACCAGTAAACACTGATCGTGGGTTCGGGCCTGACCAACGGGTTGACAACGTGGAGTTTTCCGGGGTGTTTCTGTATATGTAATACCTAAATAGGGGACAGTTTCCTATAGAAAATCTTTCCAGAATGCATTTCTCCGTGTGTTGCTCTGTCTTATTCCATCAATTCAATTCCAACATTAAACGCACAATTGTTTATTGTCACGTTGTCACAATGCCAAGTTGCAACTTTTGATCATTTATTTAATTTAAAATATATGTCCTCGATTTTAGTAATATCTTGCCCCTGTACTGTACATCATACTTTACTTGTTGACAACGGAGTCATGCTGATCATCTATCTAACTCCTTTCAGGGGAATTTTTGAATTAAAAACCCCTAACTTCCGGTAGACCGGAAGGTTGTATACAATTAATCGAGGCCCCCTGCCGCTACATCTTCCATATCTGTCAATTCCATCTATCTATCTTTGTTCTCGAGATTAAGGAAGAACAGACAGATGAACGGACGCTAGAGAAAACTTATAAATCTGCAATTTAAGTAAACAATTGAAATGTTTAGTCTATTCTGTGAAGAGGCCTTTAATCAAAGTCCAAAAGGCCCTACAATTAACCAAGTAGAGAGGTAACGTAGCAAGTTTCAGATCTTGAAATCGTAGTCAAGAAGGCCCTGTGTATTGGAATTACAAGTCATAAAGAATAAAGGCCTTCTTTATGATTTTAATTCAATATACAGGACCTTCTAAACTTCAGAAATTTAAAGTTTTGCAAGAAAATACGTATACGAAGATACATTATAAATTGTTGTTTTGAATAATACAAAATATTATTCAAAACAACAATTTGAATAATACTTTACGAGGAACCTGTGAAACTATTAATGCAAATATTTGCTAACTTTGATGTATATGGACACTGTTCATAGCAGACTCTGTGAAGTTATATAATCTGACACATTAAAATAAATAGGATAATTTGTTAAACTTAATTTAACATTTGATACAATTGGAGAAATTTGATACGTTATTCAATTATGTGAAAATCTAGTCTCCGCAAACTGTAATTCCGCTAAGAAAGTTACTAATTACTTTTAAACTACAGGAAGTTAAATGTAATAGAAGAAGACAATTATTATTTTTTTTAAAACTAATTAATAATTAAAATTAAATTATAATAATAAATCATTCAGTTTATATAAAATGGTTTCATATTTTATTGGCATAATGGGATGCAGCAATGCAACACGTGGACCTTCTGCCTGCTGGGACGACTTTTGGGCCTTTACTCATCCCAATTACGGTTTCGGCTAGGCCCACAATGAAAAAAGACCTCCCATTAAAAATTTCTGGGGTTGTTCGCCCGGATTCGATCCCGTGTCCTTCAAAGAGATAGGCTGGTGATTCCCAGTTTCTTGTAGAAAATTACGGGAAGGATTTACTACAGGAGTGACCTCCTATTTAGGTGTTAGACAAATAAAAATCTGGAAAACCCGTTGGTCGGGTGCGAACTCACGACCAGAGTTCGGTTGAAGATAAAACCGCTACAAAGTACATTGGTATACTTGGTTGCGGGTTGTCACCTCTCCAACTGTTTTTCAATACGGATTTTTCCAAGTTTATTCGCCTGTCTAACGCTTAAATATGGACCAGATTTCATAGGAAGGTCTCCGGAGGCACCTCTCTTGGCAGATCTCTATGTTGCGTTGTCGTATCTCATCACACACCACTCTGTCATCACACGGATCTCAATGATCGAGTCAAATATAGGGCCTATCAAAGAAGATTCCAGGCAACTTTTAAGGCCCCAATATATATAAAAAAACAGCGTTAAAATTTGTAATATACTGTTTAATTAACAGGGCTGTTAATGTATTCTTAATTTACAATGAAAAAATGAATAATTTAATAAATATTTTCGAGACCCCGGGGCTAAAACTGCCTGTTGGCTTCCGTGTGATGGGGTCTAGTCAATTAGTCAATAATCTAAATAATGTAATTGCTACTATACAATTTAAGTGTCACACGATTACACGCAAATTACACGCTCATGTTTCATTCATATCATATAATTTTACGGATTATCGTAGATAATATAACCTAATTAATTCATATAATTTCAATATTGATCTATATTTAATGTGATTAAATATATTATCGTTTAAATGCTGTTGTAATATTAATAAGTTTTAAATATCATATAAGTACTTAAAATTTGATGCGAATATTGTCAAACTAGGAACAGAGGCATAGAGAAATCTTATTAAAACGTCCATTAAAACCACACAGTTTTAGTATTGAAACGAAGAAAATATCTTCGACGGAAAGTTATAACGATTAAAACTATGTAAGAAATTAAGGAAAACGGTTAGTTTTAATAAGTAAACTTAAGTGTTGAGCTTTATTAGGGTAGAGAGGAGGAGAGGAAACCGATGCAGTGGTGCTGGGGTCCAGATCTACAGTATACAGTGGCTTGGCATAAAATTTCAATTACGATTTCTATAAAAGAAACTTATGCAATTTCGATGTATAAAGAAGAGAAAAGAAATGTCACATCAGCTTCAAGAGTTTTATATTTAATACACAGGGCCCCAGGACCTGTATTTTCTTCCCTATCTAAACTATATTAATTATTTTATATGTTTTAAAGTCGGATAGTATTTTTTCTTTATATTATTACACTCGCAACCACAAATCTAAGTCTTGCCTTTCTTCTATACTCTGCAATACGTGAACACCAAGAGAAAAACAATTTAATTTTTATGTTTGATAGAAGTAGATAACCTATTAACTACACTTATCGATTTTCTTAAAAGAAAACTGTTTCAATTTTCAAACCATAAAACTTAGCTCTCATCATATTACACGAGTACTTTTTCTATCGAGTGCAGAGAAATATAACATGAACCAAGAACAGATAATGGAAAGACGATTACTTATTTATATCTCAAAATGCAAGCTAATCTCTGTAAACTCTATGGCTTCACATGGGATAAATGTAGTTGCAGTTTTAGTTTTGCTGCGAGGACGTAGTAGTAACCAATCTTGACAAATCGAATTATGTCTACATCCTTTGCAGTTTACGGATATTTTTATAAACAGGATTGTGTAAGGTGAACGTGCAAACGTTTATTCGAAATTTTCCGGGTGCTTCGATTACGTATGGTGGTAATCCGCATAATAGATTTATATTTTCCATAATATGTTTATCTTATACATTATATAATGTATGATTCATCAGCGACTGCTTTGGAAAAGTATTCTAACGATGATGATTCTTACATCTGCCGACGTGTCATTATTTGTTGATAAAACGTAATATGTGATTTTTAATTTACACGAACGACGTTCTCTGCTTTGTTCTTTTTTCTTTTTCTCATTCCCTACTTATTCTTCTTATTTCTTAATGATGCTTTATTCTTTCCTTAAGCCTCTCATTTTCTCCCTATGCTTCTCATTTCCTAGTGACTTTTCTCATACTTTCCCTCGCTTCTTATTCTCTCCCCACTCTCCTTATTTTCTCCCTATGCTTCTCATTTCTTAATGACTCATACTTTCCCCACGCTTCTCATTCCCTTCTGAATTGCCTCATTTCTTTTTTACTCTTTTTTTACTACTCTTCTTCTTCTTCTTCATCACCATTTTTTAAATCCAGATTGTCAGTACAGTCAACTTCAATAAGAAAATATTACACTTTACTAAAATTCTAAGAAGATATAAGATTATTTCTTCCAAAATTAATCAAAATCGAACAACAACCCATCTATTCACTACAGTATAACTTGTTCATAACGAAAATATATATATTCTGTTCCGTGCCAGTCCGGATTATACAGGTTTTGCCGTATTTGTTAATTTGCTATTAAGTTATTTTTCATTGGTTCAGACTACGATGTTCATTTACTTCTATATAAAAGTCGACAATATATTTTTATATTCAGTTGTTTGCTGGTGACAATAGAAAGAGACTTTGTTATTTTTCTAACAATAGTTTTAGGTTTTCAACCTTTTAAAAATATTCTATTGTACGAATGATTGAGTTGCAAAGAATGAAACTGATTTCGATAACTGAAGAATAATGCTTTTCCAATTTTTATTATTCCTTTTATCCTTATCGGTCGATTTCTTATAAACTTCTGCAGCGAAATTCCGAATAAAACGATGCAAGGGTAAAAACTTTCGTATTTTATTCGCTGATAGAAATTTTGAAATTACGTCGGTCCTATTTTTTTAAGAATAGAATCGAAATTGTTTTTAAAAAGGCCAAAAGTTTGCTATTCTTTCGGGGAATAGGGATCCGTGATATTCCTACAAGGATAGAGGAATAATAATAATTACGTGTACTTAATTTGTTCTATAATTGTCCAAAATATAATAAATAGAATATACGATTTCTTTCAAACACAGGGTCGGACCTCCAATAAAGGCCAGCTGTATACGGCGGCCATTTTGTATGCGTGTAAAAAAAAAATGGCCGCCGCTTGTTATGTTCCCATTGGTGGCCGTTGTTTACAGGTTTGACTGTACTTATAAAGTATTATCCGTTCTTGTTTCTGTGCAGAAAAATATCTCGTAATTGCAAATACTTTATTCTTTTTGTTTTATATTCTCTTATATGCTTTTTTTTTTCTTGTTTTCTTCTAGTTATCTACGAGTCGTCCATGTTGTCCCTCTTGAATTTATTGCATCTCTAAAGTATCTCTAAGAAATCTACTTATGAAAATAAAGGTATTCTGTTTGCTGAAAAAAATAATATATATATATTGTTTCTAATATAGGAATTAATAGAAAGAAAACAAAAATAGACGAATGAAATGCATGTATTGAGGCAATGTAGTAGGGAATTACGAGATTACGACATGAACAACGACGTTGCTGCTGGAATTTCCTGGAGTTCTTTATTTGTTTTCATCCCTAATACTTGCTACCGTTACCTTTAAGTCTCGACGTTGGTACGGGAGATATTAAGGGGGTGGGTATATCTCTATAACTGGTTGTCCGAATTTTCTGAAAATTTCTACAAACGTTATCACCAAATACACAAACCTCTATGCAAAATTTCAGAAATTTTCGACAAAAGGCACACGAGTTATTAAGCTTTAAAGTGGGTGACAAAACGTGCCCTCAAACACTAACATCCGTACGTAAAGAAAAAAAAGAACCCAAATTTTTTGAAATTTTCGAGGTTCTTCAAGGTCCTCCGAGTCCAAAAATGTAAAAATTTTTGGCGTGGTCATCTCAGTTAATTACAGGCAGCCTTAAAAATGTCAGTTATCCTTAAGTGGTTTCTAAAGCGCTTCTTAACAGAAACACATGCTGATTAAACGACTTTTAGATCACCCTGTGTCCGAAACCATACGAAAATGTAAAATTTGGAAGTATAATAACGAAATTTACTGTTAGATATTTACGAGAAAAAAAAGAGAGAGAGAAAGAGAGAGAGAAAATGATTTATCTAAATTTAACAGCAATGAGAAGAAATGATAGATGAAGGACAAATAATGGATTTTTATTCAATTCAGGAAAATATTTTGTCTCTTTAATGCAATCAGGGGGGAAAAAAGAGGGAAATTTAAAGAATAAAATGGCTCAAATATACGAAAAAGAAAAGATTCAATTTCTTTTATAATTCGTTGGTTTTAAGGTTATTTTTTAGGGAATTTTTTTCCCCTTTTTTTTTAATTATATAAACCCAATTTTCCGATTTAATTTTTAAGGTTAACGTGTTGCTTATCGGTTAAAATATTATTATTTAATTAACTGAAATGATCATTTGGATAATTGAATTCGTAGCAGTGCCAAATTCTTATCTTTTAAGGGCTTAAAAAATTAATTTATTATTTTAAACTTTGTAATTGGTGGTTTTGCGTTGTCGATAACGTTTAAATTTGTATTATTTTAGCGAAATAAATATAAAATAAGTTATTAACCGATATAATAACATGCATCTGTTCCGAGCGGCTTTTTAAACCGAGTTTTGAAACACCCTGTATTTAAAACTGCAAAAAGACAGCTAGAAATTGTAAAATTTGAAAGTATAATAAAAAATTTACTGTTAGATATTTATATAGAAAAAGGGGGTAATTTATCTAAATTTAACAACAATGAGAAGAAATGATAGATGAAGGACAAATAATGGATTCTATTCAATTGAAATTTCTGTAATTCTTTCATGTATGTATGCAAATGTGTATTTTTCGAGGTGTACAGTTACAGGGGAATTAATCAGCAGACTGACGTCATATTTCTCACACGGGCTTGTTCGATGGTGAAATATTTTTTTATTTGAAACAGAAGTTCGTTTCGGGAATGTCTTCTAGGTGAGTAAATGGCGCTGTAACACAGCAGTGACTAACTGAAAATGTGGTTATACAACCGCAACCGTACAGATAACCACCGCGGTGTTAGCGCCATTTACCTCCTTAGCGGACATCCAAGTAACTTCTTCTGTTTCAGATAAAATCTTACCATGTCACGGAAGTCTCCGCGTGGTATTCGACGTCATTATGACGATTAGATCTTTCAGAAATGCTAACTTTAATTACGAACACGTGCATGGAATTGTTCCATTTACGAAATGACTATTCTACTACGTCAGTAGATGCTTTTCATTAGAACTTTCTTGATTATATAGAAAATATCTCGAATAACAAGCGATATATTTTGTTTCATTAATAAAATTTCAGCTTGCCAGGAAGATGAAGATCGCATTATTGTGGTATCTTCTTCCATTACTCTTGATGAATTTACGAGCCGTAACGTAATACTTCAGCAGAAACAATTTATCAGAATGGCGGATATATTTTACTGTCGTCAATGTATTTTTTAATGTTAATAATATATTTTCTCATTTAAGTTTTACCATAACGTAACGAATTACGTGTTCTACTCGAACACATTTAATTACGTACATTAAAAGACGGAATAATTGCATATTCGATATTTATCTATCAAACAACAAAATGGTCATTTAAGAAGATCATTTTCCTAAAAATGAGAGGAAAATATTACATAAGAAAAGGCTCTATTCTGCTCTCGAAAGTGATATTCTACTTAAGAAAAGGCTCTATTCTGCTGTAGAAAGTGATATTGTACGTAAGAAAAGGCTCTATTCTGCTCTCGAAAGTGATATTCTACTTAAGAAAAGGCTCTATTCTGCTGTAGAAAGTGATATTGTACGTAAGAAAATGCTCTATTCTGCTGTAGAAAGTGATATTGTACTTAAGAAAAGGCTCTATTCTGCTGTAGAAAGTGATATTCTACTTAAGAAAAGGCTCTATTCTGCTGTAGAAAGTGATATTGTACTTAAGAAAAGGCTCTATTCTGCTGTAGAAAGTGATATTGTACGTAAGAAAAGGCTCTATTCTGCTAAAGAAAGTGATATTCTACTTAAGAAAAGGCTCTATTCTGCTGTAGAAAGTGATATTCTACTTAAGAAAAGGCTCTATTCTGCTGTAGAAAGTGATATTGTACGTAAGAAAAGGCTCTATTCTGCTGTAGAAAGTGATATTGTACGTAAGAAAAGGCTCTATTTTGCTGTAGAAAGTGATATTCTACTTAAGAAAAGACTCTATGCTGCTTTAAAAAAGAATAACCTGCTTAAGAAGGCTCGCTCTACACTAAGGGCTGTATTCTTTTCTAGAAAATAATACTTTACTTAAGAAGAGGCTGTGTCCGAAACAAAATCACTTACAAGTTAGAAATTCCGATAACAATAATCACAAAAGCATTTGCATATTATTATTATTATTACAATTTAACGAAAGTTCTTTATTTTTACCGTTAAATTTGCCAGTTAAATATTTGAATTTTAAATTTATTATTTTTTTATTGTTGTTTTTATTTTGAATTTTTGATATACTTTTTAAATCTTATATTCCGTCACGGTTATTCCTCTCTTTCATCACTTTCCATCTCCTCCATTTTTCTCCTATGGGATGCTGCTTCATCCATTACCTTATTCTTTCTCACTCTGAAACTTTCTCAATGCTTAATATTGCATATGATATATATACTTCTTTATATTGTATAACTTCTTATGCACAAGTTTAAAAAAAATTGAATTGTATTTTTAAACATTAATTTACTTTTCTTAGAAATTAATATCTGTTGATTCTGTTTGATGCGCTTCTACCATATTATAATTACATTATCTTTCTAGAAAATGTACTTTTGAATAATATTAGCATTTATCATGTTTGAAAATTTTCAAATTTTTAGAATAATCTATTTCTTATTTTCATTTGAAATAAGAAAAAATTATTTCGTAGATGAAATATCCTTATATTTGGTGGGCAAATATCGATTTTTATGCAGTCGCAAGCGGCGTACAGTGGCTTAAAATCACAGCTAGCTAATAATAACTAGCAGCTTTATAATAACAATCACAATTCATTCACAACTGGCTTATAATCACGAGCAGTTTGTACAAATCCTTATAATCACAAGCAGCACACACTCACAAATGGCTTATAATCACAAGCAGCACACACTCACAAATGGCTTATAATCACAAGCAGTACGTACAGTACAAATCCTTATAATCACAAGCAGCACACACTCACAAATGGCTTATAATCACAAGCAGCACACACTCACAAATGGCTTATAATCACAAGCAGTACGTACAAATCCTTGCAATCATAAGCAACCCACGATCACAAATCCTTTGTAATCACAAAATTCCTTGTAATTAAACGCATCATGCAATCACAGCTAGATTATAATCACAAGCAAGACAAAGATAACGATCTTTATATTGCATATATTGCATAATGATAATCGATCAAATACCGTTTAATTAGATGGAAAATGCCACCTTTTTTAACGCTTTAAAACGACTTTTAAGTGTAAGATTAATTTAAAATACTATTCGTTTTACTGACAATAAGATGTAATTAAGACGTTTTGTAATTAATTAATAAAACACAATTAATTATTCACAGAATAATAATGAAAAAAAAGCTGTTTCGCTTTATGCACTTCCATTTATTAACATTTATTATTTAACAAAATAATTCGAATATTGGATAATCGAGTTTTCTGTATAAATATTTTTTCTACGAAAATAAAAATTGAATTACTCGAATTTCTTGGATTAAATAAATGTAATCGAGGATAATTCAAACAGAAATTTGATCGTGTTTGGCTTACTTTATTCAATAAATTTAAATCACTTCGTTGTAAACGAATATCTAATTCTTTGTTTGTACAGGTTGTATACGTTCGTAGGGCCTGTTATAAACAGAGGAATATCCCAGAGAGGCCTCAAAAACATTTGTTGAAATTACCTCAGGAGTTAATGCTTTTGTCAAATTTTATTATTTAACGATATAATACAGCCTTTGAAGTTATTCTGTGTGCTTTAATATACTAGAGGCGTCGTTAAGATAAGAAATTCGGGCCTCTGTTCACCTCTGACAGGTAGTTAAAATGAAATAACCTTTTTGCCAGTAATATAGTCAATTTAATCTAATTTTATACAGGCCCTAACGTAATGGAGCCTTTATTTCGTGCCTCGTATCTAAGGGGCCTCGAAAGAAATTTTTTACAAATCATTCTATGAATTTCTTGTATATTAAGAAAGAAAATATTTTTTCACAATATTCTAGAAGCCTCAAAGTGTATGTGGTTCAGACCTGTCCTAAACCACTTAACTCGTTGATAAGTATGAAAAGCGCTGGTTTGTATTACAAAATATTAAGAAATCGAAAATATTTCTTGAAAAATTAATTTTTTGATAATAAAATATGCAATTTGATATTAATTTCTTTAAAGTATAGCGAATTTTACTGCGCTCTTATAGCTTTAAGTAACGTTATCGATTTGTATTTGAAGAATTTAATTTTTGAATTTAAAAATTTTATTTTATTTTCTTAAAAAATATATTGATTAATGTCTCCGGATGAAGATGCTTTTACTTGCAGAACTTTTCTGCTGAATTGTGCAATTTCTTTTCGTTTATACACGAAGAGAAACTGTAAAAGAAGAGCGAACTTTGCTGCGCTCTCGTATTTTCGAAACCGCCGTTATTAATTTTTATACTTGAAGGATTAAATTTAAAAAAAATTAAAAATTTTTAAAGTATTTCTTAATATGTTCGGATAAAAATCAAGTTTTGCTTGCTGAATTTAACAGTATCTGTTAAATTCAGCAAGCAATCGTGTAACAAGGGATACTTTCAACCCCGCTCACCAGTTGCCCAATGGAAAACACTGGTTGGTAACGGGTTCACATCCGACCGAATGAGTTTACTGGGTCTACGTGGTTAAATGGGGTATTTCCCGTAGAAAGTCTCTCGGGAGGTATCCCCAGATCGCCCATTCTTGCGTTGCTCTATTCCATCACTCCAATCTGCTCCTTCTTCCTTATGGACACTAAAAAGGTCGTTTTTAAAGATCAACACGAGTTCCTCTTTGTGGACACAGAAAGCCTTCCTCCAGGTTCATCTTGGATTCCACCAGGCCCTTCTATTATTCCAGTTTATCCTTACTCCCTGTCGGCACTAAAAAGGTTTTTTTTAAAGGCCCATCGGGGTTTCGATCAGGCCCACAGCGGAAGATGGCTAATTACGAAGGACAGACCTCCCATGAAAAATCCTGGGGCTGCTCGCTCGAATTGGATCTTGGATCTCCCATAGCAGTAGGCCGACGTCTGGACCATTTCGGCCATCCGGCCGGCCATTAAATTATATTTTTATAAATTCCATTTTAAAATAATGATTAATATCTGCAGATAAAACTATTTTGCAAAATTATAAATAGGACTCGACTGTTGTTGAAACTTATTTATTTTAATTCAATTTTTTGGTGTCTTCAAAGGATCGACCATCTAAATGCATTATTATTGCAAAACTTTCGTAAGATGAAAGATTTCTGGCTGATAATTTTAGAAATCTGATCGTTTAAGAAGATTAATCTTTGCTGAAGGGAAAAAATTAAGATAAATTTTAGTAAATGATTTCGGAAAATTGATACGTAATCGATACGAAGATGAATACAAATTTACGCGACAAAATATATTTAAACCGTTTTAACGTCAGTAAAATAAATTATTTTTGAGAATTTTAATGGAAATTTTCAAATTTTAAGCGATATAAAACACTATTAAATAAAATCGAGAAGGCTAAAAAAGCGTAAGAATCATAGAATATTAAGTTTGTTTTCTTTTATTTGTATATGGCAACGTAACACATGAGTGATCTGCAGAGAATGCCTCCATGGGGACTTTCTATGGGAAATTGATCCCTATTTATGTGTTTTTCAAACGTGAAGAAAATCCAGGAAACTCCATGCGGCCAGCCCATTGGCAAGGCGCAAACCCATGACAACTACCAGTGTTGTCAGTGCCGCGTTATCCTATGGGTAAAAAGGCAATATTTGGGTCCCCACCAACGGAGTGTCCAAATCAATCTTTCGTAAAAAAATAGTTTTCCCCAAAGATATTTTATCTCCGAAAAAAATGTACGTGGGGCTCCATAATTCAGATTTGCCTGGGCGCCTATTAAAGTATACAATGGCAATAAGTGATTATAATACAGCAACAATGGAACAATGGTACAATATAAAGAAACTTTTAGTACCATGTAGAACTCCTCTTTTCTGGACACATGAAATGATGCAATCAGGTATGTAGGCATTGTATACTCAGCGCCGGATTAAGCCTCTAGCGGGCCCTAGACAAAATTTAAATTGGGGCCTCATTTAAATAAGTTGCTTCTAAACAAATCTTATATAATGTGACATTAGCGTAGCTAGCATGGGTGACACCCGGTGCGGATATCGTGGTGTCACCCCAAGTCACACCGTAGTGTTACCCTTTTTAACTCTTTTATAAAACACTATTGAATTGTAATATCTTCGCACTCGAGCAACTTGAACGCTACATCGAATATGCGATGTCGCGACGTATAAGTTTAGATTTAGAAAATAAATCATAACCATACATCAGTACCACCACGAGAGGCGGCCCTAGGAATATTGCTAGATGGTGCGAGAGATCTCGTAGCGCATATTACTTCTGACGCACGGGTGGCTGTTGACTTTTTTTTTTTTTTGTTTTATTTAGATAATGGCTAGTTGAGCGGAGCTTAGTAGGAATTGTTAAATACAGCCTTTTCTGTCCTATCTAATTTCTTAAATAATTTTTAACTCGTTTTGAAACAGAGAAATCTTCTGCACTGAAGCCGGGCCCCTCCGAATTACGGGCCCTAGACATTTGTCTACTTTGCCTATTCGATAATCCGGCCCTGTGTATACTATATGCAATAGATATGCCCACAGATATTGCAATTTGAGCTGCAGATCAGGGCACTCGCAGATAGTCAAACCTGGCCTCACATCAGGCGACAAATCTAGAGACCGGTAAGGCAAAGAAGTGTGGCAACATGGTGGAGCCATTCTTGACAAACTGTAGTTGTGAGGTCAAGCATTATCTTACTTGGAAATTAAATGGCGGTTAGCAGCCCTGTCACAAAAGACAAAGCTCATAGGGATCGTTCTGTCCGGGATGGGTAGGTTCTGGATATGTATGTATGCCTTGCGTATCCATTATCCTACAGACATGCTCAGCAGCACTGTTCGAAACGACAGGTACACTGAAAGTTTCGAATATAGCGAGAGCCTTTTTTATAAGATACTGGGGTAGCAATTTTAAGGCACAATGGTGGAATTATATGGAGAGCAATCGAATCATAAATAACATTTACATACCTGTCTGAGGCATAAGTTGTATGATGAGTTTAGTAATAATTGGATAATACCTGAGTAAAAACTTTTCTTGACAGAGTGATAACATGATGTGTAAGTGGGAACACGTGATGGTGTGAACATGATAACATGATGTGTAAGAGGGAACACGTGATGGTGTGAACATGATAACATGATGTGTAAGTGGGAACACGTGATGGTGTGAACATGATAACATGATGTGTGAGTGTAATGGCGTGACGACATGATAATGTCAGTACGACTTGATGAGTGTATACAAAAACAATAATTTTTATTAGATAAACAACCTTTTGAACATTTAATTTTAATATTTAACTTGGTTCTGGAACTAACATTAAAAATTAATTATTTTTAATTAAAGAAAGTAAAACCCTTACATTAATCATGATTAATAACATCAGATATTTCGAGTCTAATATTTATATTAATTTATTTAAATATTAAATAAATATTTTAACGTAATATAAGTTTTTGTATATATTACTAGGATACATTTCGTGTTTTATTCATATTTGATTTTATTAAAACTAAGATTAATCAAAGTAACAGAAGAAAAATCAGCCGCGTGAACGAATGTAATTTAATATATGTATTTGTTCCTTTTACTTGCGGTAAGTCTTCCAATATCTGTTTCTCTCGCCTCGTTTATGTTTTAAGACATTTAAGTATTAAATTGATGTAAAATATTATTAGAAAATCGTTTCCAATTAATGATTTTTAAGTGTTTTTGAGGGAATTGGAATGGATAGGCGATAATAGGGGCCATATTAGGGCATAAAAAGCCCTCTCAAGCTGCACCCTTAAAATGCCCCTTATTTACGTGTCTAACACACGTAAGGATGCCACATTCTTCAATACATCAAGCCAAAGCTAACGTGACGTCATCAGGCCTGGCTACAATTTTTAATCAACTTGTAATTTTAAAAATTACAGAACTTTTGGGCCATACCGAAAGTTCGAACATAGTTAACCGGATTCTTCGACCCCTAAGCTTTCCTGTATCCGGTCTCGATTTTCATCTGTCTAAGTTCTCGAGATTAACAAAGGACAGACAACGGACAACAACGGAAACATATAGGCCTACAGTCTGAAAATTGCAGCCCAATTAAAGAGATGTATTGCTTGGCTTCGACTTTTTGTCACAGTGCTCTCAATTTTATTGGTGTATTGCCCCTGTACATCATATTTTCCCTGTTAACAATTAAGTCATGCCGGTCATCTATCAAACTCCGTTCGGGGGGGATTTTTCAACTGAAACAACGTGACTTCCGGTCGAAACCGGAAGTTCGTACATAATTACTCGGAGCCTGCTGCCGCTAAGCTTTCCATATCTATTCTTGACTCTCACCGTTCTCGAGATTAAGAAAGGACAGACAAACAGCCGGATGTAAAGTAATTGGGCTGCAATTTTTGAAAATTGCAGCCCAATTATTTTACCGTGTTCGTACTTTAACAGTTTTAATTGTTATTGTTTAATTTAAATTCAATTGAACAATTTAAACAACAATATATATATATATATTTTATTTTTTATTTTTTGAAAGAATATAAACTTTGGTCTATCACTTTGATATTATTCCCATAAGATACAGATAAGATATTCAATTTTCGAAACGAGAAGCGGCATACAATATAAGGGAATGGCATACATCAAGATTTTTTCCGATTTATTTTATTTATTTTCTCTTTTATACTTCTATAACTTCAAGTTTTTGGGGCGTATAAAAATCGGCACAAAGCATAAAATTTTAAATTGAATACTTTGCAGTAAAGAAAAGGTTTCGTTTCTCTAAGTTTTTCTCCTTGTTTTCTTTTTTTTTTAACTCTTGGAATTTTTTAGTATAAAATTTTTTTAAGTCGTATTTCTTTACAATATAATAAAATACCAAGCTGTCATATATTATATATATAATGGGTTTTTCGTTTTTATGAAATTAAATTTATATTTCTCGTGACTTTAAGGTTTTTAGTAATTATAAGTATACTGTGGCATATTTTAAAGCTGTTTACCATTGTTTCCATTTCTCTAGTTTACTGTTTTACATATTTCAAAGTTGTCTACTACATTTTTCATCTTCTTCAGAGCCGTCTACTGCACTTTTTCTTATTAAAATGAATTAGGGCTTCGTTTTAAGTCTATTTCACCATACTAAAGCCGTTTCTCTTCTTCTCTTGTATTATTTTTAACAAGCAAAACTACGAACTTTATAATTCTAAGAACCTTATTAATATCTCGAGATATGTAATTTAAATTTAAAAAGCTGTTTGCTGACGTTTTCATTTTTTTTATTTTTTTAATAATATAACACTCGAACACATACTCGACAACACGAAAAATAAATCTTTAAAAATGCAGAATTCTAATATGATACCCAACGATATTTTTACTGTTTTCAGTGGTTATTCTCGAGAGAATAGTGATGCGAGAATATCCACTTTCTACTGCCATAGGGTAGAGTAGAAAATGATTTGGCAATGCTTATGATGTATAGTTTCTTGAATCTGTAAGATAACTGAAGATGAACAATTTCCGAATGGTTGATATTCTCCCGTATAAATTTTAAAGATTTATCATTATTTCTCTCCCTTTTCAACGTCATACCTCATTGTCTTTTAAACTATTTCGAAATTTATATGTATTTATACGAGTATACAGATGAAGTTTAACGTTTAAAATCGAATGTATTTTATTGTGGCATGGTCGTAATGCCAGCTGCAATCTTTTAATCAAATTTTAATTTAAAAATTCGAATACTTCCGGTCT
Source organism: Centruroides vittatus (assembly GCF_030686945.1). Lineage (NCBI taxonomy): Eukaryota > Metazoa > Arthropoda > Arachnida > Scorpiones > Buthidae > Centruroides > Centruroides vittatus. Next base: position 334,455 of record NW_027121735.1, read on the forward strand.
AGACCGGAAGTCGCCCGAATTTTACATGTGGTCTCGATTTTCATTCATCGAAATCAGTTCTTGAGATTAACGAAGAACAGACAAACAGACTGTCCGACTGTGGGAAGAAAAATGTTTACGTGGACCATCGCATTCGTAATTAAAGCATATCACAATTTTCAATTCCTTGATAGACCTCGTTACTGTAAATAAATCTTATTATTTCAAATGCTTCGGTTTAGTGCCACACTCGATTTAGTGACCGTTCCACGTGCCAATAAATGGTGGTGCTAAATCGAAGTTTTATTGTAGTTGTAACGTGCTCGTATGATTTTAGAGCATAAAATAAGTAAATTTGATAGGGCTGTTCAATCTATTTTATCTATTCTATTACAGGCTAAGGTATAAAATAATAGCCTTCAACTTTAACTTTTTTACTTTTTCATAATGTTCGGAAGACCGGGATGACTCGGAGGTCTTACTTGGTGTGAAAAGTTTGTGAAAGGGGTCGAGAGGAGGAGTAAACGTGAAGAGAAAGTGTATAAGATGATAGGAAAGGTGATCAATAGGGAGTGTTTTATGGCATCTACCCTACAATTATTAATAGAAAAGCACCACTCATCAATAGAGAACCAGTAGTGCTATTTGAGAATGGTGAATGGTTAAAGTGTTTGCCCGTTGCTCTGGTATACCCGAGATCGAATCTGGCTGTCAAAAAACTCCAGTAATTTTTATGGGATGGTTCGTTTTGATATTTTTGGTCCCATTTCTCACTACCCGGTCATCCTCCTTGTGAGCCTGTCCGAATCCACGATGGATACGATCGTTGTTGTTTATATATGCAACTCGCGAGCGATCTACAAAGGGGATGGAGAACTATGGTAAACTGGCCTCTATTTAGGTGTTGCAAACGTAAAGATAACCCGGAAAACCCACGTGGCCAGCCCGTTGGTCATGCGCAAAACGCTGAACACAGATGGTGTTCAGTGGTTCTATCCACTTGGCCACTGGTGGGCCTCCATGAATGCGAAAAAAGGCTTTTTTTAGTGTCTCAAGTGTTTCAAAACGGTCTATTTTACGGGGTTCACATTTACGATGGTCTGTCGAAATGTATATACTATTTGTTTACAGCAACACGACACACGGACGATTGACGAGGGAGGAATGCCTGCCGGGAGGTATTTTATGAAAAACTGATCCCTATTTAGGTGTTACTAAGGTTAAAAAAAATCCGGAAATCCCTTTGCTGAGGCGCGAACCCACAGTTTTCGGTGGTTTTATTTAATTGGGGGCCTACACACTATTTCATTGTATTTCTTGTATATAGTTTTATTTAACAAATTTATTTTTTAAAAAAGTTTTTTCTTCTTTTTCATTCCCTCCTTCATCTTCTCTTGTTCTTTTTCTTCGTTTTATTATTAAGAAAAAATACATAATACAATTTTTAAGACGAAAATCAGTACACACCGATGACCTCGAGCCTCTGACAGATATTATTATACCAATGACTTCAATATTACAATATTTACTCTGGAATAATATAAAAATTAGATAAACATTTCAATTTATTCGAAATTTTATTTCTTTTCGTAAAACTAAAATTCGTTTTAATCATTTGTTCTTTCATTGTTGGCTGCACAATTGATATCTTTGTTTGTTTTCTCGTAATTGCACGAAATTAAATTTAAAGATAAAAAATTAAAAAATGATCTGGTTCTTATATCATTAAACTAAAATTCATTTTTTTTAAATAGATAAAAATCCATAAACTTAGATACTAAGTATTAGCGAGAAAACTTAATCCAATCAAGACGCCCATCTTCCATCAAAGTTGGGAATTCAAAATAGAATAACGAGGTTATCAAACGACTGACGGTAATCAAGAAAGCATTAGCGCTTACTGGTATCTGTCTAAAATGAAGCTTATTTGGCACACGCCCAAATTAACAATATCGTCATTTTAAATTAATTTTTAAGTTTTCGTAAGTAGAGAAATTACGCCGTCGACGTTATGACAGTAAAGCAAGATCCCTTTTTCTCCCTCTCTTTTTTATTTTTACAAGCGTTCTTATTCATTTTTCTTTTGTTTCTCTTCATTTATTTTTCCCTTCTGTTTATTCTTCTTTTCCTCTTCCTGTTTCTCTTCTTCGTGTTTTTGCTTTTCTTCACTCTTTTCCTGCTTATTATTATTATTATGTTGGGTTAAGTGAGATATACTCGGTTAACACCGGTGGCTGTGTACTATGACGGACCAAAGTCAAGGCATAGTAACCAAAACAGAAATTAAAGAAGTGTATCTGTGTGTGTGTCTGTATTCAGGAATTTTCTCACAATATGACATGTATTCAATATAGTGGCCTTCTGTAGTATGATGTATGTGTTTCTATTCAATTGTAACATGCCCAGGCTTTTGTGTAGTGTGTGTGGTGTGCTCTTTATCCCTGATTATTATTATTATTATTATTTACTTCCTGTTTCTTATGCTCTTCTTTATTCCCGAATCTGCCCTTTCTCTTCTTTATCCCTGATTCTGCTTCTGCTCTTCTTTATCCTGCTCTTTTTATCCCCGATTCTGCTTCTGCTCCTCTTTATCCTGCTCTTTATCCCCGATTCTGCTTCTGCTCTTTTTTATCCTGCTCTTTATCCCTGATTCTGCTTCTGCTCTTTTTTATCCTGCTCTTTATCCCTGATTCTGCTTCTGCTCTTCTTTATCCTGCTCTTTATCCGTGATTCTGCTTCTGCTCTTCTTTATCCTGCTCTTTATCCGTGATTCTGCTTCTGCTCTTCTTTATCCTGCTCTTTATCCCTGATTCTGCTTCTGCTCTTCTTTATCCTGCTCTTTATCCGTGATTCTGCTTCTGCTCTTCTTTATCCTGATCTTTATCCCTGATTCTGCTTCTGCTCTTCTTTATTCTCCATTTTGTCTTCGTGCTTCTTTACTTTCCTATATTCTTCTTCTCTTCGCTTTTCCAACATTCTTTCTCTTACAAATAATTGAAAATAATACAAATTTAGGATTACCAAAAAGAAACATTTCTTTCTGTCTTTTTTCCTTTCCTTTTTTCTTTTCTTTCTTTTTTTTTTTTTTTTTTTTTTTTTTTTTGTTTTTTTTTTGTTTTAAATTGTTAAAATGAAAATTTAATGGGATAGTGTGCTACCTAATTAAATATTTACCAATTTTCCTCAACAGATGGAAGCACTTAATTTTATTTATGTTTTTTTAATTTAATTTAACAATATTGGATTTTAACGATGGTATATTTACCTATTTTACGTCGATTCAAAACTAAATTAAACACTCTGAATTTACTCTGTTGAGTCTGTAATCGGATTTTTCTGCATTTTTATATTCCTGTACATACGTACAATGTTTCCATTTAAAATTAGTGTTTTAGGCTCCTCTACATGGACCATTAATTCGGTTTTTTAAAGGATTCTTTGTTTTAAATGTGAATACAATGGGCACGAGTGTAAATTTTACACGTAAACAAATCTATTTTTTTATATGAAGTACTTACTTAAAGATAGACTTATTGTTGGACCCTCTCTAAAATACAGTGAAACCTCTCTAAGGTGGACAACTTGTAAATTAAACTCTCTTAATTAGGAATTAGCTGAATATATTGTAACATTTTAGTGTTACAATTTATTTCGAAGGATGTCTGGAGAGCTTTATCAATTTACAAAGATGTATTACTTAAGTAGATTATATAATAAATTTAAAGAATGTTTTACATCTAAAAATACAAGTTGAACACTGATATTTCCATTAAAATGTCCGGTTTAGAGAGGTGTTTAGAATATAGGGGTAATAAATTTTAGAAGTGTTTTTCTTTTTTTTTAAATATTTCATAGTTAAAACCTATAAGTTATGCAATAAAACCTCTGTAAATTGGACACAATTAAGATCTTCTGTGAACTGTACCCAATTTAGAGAGGTTCTCATAGATAGATATTTTACAGTATATTTAGATGGTTACGATTAAAACAGTCCAGTTTAGAAGAGTGTCCACCTTAGACAGGTTTAGTTAAATGAAAGAGAATATACAGTATAAATCATTTCATGACTATTTGTCTTTATATATTACTCTTTTTCTGAATAGTACTGTACATTGTTCTTCACGGGTAACGATTTTCATATTTTACTATTTTACTATTTAAAATGCTAAATATTCATAGTGTTTATTCATTTATACATTATTCAAAAGCAAATATTCATAGTCTATATTTATTCATACATTTTCATACGTAAATATTTATAATAACATGCATATATATATACTAAACTATAAATTCATACCCGTCTAGAAGGTGACAGGAGGCATCAGGGGTCTTAAAGGTCAAAGGTCGAAGCTTTAAAATTGCATAAAAATTTCATTTTTAGATCTATTAATACTCCAAATGTTACAAATTTTCACGTCCAGTAAGATACGAGTTAGACAACTCGCATTATTGTCCTTGATACACCGAAAACCTCACAAGTTGGACACTTTTCTAAGTTGTAACCAGTTAATTATACTGTAGCATTTTTTTATTCAGACACCTCTATAAACTGGACACATTTTGGGTCCAAACAAAAGAGGTTTTACTATGAATATTTAAATAAAAGTCAGACACCTGCCGTTTAATCTGGACACCTCTCTAAACCTATCTATTATAACGTCTTCTCCGCTAGTGGAGCACCTCTCTAAACCGAACGCATATTTGTACAGCTGTTATTGTCCGTCTTTGAGAGGTTTAAATATAGAACAAGTATTTTTTAAACTTTAGTATATAGAGGTTTATCTATATTGTAACATATTCTCTCTAAGGAAGGTGAGACAGTACAGATGGAGAGAAAGTTTTTATTGTATAAATGTTCACTGATTTCAATTAAAAGTGTCCAATTTAGAAAGGTGTTCAAAGTACAGGGAGATTTTTACTGTATAAGTGGTCTAATTAGAACAGTTTGAGTGGATTTTTTCTATAGAAGTATCCAACTTAGCAGTTTTTATTATATAAGTGCCCAAATTGATAGTTTTTTCTCCCTATAGAGTCCAGTTTGACAGGTTTTTTTATTGTGTAGGTGTCCGGGTTGGCAGGTTTTTATCATATAGAAGTATCCAGTTGGGTTATGTTATTTAATTGGTAGTTTTTTTTCTTCTTATAGAAGCGTTCAGTTTGATAGGTGTTTTATTATGTAGAAGTGTACAGATTTTACTGTATGAAGTGTCATACTTGACAGTTTTTAATGCATAATTGGTTTCTAATGGAAAAACTTATTAATTTATAATAAAAACGAATTTTAATCAAATTTAACAGTATTAATGTGCAAAATTCTCATAAGTTTCATTGGATACTTAAATATATGCAGAGTAAATGTGTTTTATTCAGAAATGATGGTGTAATCTTGGAGTGCACGACCCGAATCCAACTATTCATCTGTACTTAATCGAATTAATGGCTGAATAAACTGGCAGTTAATTTGATCACACACGAATATGACACGCAATAAATCAATTTATACGCAAAATTGACTTGAAATTTTCTAACAAGATTTTAAAATTAATTGCTCCACTTCGGTCCGGTTCATTTTAAATTTGCATTTCTCTTATTTCTCCATTGCTAAAGCTAACAATTTAAAGTTTTGTGTTTTATGTATGAAACAGTAAAAATATTTTAAAGAATTTTTTTTAATTTTAGGGTAATTCTTGGGGAATTTTTTAAAAATTTTAGGGATTTTGTAGACATTTTTAGGGATTTTTGCAAACGTTTTAAGGATTTTAAAGGAATTTTTGGGGATTTTAGGGAATTTTTAATATGAATTATGTTCTGAATTTTTCTCTAATTTGGTTTCATTTAACGGAAATTTTTTAGGGATTTTGGGGAATTTTTAACACGAATTACGTTTTGAATTTTGCGATAATTTAGTTTAATTGGGCGACAAACTAAGCGTTAAACTGATCAATAATTCCGGCTTCGTTTCGTGTTCGAAACTAATCAAACATAAATTTGGACACAAAATATTTAGCTTTAACAACGACTTTGATCGATGGAGAAGGGAATAAGTTAAGTAGAAAGTTAACAGATTTAACTTTTTTCTCCGTCTTTAACCCGATCAAAAATAGATTTATATGCAAAAATCATCGAAAAGTTTCGGGAGTAATTCACTACTTTTATCGTTCAGCACTTGATCACGTTACTCCAAAATTATTTACTTTAGCACATTTGAAATACTTAAATATGAAAATTTTCCTAAATTTCATTTATAAAATGTGCTCTCCATCTTAATAATTGCTTTTAAACTTAATTTAAAGTTAAAAATTGCTCCCCGCTTAATAGTTTTATGCGGTAAATTTTCAAATTATCAGTAGAAAATTATTAAATAATAAAACAATCTTTAAGGACACTTTCATTTTTTAATAGCTAAATTATTAGTACGAAAAAACCTTTTTTGTGATTATTTTATACGTATTTTTTCTTAAAAAGAACCTGAAAAAATGGCCGCCGTTTAGAGGTGGCCGTTATTGAAGGTTCTATCGTATAACGAAGCTATTTTTTAAATTAAAACGGGTTCTTTTCACGCATAAATTTCCAAATTACACGCCAAAAACTGTCTAAACTTAAGCTTAGTTTTCGAACTTTTATCCGAACGCCATGATTATATTATACGTAACAATATATATATTTCAGTAAATTCTGTTCGGGGTTTACAAATATTTATACGCTTAACAAAGTGTATAACAGGTTGAAATTTTAATAGTTAAAGGGTTAATTTCTCGTATAAAGTGATTTATTAAATAAACATCTTTTAAATTATTTCTATAACTGTCAACTATTTGTCACATGTAACTAATCTCTTGGGAAAAATGGCAAATGTTATAAACATAAATGAGAAAATTCAATAGTGAAATTTTAATTGTATAACTCATTTAAATCTGGTATTAAAATTTAATTATATTTACTGCTTGAGTGTGTGAAGTTTATATTTATCAGATTGTATGTGTGTGTGTGCGTGTGTTCGTCTGTGTGTTTGTGCTTAGTATTCCGGCACAAACGCTAAGTGGAGCCAACGTAAACATGTAGAGAAAGATTGAATTGTGTGAGAGACACTTGAACAAATTAGTCAACTCTCTAACTCTTTATAAACAAATTCTTGTTTTTACAGTTACAAATGACTTTTTTACTGATATTATTTTAACTATTTATTCAAAATTTGGTTTTACATGTTAGGAAATTAATCTTTTTCTATATCTAAAATCATTTGCCTTCAAATCTATCGTCGTTCTCTGTGTGGAGTAAATAGTGTAGCATAGATTTAAGGACCTCTCAGTCGTTGACAAAGTCTCTTTTTTGAGGTTTAGTATGCTAAAAACGTAAAATATACCTGTACTATATTTCTAAATAGTAAAATGCAAGTAAAATAAAGGTTTTTTTTAATATAGGAGAAACACAATGAAACGATTCATTTATAATAAATGTTTTCGAGGCCCACGTAAATATGAGGCCCCGTTGGCATCTGCGATAGATTTCGTATAAAATTGTCTAATTGTAGATAAGTTTTCTGTATTTTACTCCAAAAATTTAAAAATTATCATATAGTTTGAGTAATGTTTATTGTTAAAAGCAAGTAGTACTCACTTTCTTATTGCTTCATAGCATTATAACTAACTATTTAAATGACTTTTAAGTGATTTTTACGTGTATTATTATGTTTACTTATTAAAAATTTAATTTTTTTTTAAATCTCAACTCACTTTCTATAAGTTTATTATGATACACTACAATGATATGTGATTTATTATAATATATACTATAATCAGAGATTCAGAACTCCAGAAAGGCTGGGCCTTTTTTAATGCACTATTTCCCATAAATTAAGGAGCAAACTGAAAATTATTTATTAGTAGAATTTTATAAAATTTGTTGACAGCAAAAATTACATGGTGTTTTATAAAATAACATAAAAATATTCACGGGTATCATCATCAACAATACTGACATCGATGTTAATGGTGATGCTCACGAGTTCAGAAGATTGTCCCTTCGAATCTTTTACGAGTTCCTCCCGATTTTCTGTAGGTGGGATGAGGGCAGCAACACATCTCCCTAGAGATTCCAATGCTTGCTCAATACTGGTCACTCCACGCACATAATATGCACCTCCCGAAAGTACCAGTTTTATGAGGACGAGCATTATCCTGTAGAATAAATATTTCGCCGTTTGCACCTCCTTAAGAGAATGTAGTTTCTTGTTAATACTTTCGTGCATTAAAGAGATCTGTACCACCATCTAATCAGTATACCACCTCAACAACATACACTACTATCAGCGTAACGATCCCTTTCACGAATGTTACAAGAATGGTAGCGGTTCCCTGGTTCTATCCAGACGTCTTGAATCACTCTGCAAACAATATCTGGACTTATTCCATTGGCTTTCAGTCCAGTTTAAACGTTTCCTCCTGTGACGTAAGACAAGTGATATGCAAATTGCCTGTTGCCTAACATACAGACCACTTCCATGAAGATTTCTGCCACAGTGGAAGCCAATATTCTTCCTGAAGTTCCAGCAACAGACGGTCGCAGCAGTCCTGTTCCTCTGTGCCAATCAATGCCCCTAATACACCAACCCTCCAGCATAATTTATGAATTTTTTTCGTTTATTCTTTAATTTATGGAAACCAGCGTGTATTGGACCTTTTTAAGGCCCGCCAAATTTTAAAAAGAAAATTGAGCAGTGTTTAAAAAATTGAAGATAATTAATTTCGACAGAAAAAAAATGGTTACACAAGAAATATAATAAAATGAATCTGAGGCCCCGTAGATGTGAGGCCTATTCGAATAATATTTCGGGCCTTTCTATGAGGTCAACAATTAATTATCTGATTGATAAATAGATTTTTTTTTCCTACATATTATCGAAAAAATCCAGCCGTTTTTATCTAATTTTAAGCAGAAAAAAAATTATATCTAAGAGGAAGTAAACGAAGAATTAATTGCAATAAAAAAATCTTTTAACGTCTAATTACTACTTAATTGAATTTAAAATTAATTATATTTAGTAATTATATATATATTTAATTACGTAAATGAAATTAGATTTGAATTTTTTAGGCCTTCTACACGTAAATATTCCTTAAGGAAATTATGCTAATTATATAATAAAAAGCAAATTTCCTCGAACAAATTCGGAATTTTGCACTCGATTGTTAAATAATTTTGCATTTAAATAAATTTTTCTTCTTTAAATTTATTTAAATTTTCCTCTTTTAAATTATTAAATTTGAATTTTAGACGTAAAAAAAAAGTAAAAAACATTCAAATTTTGCTTTTAAAGTCGGATTAATTTGCATTTAAATACGAAGATTTTGTGTGATATAAATATAAGTTAATGTTACCTTAGGTGCCAAGATGGCGGCTCGTCTCTGATATCAGCAAGGAAACAGTGGGGGCGCACGTTCTAACCTAACCTAACCTATTCTAATAAATTACCATAATTATTAGCAACCAAATTATTAGAATAGGTTAGGTTAGGTTAGGTTAGAACGTGCGTCCCACTGTTTCCATGCTGGAATCAGAGCCGCCATCTTGGCACCTAAGGTAACATTAACCTAAATATATATATATATACGGGGTGGCCCAAATATAACGAAACTGCCAAATACTCGGTCAAGTAACGTTTTTGGGCCATCCGGTAGGGAAAATAATCTTAAAATATATCTCGATTAAATGACTTTTCAGCCGCCATTTATACGAAAGATGATCGATAATAATTATCCTTATCATCATCATTGTTATTAATTATAGTGATTCGAACGGATATTTATTTAATATTAAAACCTAAATTCCAATTCCACGTTTATGGATGATGGATCGGGAAGACGAGGAGACGATTTCCACTTCCACGGCATTAATACCCTCCGTAATTAAATATTTAATTACAATTACGGAGGAAATTATAAAGTGTTTTTTTGTAAATTTAATTACTCAAAAAACGTCATTAAAAAGTTTATCGGTAAACAAAATTTAAGGAAGAAAAAATATATATATATAAAAGCAAAGACACTAATGGAGTTTCCGACTTACCAAAATGATTTGAATATTATATTAAATTCCTCCGTTCTTCCCTCATGTTTTTTTCCTCCTCGTAATCAGGTTATTTAATTATAATTATTTTATTTATTTATTTAAGTATTCAACAAACTTTTCGTCCTTTGGAACCTTTTAATATACTTTCATTTATTAAATAAAAGCGGTTAGGAAGATCGGATTTAAGATAATTAAAGTGGGGATAATTGTAAATTGCGTCGGGGTCAATCCTCGGAATATTGTTGTAAATTGAGTAAGCGGAATCCTTAAAATTCGTTCCTATAAATCCGATTTCATGCCACGCGACTTTAGATAATGAGATCGATGCTAGATTCTGATTGATACCCGACTAGTTCCTCCTCTCTCCCGTCGCCATTTTGACACAGATTTCCCTCTTTTGTGTGTGTGTGTGTGTGTGTGTTAATTCACTTGGAAAATCTCTGCTTAAATAAGCAATGTAGGGGTAGGTAGATCCGTGTAGGGCTAAATGGATGCGTGCGGAGGTATGTAGATGTGTATAGAGGTCTTTTGGGGTACGTAGACGTGTGTAAAAGTACGTAGGTGTATGTTCCTATCGCCATTCATGTGTTAATTTACATTAAAAATATGTTTAAGAATATAAAATTCGAACATTAATTTAATAGATTTTTTCCCTATAAAAAGTATAAGAACTGTCACTTAGTTTGCCCGATTAAAGCACATCCCTACACCTAACAGGAGTGAATTTTAATGTTAATTTGCTTAAGAAATCTGCTTTAAAATACAAAATTTACATTTTAATTTAATAAAAATTAGAAAATTTACAGGATTTTACGGTAAAAATCTAAGAATTTTTTACTCTAGCAGCGCGCTTTTCAATTGCCGATCTCATTACGCGTTTACGACTTTTTGAAAGTCGTGTTATTCGATTTATTTAAAGCGCTTTAATATTATTTAATATTTCCTACCCAAAAGATTATTTAGGAATTTATATTATTACTGTATTAGCAAGCCACGGTGGTATGTTACAAGAGATATGCCGTATGAAACCGATATGACGTTGGCTTTATTGAAGCAAATTGTTCGATTTGGATTGTTGTTGGGTAGTAGAATTCTAGTCGTTAACGTCAACCTTTATCATGTATCCGTACTCCTGGTATAAAAGTTATTGCTGTAATAGAAAACGTGAATTTGTTACGGATTCTTTACCCGGTAGACTTTGAAAATCGAGACCGGATACGGAATACGATTAAAAATTGACCCCCCCTTCCCCGGCATTGTCACCGAGTCGCAATAAGTAATTGGAAGTTTAAAAGACCGAAGACGAGTAAATATTATAAAATATATCACCTTGTGGTACCTTATATTATATATTTAGTAGAAAGCACTTAATGCGGCAAGTCATTCTTTAGCAGTGGAATTAATTAACGATAATGGCTGCTAAGTGATTAAAAGAAATTTAATCGAGCAGTCGCCGTGTGAATAGCGAATTAAGATTTATATTGTTACTATAGAAGCATCTCGGCAAATCATAAAAGATGAAGCCAATTTATTATCGTAAGCTTTAGAATAAATAGAAGTAAGTGTCGTATCTACTTTCTGTATGTGATGTTCTAATTTCTTTAGTGCATTTCTTTAGTGCTTTGACTCGTGTTTATACTTGGACTTATTACTTTTTGTTCTTGGACTTGGGCTCGTGTTTATACTCGAACTTGGACTCATCTTTTATCTTTGTTCTTGGACTTGGACTCATTACCACTCTTCTTGGACTTTGACTCGTTTATACTGATACTAGACTCTGATTTGTGCTTGTATTTGTATTATTACTGTACAAATAATTAATTTACAAGAATTGCAATCATTTACATTTAAAAGAAAAACACAAGTCGAGGTACAAGTACAGTTTTCACACGTACTTGCAATTGCTATTTAAATAATATAAATTATAGAAATTACCATTAATTAATTAACGAGAAATACTTAGGTTAAGAGCAAAATTTCTTCACCCCACCTCGTCACTTCAATTAGAAATTTATTCGTAAAAATGTAAATAAAGCTGTTATTTAATTCGAGGCATGTTATGGATTAAGACTTGATTATGAATTTGAAGTTGTTTAAATTTGCAATTTAACAAAACAGATTTATTCCCTCGGCTTCATTTATCTTTATGCCAAATATAATCTGGAACCCGGCAGAATTTCAAGAAGGTAGTGAAATCTGTACATCCGGTCACGTATTTCGTAGAGAGTAGCATCTAAACCAAAGTTGGATGATCATAAGGTGTATAAAAGACTAACCGTAGTGATGATGACTTGCTCCATAACTCAAATATATGTCCGTCTTTCTGTCTGTACGCCCGCTCGAACGTGTTCTTAACTACGTTATATATTTTACAAATACGAACCGGGCTTTCATTGCTGTAATTTACGGATGTATTACGTTTATACTGATACTATTGTAAATAATTTCTTCAGAATGGATTCTTCTTACATTTAGACCTTTTTTTTTTAACTCTCTCCTTTCCCTGGACTATCGAGGGGCCTTTCAGGGAGCCTATTTCGCAGAGTGCCATTCGTCTTAGTTTTTACATTTATACAGGAGTGAGGCCTTGAGATATAAGAGGCTTGTTTAACCTATTCGGCCTTTAAGGGGCCTCAGAAAGATAACTATCCGTGGCCTTCCTCCATACAACGAATGCTCCGTTTTAGAATGAGATATTGAAAATTATAAACAGATTTTTTTTAGTTTATCGGACGTGGAACTATAATTTATTTGCATTCCGAAAGAAAATGGTTTTTTATGTTACATCGTTTGTCCAATAATAAGCTCGTATAGATGCCGAAATTCTCAAATATCAAGAGCTAGTGCTCTTGATATTTGAGAATTTCGGCTTTATTCTTGTAAAATTTGGAAGTTGTCACATTCGTGTATGCTATATTGAAGGCATTAAAGAAAAAGTTTAAGAGAAAGGTCTCAAATGAAGGCAAAGTAAAGGGAAGAAAACAAATTTAAAGACATTTAATTAATTAATTAAAGTACAATTCGAATAAAACCTTCTAATTACGTCCGACAGTTACGTCAGTTTGCAAGATGGTGTCGTATGCAGTTTACTCTACTACCTTGTAACCTTACCACAACATTCAGTGCTGTGGGGCTCTAGGCCCAAATATTGAGAAAATCCCTGAAAAATTATTGACAATCAAAACAAAATCTATTTAATGCGAGGCCTGTTAAACGCGAGGCCCTCTAAGCCACGTGATTTTTACCCTGCACAACCGCAGGATCTTGTGCAGCAAGGACCTTATTCCAATTTTTAAAAAAAAGGCCTCAAATAAAATTACACGTATGAAACATCAGATTTCAAGGTAAAGTACAAAGGAAAATACATTATAAAGGTCGAAGTACAGTGAATAATGAGCACTTAGTTTGCGATTATTGTAATGCATAAGCATCTTTTATTGCAGCTGCTAATTAGAGAGAAAGTAGTGTTAAAAATATCTTCTCTTATTGTAAATTTATTTAAATTATTTCTTTTTTAAAAAAAAAAACAAGCATAATTACGAGTGTTTAGTGTCACGAAGTGCCTTGATAAACAGTCATAAGTAGGAATTAAGAACGAGATCCGCCATAACCCGAAGTGAATTTAGTACGAAGGAACAAAGGCAAAACCGAAATCTGAAAGAATAAATTCGGAATTTATTGAAAAATTGATTGAACGAATGCCTTAAAGGACTCATATTCTTTATTTCCTCTACGAATATTCTCTAATCGATATACTAGAAACAGTAATTTTAATATAATTCGATGGTTTTTCCCGTCGTAACCATTGTTAATTTAATAATAAAGTTTACGTGGAGGGGGAGGACACGCGATTACTCGGAAAATATTTCGAATAAATTATAATTTTATGTATTTTTTTTCAAGCTTAATACTCTTCTATTCATTAACATCGATGTCTTGGAGGGGGAAAAAAGAAGCATTAAGTTGTGAAGCTGAGGTAAGAGAGAAGTCTGTAGGATGCTGTAAACTAGCATCATCTGGTCTTGTGAATTCTCAATATGTTCGGTACCTACTGGAAGCAGCTGCTGGTCTCGACTTTTACCCTTCACGATATGAAATCCGTGAGAATTCAGTTTAGTTTCATCAGAAAAAAATGACTTTATTTTCATGTTTTCCATATCTTCTTTACCATTTTTTCCCCTTCTTCTTCTTCGACTTCTCCTCTCCATCTCTTTACAACTCTGCACTTTTCTCGTTGCTGTGTAGGAGTAATTCGTTTTTCGAGCGATATGCATTTAGATAGGATTACAAACGTATCTACAACGGATAATTTTCCTATTCGTGTTTTTTAAAATTGTAGATACGCTTCGATTTCTGTATACTTATCGTCTACGAAATTCACAAGAGTATAAAAGAGTTATTGCTCTACTCGCTTTTTGATTGATTAACGTTATTTTTTCGATATCCTTTTACTCCAAACTGTCGAAATTTTACGTTCGTTTTATTGTAAACAGGGACAGAAAGGCAGGAGACGAAAAAAGTACAACCCACCGAGTAGATAAAACCACCAAAGACTGGTATTGATAGTTGTCGTGGGTTCGACTCTCACCCTCGGGTTGCCACGTAAAGTTTTCCAGGTTTTCTTCAATTTTGTAACACTTAAAAAGGGGCCTTTCCGTAGAAAGTCCTCCCGTGGAGCATCCGCCTCAGAAGATCGCAGTAACCAAATAAACCTAAACCCGAAACTATAGCCTAAGGCCTCGTTATATGGGCCTTCGAAGAATAGCGGTGGTTTTGTGCATTGTACAAACATATCCTTAGGATCTCGAAGGGCCTCAGACACGTATAAATATAGACTATGTTTAAAAACTAGATTATTGGAATAAGGTAACTCAACACGTGGGTGATCTGCCATGGGGGTGTCTCCCGGGAGGACTTTCAATGAGTAACTGGGCACTATTTACTTGATAGATTCGTAAAGGAAACCCCACCTGATCAGCCCGTTGGTGGGGCGCTAACCCACGACCGGTATACGGTGTGCTATTCTCTCGGCCACTTATTCCTTAAGGGGCCTTAAATATATGCTTATCAATACTCATTTTGTCCACTACTCGAAATCCAACACTAGCGAGGATGCCAGTTTCTATACAACAAGCGATACGAAATTTGTATAAAAGAGGCCTCGAAAATCCATACTCGCGTACAGCCTCGAACACCATTTCTGCGTGGGGCCTCGTAGTATGAAAATAGTAAAGGCTACTTCATAGGCCTCGATTCCCAATATTTCTCAAGTTAAACTCTAGAACAGCCGCTTCTCATTTTTACACTCCACTCCTAGGGCCTCCTTAGGGCCTCGATAGCCAATATTTCTCAATTTAAACGCCAAGTTATTTCTGATACCACCGTATCATCAGGTGCTTGCAACAATACGAAACGATGATGACGGGCATCGGTTAATTGTTCATTAATGAACACATCAGTTAACATGATGAAGAAGATATCAGTAAAGTTTTATTTGATACCTTTACTCGCGTAATTCACTAATAATTTACTCGTGCACGCTTTGCCTCTGGCAATACCTTTTGTGTTATTAAACTGATAAAAGTGTTTGATTTTCCTTATACGACGTTACATATTTTTATTCCTTTTGTTGAAATATTTATTCTCTTTTACTTATTCGTTTCTTTGTTAGAAAATTCAACTCTCTCTCTCTCTCTCTCTCTTTTTAAAATTTATTCTTTTAATTAAAATTAATTAACTTGATGATCATAACGGCAGAAACGATGTTTCTTTCAGGTTAAAAACCTAAATAAATTACTTTTATTCGTTTAACCTGGAGCTTATTAGTAAATTTTCTTCGTGTTTTCTTTCTCTTTACTTCAAGTTAAAGCATAAATATTTTATACATTGATTATTTTTCGGGGTGGCCCAAAAGCCCTTAATCCTATCTTGTAGTGTTAAACGGCGACGAGTAATCCGTAAAAGTGTAATTTCGATAGTCGAGTAATAGGGTAGAGGTTTGGGCCACCTACATATTTATAAATCGAATAATTATCTGTATTTCTACAGAGACTACTTACCAATTTACCAAATGCCTGTATTAAATAGGGAATAAGTATATTTTTAAACCACTTCAATTACTCGAAATTACAATTTTTTATTTATTTATTTATTCTCTTGTCAGAATTTTAGCGAAGATTTATGTAAAGTTATTTTAAAATATTTTTTTTATTTTTTATTTTTTTCCTCTATTCGTATTCGTTGATAAACAAAAATTGAAAAGCCTTAAAATAATTCAAATGTTGTTTACTTAGAAACGATAAATTTAATGAATTTTCTTGTATTTCGTTATCTGTGTTTGATGTTTTCTATTGTTTGCATTTTCCCTTCCATACAATACGATGAAAGAGAGAAATTGCAAAATTCAATTATGCTAACTTAATAATATATTTGTAGTTTGATTTTTCCTATCCGGGAATAAAGTATTCAGTCGAGCGTTTATTCATACTGTTGCTCTTTTGCTATCATAATAATATTCCTTTCACGTCGGTATCGCTTATAACGCATCTTTGCTACCACTGTATCGTAAATTACGACGATATAACATAGTAATTTACGATACGGGATGAAATAATAGCTTGGAAACTATGATATGGAGTGCGAATCACGTCGACTACTACACATTTTATCTACCGGTACGATAAAACCCCGATATAACGCAAAACTAGTGAAGTAGATGTTTACAAGTGTATGGGGTAAGCTATATCGGGGTTTTGTAAATGGCGTTAGTTAGATTGATTCACCATAAATACAGTCGATTCTCCATTTATTAAACTCTTAAATCGAGAGTTTGCTGTATACATAAACATCGAGTTCCAATAAAATTATTCGTTATGTCCGGGTGGTTACTGTATCAAGATTCCGTTATATCGAATGTATAAATGTATCAACGAGAATTGTGTATTGTAACGAAGTTTACCGAAATTGTTTGCGATACTTCGGTTTAGCGCCAGACACTCAATTTCTGAGACGGCACTAAATCGAAATTTGTACACGGAGCAGACGTCTGCATATATCGAATTTAAATCTGTACGTTTTCTGAGGGGGAATTTCCATTACGAGTGACGTGAGTTTCGACTAATGGGGATGGAAGTGACGTGGCGGTAAATTTAAGATATTCTTCCTCGTAGGGCCCAAGTTACATTGTACAACATTTTGTAATAATCACATTTTAAATTATATTATTTAAACGCGTACAATAACTCGGATACTCCTTGTAAATGGCATTATTCTGTTTAATGATGTTTATGCTGCTCCATGATATCAATTGGGGAATGGTGCAGTAACTCTTGTGATTCGGTTTCTGTTGATGGATGAACGTAATACGAATATAAGCTTTAAATAGTGTTCTATTTAGCGAATTGTGATCTTAGCAGTTTTCAATTTTCGCTTCTCTTAATGGCGTTTGAAGTTCGTGCGAATTAAAAGAGAATATTGTGTAATAGACAGATAACGGAGCTATTAATTGATATTGTTCATTTCAGTGTTATCGTTGCGTTCAATCAAATATATTAAAATCATTCAGATTAATAACTCGATCAGTTAAAACCGGTAAACAGTATGACGTGGCAATTGAAGTTCCTTCACAAATCCATTCAGAGAATACCAAAAATCAGCAAGGATACTAAGCACGAAGATGAGTGGTTCCTTCACAAATCCCTTCAGAAAATACCAAAAATCAGCAAGGATAGTAAGCACGAAAATGAGTGGTTCCTTCACAAATCCATTCAGAGAATACCAAAAATCAGCAAGGATACTAAGCATGAAGATGAGTGGTTCCTTCACAAATCCCTTCAGAAAATACCAAAAATCAGCAAGGATAGTAAGCACGAAAATGAGTGGTTCCTTCACAAATCCATTCAGAGAATACCAAAAATCAGCAAGGATACTAAGCACGAAGATGAGTGGTTCCTTCACAAATCCCTTCAGAAAATACCAAAAATCAGCAAGGATAGTAAGCACGAAAATGAGTGGTTCCTTCACAAATCCATTCAGAGAATACCAAAAATCAGCAAGGATACTAAGCACGAAGATGAGTGGTTCCTTCACAAATCCCTTCAGAAAATACCAAAAATCAGCAAGGATAGTAAGCACGAAAATGAGTGGTTCCTTCACAAATCCATTCAGAGAATACCAAAAATCAGCAAGGATACTAAGCACGAAGATGAGTGGTTCCTTCACAAATCCCTTCAGAAAATACCAAAAATCAGCAAGGATAGTAAGCACGAAAATGAGTGGTTCCTTCACAAATCCATTCAGAGAATACCAAAAATCAGCAAGGATACTAAGCACGAAGATGAGTGGTTCCTTCACAAATCCCTTCAGAAAATACCAAAAATCAGCAAGGATAGTAAGCACGAAAATGAGTGGTTCCTTCACAAATCCATTCAGAGAATACCAAAAATCAGCAAGGATACTAAGCACGAAGATGAGTGGTTCCTTCACAAATCCCTTCAGAAAATACCAAAAATCAGCAAGGATAGTAAGCACGAAAATGAGTGGTTCCTTCACAAATCCATTCAGAGAATACCAAAAATCAGCAAGGATACTAAGCACGAAGATGAGTGGTTCCTTCACAAATCCCTTCAGAAAATACCAAAAATCAGCAAGGATAGTAAGCACGAAAATGAGTGGTTCCTTCACAAATCCATTCAGAGAATACCAAAAATCAGCAAGGATACTAAGCACGAAGATGAGTGGTTCCTTCACAAATCCCTTCAGAAAATACCAAAAATCAGCAAGGATAGTAAGCACGAAAATGAGTGGTTCCTTCACAAATCCATTCAGAGAATACCAAAAATCAGCAAGGATACTAAGCACGAAGAAGATGAGTGAGGTTCCTTCACAAATCCATTGAGAAAACAACAAAATACAGTAAAAATATTTGAAAGTATTAGTGAAGTTCCTTCACAGACACATTAAAAGAATATCAAATAACAACAGAAACATTTGAAAGTACAAAAAAGGGGAGTGAATTCCTTCACAAACCCATTAAGAAAATAAAAATCAGCAAGAATACTTGAAAGTACGAGAAAGTGAGTGAGGTTTCTTCATAAATCCATTAAGAGAACATCAAAAATCAGCAAGGAAGAGTAGAGTATGCTCTCGATTATCCGGTTTACGTATTATTCGTGCTGCTAATGATGGAGATGAGTATTAACGCACTCCAACAAAATCCTCGATGAAGCAGTCGTGCGTATTCGTATACATTGGTGAACCAGCTAGATCTTCGCACGTCATTACTCATTTTTTACGTGCTTCAGACCACTATTAGTGACCATAACTTCTTACTAGAGGGGTGAAAACACTTGACTTCCAGGTACATCACTAAAATTCACTAAAATTCTACAAAAATCTTCTTTAAATATTCTAAACGTGAGAATCTCGGTTAGGACCTTTAGAAATTCTACTTTAGAGTCGTTAAGTATTAATTTCTAAAGATTAAGGTCAGTTACATTGTTATTCGTAATTGTGTAAATATAGAATACTTTTCTGTTAGTTTCTCAATGAAATACATGAGTGTTCGGATTATCCGTATTTCTCGATTATCCGTGTTTGCAGGAAGTAAACTAGTCAAAATTTCAAGACAAATGAAGTTCTCTTATCCCTCGTGTCGTATATCATTTACCTTGGTACTCTCTTACTTTCACAATCAAGTACTGTGTAATATGTGCTTCGGATTGTCGGTGTTTCTCGGTAATCCGTGCAACGTCTCCCCGCCATTACCACGGATAATAGAGTATACATTAGTCAAAAATTCCTCTTATTCTTCTCGTCGTATATCAATCTCTCCAAGGTAGTCTCTCTTACTTCCGCAATAAAGTATAGCGTAAGTTTCCGGTTAACCGTGCATTGTCGCCCCAGCATTAGCACGGATAATCGAGCTTATAATTTATTAAAATCCAACACGGTTCTTTAATAAACGCATCACAGAAGACACCAGGGATTAGTAAAAAAAAAAAAAAAAACAAAAAGGAAAAGTTAGAAGAACAGGAGGAATAGAGTTCTCTGGTAACGACATTAAGAGTATATTACAGACGGAAATCCATAACAAAAATAATGGTGTTAATGGTAAAAATTGATAGATAGATACGAGAGGAAAGAAATAAACAATGGGGAAAAGAATATTTGGATTGCATCAAGAAAAAAATAACGATAACAGTTACAGTGACAGATAGTTCGCAACAAGACAGATACAAAGATAAGACGATAGAATAGACTAGAAATGACCATAACAATAGTTAGATAGAAGAAACATTTGGCCATTTTTTTATAAAGAACAAATTAACTCAGATAATTAGAAAGGGATAATAAATCCTCCTTAATACACACACACACACACACACACACACACACACACACACATATATAATATATATATATATATACACACACACAAAAAAACAGCAGAAAGAAAATATAATTAGCTAAAATGTAGGGATTGTTGGAAATTAAAATTCTATAGGAAAAAAAAAGAATAAAATTTGCCATTTTATATTAAAATTCAGTTTAAATTAAGTACAATAGAAACAGAAGAAAAAAATTACTTTACACTTATTAATCTTTGTTAATTATAACAAATTCCGGATTAATTTTTGCTGCCAATTCTTTGTTTTTTTTTTCTTTCCTACCTTCGTCATGATTTTTAAAACTGTTCCGTAATTACAGTGCGTGCGTGCGTGTGTATGTCCGTCTCATTTGTGGAATTATACTCGTTAATCTAATTTTATTAATACTATTTATTATCCAGCCTTTTTACTTTACGTTCTTCTTACGCGGATTATACGATAAAATCGAGCAAAAATTGTTTTAAAAACCTCATTTTTTTAAACCCGTTTAATCCGTTTAGATATTTAATATATTTAAATAAGATAAGAGGAATAATTTTTTTTAAAAAATACGGGGGTGCGCATTATACGACGAATCGGGTAGAAATTTCTTTTTTCTCCCTTCCCCCTTTCTTCCACTTTAACTCCACTTAGAAAATATCAAAAACATTTGTTTAATAAAACAAAGAAAAATAAAAAAAAGGAAATAAAATTAAATTTCGTACGAAAATGGGAATTTTTCAAATGCATCTGAATGGGTAAATATTAAGTATACAGGGGGATAGAAAGGAAAGTAAAGGCACTTAACGTCATAAATTTTTAATCGTTAAGTTCAAATTAAATAATCGTATATTATTTTTCTAACTCGGGAAGAAATGCATAATAAATTTTTTATTCGCTACTCCATTGTAGGATTATAAATATTACATTTGCATAATTTTTTGGGAGGACCGTGCTTCCACCCTCTTATATAGGAAAAAAAATGCTAAATACCCCCATAGTGAATATTAAACACATTAAAAATTTTAAAATACAGGTACTACCTACACCCCTTTACATACCTTTCCATACCCTTTACACATCTTCTACATACCTTTTATTATTATTATTATTATTATTAAAGTAGAAGAAGAGGGGGGTAAGCTTAAATTCTATAGAAACTAAAAATATCTTCGTGTTTTAACCATAGATAGATTAGTTTCGATGAATAAAAACCCTTCGTTTAAAATATTTAAATGGTAAATTCTGATTATCGGACCACCCCTGTATATCGTAGTTCTTTTCTAAGGTGTGTTCTTCCACGTTTCTTCGTGTGTTAATTGCTATAAACGTGTTTATCTAATGTTTATTTACGATTAACTAAATGTCTTAACAAAATTAAAATGTGTGTAGCGGTCACCTCTAAACAGAGGACAATTTTTTCAGAAACTTGTTTATTTATTCGAAGAAAAGTGGGTACAAAATAACCTCCAAACAACGGCCACCTACAGTTAACTGCCATGTCTTTTTATGTTCCTGTCAGTGGCCGTTGTTTAGAGGTTGGCTGTATTTTTTTGTAGGTGGATTTTAGAATTGGCCTTAAGCTACAATACTAATCCCTTTTCTTCTATTAAATAACAATAAGTTTAGAAGCATGATACCTTGAGTTATTGCCTTATTAAATACTTTAAAGGCCCTAATTAGCTAACAGCTTACTAGGGCCTTTACGAGATGATAGAGAGGTAGAGACTCTGTAGAAAGATACAGCTCCTAGAGATGTAAAGAAAGATAGACTGTGTAGAGGTATTAAAAGGTAGAGAACACCGTAGAGACTCTGTACAGAGGTAGAAAACACTGTAGTCAGGCTCTGTAGAGAGATAGAGGCTCCGTGAAAGGCCTCTAAAGCTCTCTACATAAAGCTTTTATTTGTAACTTATTTCGTATTTACATTAAATATTATATTTGTTCAATATTGAAAAAAATTGTTAAAATTAATTTGTATTTCACATCCAAAAGTATTGTTTCATTCATTTATAAAACTCGAAACCAGAAAGAATCACAAAAGATAAAATATGGTTTACTTTTATTTGCATTTAATCTTATTCAAAATATCAAAAACACCTGGAAAAAAAGAATTTCTAATTTTTCATAAAATGTAGAAAATCTTTCCTTATCTGATTTCTTGAAAGATTTTAAAGAATTTCTCAAAGAATTTCTTGAAAGCTGCTGTAAAAAAGCAATAAAACATCTAAGGACAGTCCACGTCTCAGAAAGATTTAACATTTTATTGTTTTATTCAATTAGAAAAAATCCATTTATAAAGATGAATAATTAATTTGCTACTTAAAAATTAATTTATGTACATATATTTGTAGATAATCCAGTCTCAAACCTGCCAACGAAAGCTATGTTTTTTTTATATGTGGTCGTCGTTCAGAGGTTTGACTTATAGCTTATATAAACATGTTTTTTAAATATATTTATTTATTTATATGGTGGAAAACACTGTTCATTTATTTACACAATAATTTATGTTAGAAATTAATATGAAAAGTATTGGACGTTAAATAAATGGGATTAAAGTCATTGTGTTTCCGTGTTAAACGATACAATGCTGATTCACACTGACTATAATTCTATTTATGAACATCGAGTGATTAAAATGAATCTTTGCACCTATACTATATAATTTTACAGATTTAGTGACTTAGTCTCGTGTAATCACCCATTTTGATCAACCTATGTTAGTAAATAAAACTATAGTCACTGTGCACCCGTGTTAAACGATACAATGCAAGTGCACACTGTGACTATTATCCTGTTTACAATGAAAACGAGTGAGTAAACGAGACTATAGTCACTGTGCACTCGTGTTACAAATGACACTGTAAATTATGTGTTCGGTGACTTTTTGGTCATCCTGTAGAACGTAATTATAAAAGCAGATGTATAATGAGGATTTCTAAAGTTAAGTTTTCATAATTTTGATATTTCAAATGACTGAAAATGGAAATTTAAATGGTTGGGATTTAAATATATAATGTTAAATAAACAGAGTATTAGACGCGACGTAAAATATATTGATTGTTAAACACCGTAAAATGTAAGTTAAGCGTAACATAAAATATATTAAATAATAAATAAGGAATTAAATAGGGACTTGTATAAACTGTTCGGAAGAGATTAAAACATTTGAAATTTCTTTTCTGAAACCAAATACAAAAATAATATCTTTTAAGTTTTAATCTGTAATTTCTGATTAATCTTCTTACTACAAACGTCACTTCCTATCTTCTACGGATTACTTTATCTTATACCATCCTCCAGAAATTGTAAGTTAAGCTTTCTTCAATAAGGGCCTTTCGGAGACGACGAAAGGCCTAGTCTGCTTATCCTTTCAAGCCCTATTTACTTTTTTAAGTGATTAAATTTGATAAAAATAAGGTTTATTTTACACGAGAAATGTAGTCGGATGAATGATTTTTTAATGTTTTTGAGGCCCATATAAAGTGAGGCCCCAACGAAAGGCTCTAGTGTTTGTCTTAAAGAGTAAGAAATGAATGGGATATGTGTTTGAGCCTCTATAAACAGCCCTTTGTGAGAGGGCCTTCCCTCTACAGGAATGTCGACAGGGGAGGAGCTAGAGATTTTTCCCTTCACGAGAAAACGTAGAGGCCCTATCCTTATAAATTAATATTATTTTTACTAGTACTAATAGAGTATAGTAGAAACTATGTGTAGGAAGTATAGTAGAAACTATGTATAAGAAGCATAGTAGAAACTATGTATAGGAAGTATAGTAGAAACTGTGTATAAAGAAAGTATAGTTTAGTAAGTATAGTAAGAAGAATTCCACTTTATACTTAGTTTCTACTGGTGTTAGGAAGTTTCTCCTATTCTCTATCTGATTACTCGATATATTTTAATGTTGATATTCTGACAACAATAATTTTTCATTGCTCCTCTTCACCGAATATAGAAATTAAAATGGACATAATGAGAGACAATTAAGGGAGAAGACATTTGACTCATCATTTTACTTAAAGATAAATTGAAGCAAATTTTTCTAACCGTCGAGCCCTTCTACTCCCGAATTGCATCTAATCAATACGTGTGACAAGATATATAACTGCAAGAATATAAAGTTACTGTATTAGATTTTATGGGTTCTGCTTCAACACATATTTAATACACTATAAAATTCGATCAATTATATTTTTATAGGCGCTTAATTTACGGGTAAAAATAATTAATTTGCGCGCCTGACTTTTTTTTTCTTTACAATTTAATTAATTGAATAATTTATGATAATACAAATAAATTAGGGGGTGGGTAATTCGTTTTTATTGTTTTCTTGCATGTTTTATTGCTTAAAATGGATTTTTTTCAAGTGGAAAAAAATGTATCTGGATGTTTATAAATGCATCAACATATCTCTCCCTCTTCCTCTCTCTCATTTACTGCATTGTTTTCTGATTCCTTTTTTATGCTAATTATGCCCAGATGTGCTATTTTCATTATTTGTCATGCAAATTACACGAAATTAAAAACAAAAACAACAGTAAAATTTCCTTTAAAAGATCTCATCCTTAGTTAAATTTGATTTAGATATTACTGTTTATGATTACAGAATTTCCTCCCCTTATATTTTTTTCCTGAATTAAAATTTAATTGAATATATTCTCTCCTTCCTCTTCTTCTTCTTCTTCTTCTTTTATCCATAAAATTGTATCATTAGAAATTAAAGAAAAGAATAATAATTTATAAAAAAAAAGAAGAAAAAATACATTCAACAAACTGAATTACTACAGTGTATAGATCAAGGGAGAGAGAGAAAAAATATGAAGTAACAGTAAAAATAATCAGAGGAGAAAAAAATTATCTAATTAATTTCTAGAAATTTTCTACAAATTTCCCATCTAATAGCTTATAATTAAATTATTCATTCTGTTAATTGTAACTTTTTAAATATAATTTTTTTTTGTGTGTAAGAAATTATTAAATTATTAAATAATTTCTTTGGGGTATGAAATAAATAAATAAATAAATAAAATTTTGGGTGAAAGAATGATTTAAATAACACACTTCAAGTGGGTTAAATCACTATTGTTTACAGTTAAATGGATCAATTGGGGTGAAATTTCTCTAAAAGTAAAAGTGAAAATATGTAAAATGTGTGAGAAAATGATTAAATTCGGGTGAAATTTCATAAAGTTAAATAAAAATCTGTTGAAATCTCAGAAATTAATATTAAAAATGGGTAAAACTTCAAAGAAAAACAAAATACAATAGATAAAATTGTAAAAAAAAATGAAAAACAAACATTATTTATTAATAGAAATATCATTTAAAATTATTTTGATACGTAATCCTTATATAAATACTTCCTTTCAGGATTAACAAAAGGAAAAATTAGAAAAAAAGTTAAAATAAAAAATAAAAAAATGGGAAGAATAAAAATTCACTCCCGAAATGATCACATTATAAGGAATGAGTTACCGAAAAAAAGTTCACGTTGACGAACGGTGACCGGAAATCCGGTTAGTTTGTGGATAACCATCCTCCGAAAGTTGAGGGAGTCAGTGTTTCGGGTTGGTGTGGTTAGAGTAAGATGCTGTCTCTCGTCACAGTCACTACTATAGTATTAACCGGTGAGTAATGCTTCGATTTAATAAATATTACGGTTATAAATCGACGTTATAACGGGTAAAAAACGTCACATATTACTATACAATTTGATTTAGCGTAATTATTAATTGTCATTTTCCCTTTACTTTAATTCGTCGTATCGTAATGACGTTTATATACCCGCGATTTAGCGTACGGTGTACGTTTATTTTCTACATTATTCACTTAATAATTGTAAATTTTAATTTATTGTACGCATTATTATTCTGTTAATGGGTGATATATGTATATATTTTTTTAAAAAAAACTGTGAAAGTAAGCGTTAAATTTATGGTTTTTTAAGCGTAATTTTAGTATGGAGCACGCGTTGACTGTGTAAACTTTACAGAATAATTATCGTGTGTGAGTTGTATAAGGGAACAATACATAAACAATGGAGAAAGAAAGTGAAATATCGTTATGTTTGTATATGGGCAATTTAATTAAATTGTTTATACTGCCATAAAAAGATCCAACGAGTCAGCTGGAACCAAGGTCTTTAATGACGTTAGCACTGGAAGATTTTTCAACTTTCACTTCTTGTATCCGGTCTTCTTTCCATTCTTCTATTCTTTTATTTAATTAATTATGATCAATTTCGATCGTGGCTCCTCCTTTAAAACATTACCAGAGATTCTCCCCTTCGCTCCGAACTTATTCCACCGGATCCGGAACCGTTTTGCATAGAGCCGATCACGTGAAGCCGTTGCAAAATTCGATACTGCCCTCGAGTAATTTATACATTGGCTCCATCTGTCAAATAATGAGGCAATTATTTCGATATGTTATTAAATTTTTATTGCTTACGACCCGTTCGATTCCTTAAATAATACTTAATTGCTTGGCGAGGGGGTGAAGTAGTAAGTGATACCACGGTTCACTCCCTTGCCCTCCTCTCTCTTTCTATTATTCTTTGTAAAATGGAAGATAGATTTACATGAAAGCCTTTAGTTTTTTCGTAAATGCCAACTGATCTTGCTGATTTTTTTCTTTTGTACTTTTATTTTTGATACCGCCAACGCCCCGTCTGTCAAACACTAGAGAACACAGTCTTAACTGGAAAGGCTTATTTTGGAATTATGCCAATGCTGTTGATTTTGTTAAATGTAACACATCATTCTTTATCTTGATGGGTTCAAATTTTAATCAAATTCTTTACTGAATGTTATTACTACTTGATTGGATTTATGAACTGTAAGAGTTATAAATGTCAATTCGAATTGTGGTGGAGGGGTGAAGGGGGGATGCTTCCTTCGATAAGAAGATGCGAATTATAATGGAATTTCTCGAATGTGTTTTATCAATAATGATTAATTTTGATGCCGAGGGTTTTTTTTCCGGAAGGATTGAGTAATTGGCTTTCATAATCGAATGTTTTCCCCCTATTCCCATTTGTCTGCTATACAATTATTTTACTTATTCGTGTTGAACTTTATGTCATTTCCAGTCGGAGCCGGATTTAAATTTGATGTATGCCCCGCGCTACAACATATATCAGGCCCTACGCTACAACACACAAGAGGCCTTTTCTCTTTTACCAAATAAACTGTCGTCGAGGCTCCTCGTAACGTCGTAACACGCTGCTGCCTGTGTTTAGCTCGTTACTTAAATTTGGCTCCTGTTTCCACTTATAAATTTATCGTGATTTTAATTATTTACTAACATAGAACAGTAAATTTGATTTATTATCTTCTCTTCTCCATTCGTAGTAATGCATTTCGTCTTTTCTAATCAAAGAAAATTAGCCATATTGTCGACTTTTGATTTCAGCTGATTGATATATTTCTAGACGTGTAACAGGATGCTGTAGCCGGATACTTGGAAAAACATAAAAGTCACTCGGGTGTATTGTAACATACGCATTAATCGCTGTTAATTTATATAATTGACAATAAT
The DNA here is from genome assembly GCF_030686945.1 of Centruroides vittatus. Lineage (NCBI taxonomy): Eukaryota > Metazoa > Arthropoda > Arachnida > Scorpiones > Buthidae > Centruroides > Centruroides vittatus. The sequence continues at coordinate 362,414 of NW_027121735.1, forward strand.
TTAATGTCTTATTAAACTGTTCCCTGTTTAAATTGAGGGCCCAGTGTAGTTTAAAACAGCGTTAAAGTTTGTATTATACGTTTTAAATAATTAAATTTGTTTAAAAATAAAAAAGGCCTAAAAGATCTTAATATACGAGAAATGCATCGTTTGTAACACGTGTTTTTGAGGCCCGAATTTTTTCGGGCCTTGTGATGTGTCTTATTCAGAATTAAATTGATTATACTAACCACTAAAGATTGATTTAGTTAATGTGGGCTTTGAAATATCAATATAAATTTTTAAAACTAGAGGCCCATTTCAATATACGTTTCTGAGGCCTTTATTATATTAAAACAAACAAAACAGTATTTAAAAGATTGCATTATACATTCTAAATTTTAAAAAAATTGATATAAATAAAAGGGGTTTCCTTAGAGAAAGATTAATTTGTAATAAATGTTTTTGAGGCCCCGCAAAGATCTGAGTCAAAAAGCCCCATTGGCCTCTCCTATTTACAAATAATTCGATTAACTTGTGTTAATCACTCGTTTATTTTAACTTTCGTAAGTGTATCGACAATATAAATTTTTAAATACAAGCGGAGAAGGCCTCATTCCAGCGTTAAATTATATTTAGAAAAATAAACAAAATAGCGTTAGAAATTACATTATATACCCATTATAAGGTCTTTTTTTTACTGAGCTACTTAAGTGTGAGGCCTCAGCAAATAGATGCTTTAAGGCCTGTTCAGAATTATTATTATTATTATTGTTTTTTGTTATATTAAAGCAAAAGTTTCTGCCAAATGTCAAAAAAATAAAATAAAATTGGACATTGGACACGATTTATCACAATTTCTTTCTAACACGTGATGAATTTTTTTACCTTTTTTTGTGTGTCCTCTTCTACGTGTGATGCCCTGCTGCTAGTTAGGTAAATGCCAAGCCATCGGATGCCAGAAATGCTAATAATTTCAACTTTATGTAATTTGATTATAATGTTAAGTTAAAGTATAAGAATTATCGAGTAGAAGTAAGGAAGGGAAAAAAATCGATCAGTTCAAAATTTGAATAACTAAAGGAAGAAGGGGAGGTGACATTTTCGTGTCATTTAATAGCATTTTAAAGCGTTAAACTTAAAAGTTTAAAAATGGCAAATATTAAAGCGATAAATGAATATTTTTCGTAATCCAAATCGAATTTTCTTCGCTGAAGTTTTGTAAACTTTGTATTTATTAATAACTAGCCGCGTGTGCAGGGATTTCGAGGGCGTTTTTGGGTGCGTAGGGGAGCGTTAGGCAATTGCTTGGGACCCCATACCAATCTTAAAATATTTCCTCCAAAAAAATTAAGTGTCTGAAGTCGACACTGTACTTGGGGCCTCCTAATTTAAATTTGCCTGGGCCCCATGAAGCTATAATGTGCCAGTAATAAAGGATGGTTGTACTTTCAGTATTGTTTTAAGGAGTTTAAGATAGTTCCGCGTGTCTGGTGTTGTTCAGGCTTTAAGTGGGTGGGGGGATTGGTAAGATCGGGTTTTAAGTGGGCAGGGGATTAATGAGGTTGAAAAACACAAATAATAAATTGCTCCGGCTAAAGTTAAGAGATAGTGGGCTTTAGAGGAGACCCCTCAGTATTTTTTCTACGGTGTCAAAAAATATTCGTGCCAAAGTTGATGCGGATAAGGTTCAACGGCGTAGAACCCTTTATATAGCGCTCATACATACATATTTTGACTCGTATGTATAGCAATATTTTATTATTTTCACTTAAAAACGGGCGAAAATTTTCATTTTTTAAAGATTTTCTCGCGTTAAAATTAATTTAAATAGTGTTTAATTACAGAAATCTTCACTCTCCCCCTCGTCATTTCAGTCATTTCCCTTCGAATAACGACTTTTTTCCTCTGTACCACTCTTTAATCCCTCGTTTTCTACGATCGCTGCCGATTCGAAAGATTAACTACGAAACAATGGGGAAAAATAAATAAATAAGTAAGAAAAAATATAAATCTAGATAATTCCTCGACCTCTTCGCACCGTCATTGAGCCGAAGGATGCGAATAACTAACTTGCCAAAAATATCTCCCTCACGTGTCTATTGTCTATTAAGTCATATCACTTTAATATCCAGGATTTCTAGTGTGCACGCTCGTCTATTTTTACATGTATTCCAGATAACGAGACTGCAGATAAGACCCTTAAAATCCCGGTATTTAAAGTTGGAACGAACGGATTTGTTTTTCCTCTCCGGAGTGATTAATGTCTCAACACGATGCTTGTAGGATTCTGTCGTACTCGATTACGAGACCCAAGAATGTTTTGATACTTCAAAACTTATCCTTTGTTTTGTTTAATGTTTACACAGGCAATGTTTAACGTCATTTAATATTTTCCCTTCTCTACTTTTACGTCAAACAAAGATTCTTTCCACTTCCTCATTAGTGAATAATATAGCACGGCATTAATCTGTATTACTTCTATTTCTCGTGTTTGTCTTCTGAATAATGTATTAAGGTTAAATAGTAATAAAATGGATTAGTAGTTTCATAAGTTACAACAAAGAACTTTGATGTATTTGCTTCGTAACGTCTTGTTTATTATTTTTTCTTTCTTTCTTTCCTGCTCGTTTCCACATTCTTGATGTTCTCTAGCAATCGAAAATTACTACTAAATTTGAATACACTCGATAACAACAGTCTACTGAGAGTAGTGTGTGTTTTATATTTTAATCGGCCCTAGACTAGCTGAGAAGTTGGATTCTTCACGAGGTGAGAACTCGGGCCCTAAACGAGCTGAGAAGTTGGATTCTTCACGAGGTGAGAACTCGGGCCCTAAACGAGCTAAGTTGGATTCTTCACGAGGTGAGAACTCGGGCCCTAGACTAGGTGAGAAGTTGGATTTTTCACGAGGTGAGAACTCGGGTCCTAAACGAGCTGAGAAGTTGGATTCTTCACGAGGTGAGAACTCGGGCCCTTGACGAGGTGAGAAGTTGGATTCTTCACGAGGTGAGAACTCGGGCCCTAAACGAGCTGAGAAGTTGGATTCTTCACGAGGTGAGAACTCGGGCCCTTGACGAGGTGAGAAGTTGGATTCTTCACGAGGTGAGAACTCGGGCCCTAGACGAGGTGAGAAGTTGGATTCTTCACGAGGTGAGAACTCGGGCCCTAGACGAGGTGAGAAGTTGGATTCTTCACGAGGTGAGAACTCGGGCCCTAGACGAGGTGAGAAGTTGGATTCTTCACGAGGTGAGAACTCGGGCCCTAGACGAGGTGAGAAGTTGGATTCTTCACGAGGTGAGAACTCGGGCCCTAGACGAGGTGAGAAGTTGGATTCTTCACGAGGTGAGAACTCGGGCCCTTGACGAGGTGAGAAGTTGGATTCTTCACGAGGTGAGAACTCGGGCCCTAAACGAGCTGAGAAGTTGGATTCTTCACGAGGTGAGAACTCGGGCCCTAGACGAGGTGAGAAGTTGGATTCTTCACGAGGTGAGAACTCGGGTCCTAAACGAGCTGAGAAGTTGGATTCTTCACGAGGTGAGAACTCGGGCCCTTGACGAGGTGAGAAGTTGGATTCTTCACGAGGTGAGAACTCGGGCCCTAAACGAGCTAAGTTGGATTCTTCACGAGGTGAGAACTCGGGCCCTAGACTAGGTGAGAAGTTGGATTTTTCACGAGGTGAGAACTCGGGTCCTAAACGAGCTGAGAAGTTGGATTCTTCACGAGGTGAGAACTCGGGCCCTTGACGAGGTGAGAAGTTGGATTCTTCACGAGGTGAGAACTCGGGCCCTAAACGAGCTGAGAAGTTGGATTCTTCACGAGGTGAGAACTCGGGCCCTTGACGAGGTGAGAAGTTGGATTCTTCACGAGGTGAGAACTCGGGCCCTAGACGAGGTGAGAAGTTGGATTCTTCACGAGGTGAGAACTCGGGCCCTAGACGAGGTGAGAAGTTGGATTCTTCACGAGGTGAGAACTCGGGCCCTAGACGAGGTGAGAAGTTGGATTCTTCACGAGGTGAGAACTCGGGCCCTAGACGAGGTGAGAAGTTGGATTCTTCACGAGGTGAGAACTCGGGCCCTAAACGAGCTGAGAAGTTGGATTCTTCACGAGGTGAGAACTCGGGCCCTTGACGAGGTGAGAAGTTGGATTCTTCACGAGGTGAGAACTCGGGCCCTAAACGAGCTAAGTTGGATTCTTCACGAGGTGAGAACTCGGGCCCTAGACTAGGTGAGAAGTTGGATTTTTCACGAGGTGAGAACTCGGGTCCTAAACGAGCTGAGAAGTTGGATTCTTCACGAGGTGAGAACTCGGGCCCTTGACGAGGTGAGAAGTTGGATTCTTCACGAGGTGAGAACTCGGGCCCTAAACGAGCTAAGTTGGATTCTTCACGAGGTGAGAACTCGGGCCCTAGACGAGGTGAGAAGTTGGATTTTTCACGAGGTGAGAACTCGGGCCCTAAACGAGCTGAGAAGTTGGATTCTTCACGAGGTGAGAACTCGGGCCCTTGACGAGGTGAGAAGTTGGATTCTTCACGAGGTGAGAACTCGGGCCCTAGACGAGGTGAGAAGTTGGATTCTTCACGAGGTGAGAACTCGGGCCGTAGACGAGGTGAGAGCTCGAATCCTAGAAGCTGACGAACTATAGCTCTAGACTAGATGCAGAATATATCCTTTCCTTTGAAAGTTTCAGTAGTGCAGTAATAAAAATCTAATTCTTTAACTGATTGCGGGTCTTCTAAAACACAGATCCTCGGCAGTGTCTTGTTTGCCTAGAAATAAAAGCATCGCCGAGCGAGACTATTGTAGCTTCCTCGCAAGGACTCGATATATTTACTCTACAGTATTTTTCTTATCCTTTTCAACATTCTCAACGTCTTCTATCTATCGAACATCACTACTACCCCCGAATGCATTAGTATTTCGAGTATTAAGAATCGTTTTCTTCAGTCATATAAGACATGAATATTCGGCTAATGTTGAGTGCTCCAGTTTTTAAAGATTATCGAATATAATATTTGAATAAATATGTATATATACACACTTTGAATAAGACGTTTCGAAGCCATCAGCATAAAGGAAATAAAATATAGATAGTTGCAACAATAATGTAGATTATCGAGTGTTGCTTTCAGAAACTGATAGCAACGGAGGAAACACAACAACACGGAATCCTCCAGAGTTAAGTGCAGAGTGCATTAGTAAACAGAGTGTACTATAAAATATCCCTACACTTGTCGAATATACCGGGAAGTTTCCGGTGTCGAATTCTATTTTGATTTCTGTCATTCCGTAGAAGAAAAAAATATATAATAAAATACAGGGGGAAAACCCTAACTGTCCGCCCCGTCTTGGCGTGCATTAATCATAAATTTCTTACAGAACTATTAACAAAAAAATTGATGTTTGCTAAGAGATTAACGGGATTAGGGTGACTTTAAGGGAACTTTACGAAACTGTCGTCGAGAAATGTTTGTTTCCGGGTTATTTATGTTACTCCTTTTTTCCTTTCTTTTTAATTTATTTCATCTGGAAAACCTTTAAAGCTATCGAAAAGATGGGATTTTCTTTTTTATCCCCCTTGTATTGTTCCTCTTACAAAATTGTTTGGTTGTCGGTAAGAGGTCGGATAAGTATTTTTTTTCCTCCTGGATCGTTTTTTTTCCTTTCGTAGTAACAGCTTTAATGCTCTATATCGGCTGTTTATGGCAAATACTGAAATTTCGAATTGTTGTGATAAAACGATGACGTATATTCCTACCACCGGGGAAAAAGTTTTCTGGAAAATATTAAAAGAAGAAGAGGAGGAAGAGGAGGTAAACATTGTCATGATAACCTTTTCTATTCTATAAAAAATATTAAAAGGTATGCCAATAGTTATCGTAGAACGTGTTTGGTATACACAATATCTACAAAATTACATAATGGATAGGGCCCCTCTTTAGCACTGAGGCCTTTCCAAGTCAGGAGAATACTGGAAACTTTTACTAATATACTAGAGATCTTAGACAAACTTCTAATATTCATTTGACTTTTTAAAAACCCTATATATAATATATGTTTAGAAGGGCTTTAAAAAACTAAGAGAGGCCCTCCACTTGTCTTTCTGTGTGATTTTGTAATCGTTGCTCACATATACGCGATACTCACAAAATTATATATATAAATGATAAGTGGAAGGTTTCTTTTGATCTCTGAAAGACCCTATAAAATGGAAAATATTAGAAGTCTTTTCTTTCTATAACGAGGCCTCAAAGCCCTCTTATCTTTTTTGATGCCCGCAGTACGAGAGACAAAACAGTTTAATTTAACACTCAAATAATAGAATGGAACGAATAATTTATAAGAAATGATCTCGGAGGCCTCGTAAATGGGAGGCCCTGCGATAATTGGGAAGATCTTAGCATTCCTTAGCACGTCTCCGGTTAAGAAAAAAATATATATATATATATTTTTAAATTATATTAATGATAAACAATCTTACGTTTTCTCATGAAGCTCTTTCGTGTTTTCTGATGTAGTAAAATTAGTAGTTGCTGTTTTCGTGCTTCCACTTCTTCATGAAAAATTGGTGGCAATCTTTGTTTGAATTCCACTTTTAAACGTAGAAGGAGGAGGAAGAGGAGGAAAAAAAAAAAGTTAATGTATTATAAAAATCGTATATTAGCATTCTACATCAAAACTAAAAACACATTTTGTAAAATATTGAGAAAGATTATGGCTAATTTTAGATGGAAAAACGGCAAGACATAACCAAAACTTGTAACATCGCATGATGAAAGATCATGAATAGGTAAGCTGGAAGAGTGTTTTTCATCTCCCTCCCTTAGTCACGTGCCTGTTCGAATCTTTATCAAGAGAAAAATTATCTTAAACTTACTTTCTATCAGAATATATTTTATTTATTTATTTAACATATTTTTCTTTAGGAAAATAAAAAAAATAAATAAAAAAAAACTTTACAAATGGCATTTACGCACGTATCAAAGGGAATTTTTGTCATACTCTTGCTGATTAATGAGCGAAAATGTTTGGAGAACGTCGCAATTTAGATACGCTCGCTTCTTTACCAATGAGATTCTTTTCAATTAATAATACGTATGCAGGAATATCTTCTACCTCCTTATTTTTTTTAAATGTAATTTAATTAATATTTGCGAATCAATCGCGTGATTCGATAGGCAGAAACGTTTTGCCGAAGTTAATAACCTCGATTTATTTTCCCGCTTCTTCTTCTTGTTGAAAGTGTTTTAACCTCCCTTCCACTGACAAAAATGTAAAGGAAAAAAGGTTTTTAAGTTATGATACCGAATTGAATTGATCTGCAAACATTAGAGACAAATGGAATAAATAAATTGCTAACATTCAACATCCTCTGTCCATCGATCACTCGAATTTCGCTCCTAATCTTCCTGGAGTATATTGCATTCTACAACGTATACAGTCAAAGTATTTCGTATATTATACATGCATAATACATAAATAAAGTATTCGTCACGTATGTAGTTAGGATTTTAAGAGAATTACGTTGATTTATATTGGTTACTAAAGCTGATTAAATTAACGATTAAAGGCACGCAGGCTTGAAAATCCAGGAAATTAATCAAGTTATCTCGGTGCAACAGGATATTAACAACAGTTAGCCTTGTTCTTCTGTGCCTTCCATTGATCGAAAGGCTCTTAAATAATTAAATATTCGATCGATCTTCTTATAATATAAATTAATTTCTTAGATAATTACAATTTAAGTATTCGTAAACGTGAAGTCAAATTTATTAAGCATGATTAATCGGCCATTTTTTTAAAGATAATTTTCTAAATATTTAAATTAAAAAGTGATCGTTTTATCAGGTTATATAATTCTTTAAAAACTTTTATCTTTTATTTAAATTAATGCCTAAAGGAGAAGGATTTTTAGCTTATCAAAGAATCAATTTATCTTTGCAACAATCCAAGCAAAGGTCTTCTCATAATTGAGTCATAAGACCTTATAGGGATGTTGTTTATATCTTGGTACAAGGTCTTATCTCTTGGTATGAGTTTCTGAAGATGTTCTAGTGATCTTTGAATGTTAATATACAGATAAATCTTCGTTACAAACCGTAAACTGTTGTGTAGCTTCGTTTATTTTTCCGCGAATTACAAGTTATATTTAATTATACGCTTGCTGCAACATATTTAAATCACTCCCAAACAATATTTATTCCGTAAGCGGGTGTATATTATTTTTAAAAAAAAATCTTTGGAAACAACGTGATGTATTCTGTATACATGCAGAAGTCGAGACTAGAATATATTTCAAACTTTAATTTATTTATGAAGTCGGATTCGATGTGGCTTTCTTTAGGATCAACCGAATACGAATCTAGCTTCGGGGCTCCCTATTTTTATACAGTATATCATCATTTTTACACCTTTAAAAATCGTGTGAAGTAAACACCCTTATGTATGACCTTATATGTATATGGCTATTTGTATGCGCCATGTCGAAAAGTAAACAGCAAAAGGGGGGAAGGAAAGGAAACACACGAAGGTATTTTCTCCGTTCACGAGATAAGAATGCTCAAACAATATAAACCATTAAATTTCATAAATATTAACCGACAAATATTGATAAATGGTAAATTTCCTTATCTTTTATTATTTAGATTTTTAAGAGGTTCTAATGTATTGTGTTATCCAATAATACATCTCTTGCCTTCTATGAGCTTAAGCATTATTTTATATTTGTGATCACGTCATAACGTTGCCAGTAAAGAAAACAAAATTGATGAGCAATGTCATGTCCTTATAACCAAAAAGACGATTAATGCGCTATATTAATGATGGGGAATTCCGGTTATTTCGGGAAATAGCGCGGTCTTGCTATTGTTGGAATTCCTAAAGATCCTCTTTAAAAAAAAAAAAAGAAGAAGAAGAAGAGTAAACGGTAAATGTTGCCGATATAATTTGTCATCGTCCAGCATTTCGATCATTCTTCGCGTTGTAATCACGTTATGCCCTCTCTAATTAGTGATATTTTTAAACTTCTGCTTCATTTATAGTCACTCTAACGAGTGGGGAAGATGGCTTCCTCCTTCTTCTAACAAGTGAAAAATGTCTCCGCTGTAATTCTAAAAAAAAAGAAAATAAAATAAATGAAATGTGGAAGATAGTAATGTAAATACAGTTCGTTAGCATTCTGTGGGTCTTTATCATCGATGACGGAGTTAATCCTTCCTCTTTAGTTCCTACTCTTCTTTAATGTTTCCCTTTTTAATTTCTTCTTTAATTTCTTCCTCTGATTCCTCCTCCTTTAGCATTCTTTACATATCTTTATATTTAATATAACTTGTCAGTATCGAGGCGTAAATAATCAAATCACTCAGGGAAAAGAAATAGCTCAAGGACAAAAAGAAGGAATTGTAAAATAGGTTATCGTTCCCTGGAAAAATAAAATAGATCAGTAAAAAATACTCCTGGGAGTTTAGAAAAATAATCGAATAGGTTATCACTCGGAGAAATATATCAGTATCAATATAAAAAGATAGAGAGAGAGAGGGAGGAAAGAAGTAGGTATCGTTCGGAAACGTCTGAAAAAACCTTCCACTTATAGGCTAGAGATGATCGTAGTCGCAATAAAACAGGCAAATAGGCTATCATTGAGACGGTACAAAAAGAAAAAAAGGAAGTTTTCTTTTTTTCCTTTAAATTTACAAAAAGAGATATCAAATTTTATACTCAAATATATATCAGTACAGTGACTTCTCAAAAGCAAAAGAGAGTACAAAAAAAAACATTTTTTTTTCCTTTCAAAGGCTACCAATTAAGCTTTGTGTACATATTTCTATCGCATAACGAGCAATTAAACTAATAGTTTAAGAAGGGCTCTATCGTAGGAGGCATTTTTCGACCGGGCCTCACGTTAGCGGGCTTCAAAATCTCTTATATGTTAAGGAAACAGCTCTCGAAACGAGAAGCGATTCGCTGCTCGATCTCTCACAAGGTTTGCTTAATAATTAGAGAAATATAATTTGCTTCTATTAATTATAAAAATGAGAAAAATAAGCATTATGTTATTATTTAAAAAAAAAACAGGAAAGTAAATAAAGTTACACGAAACTTGTTAAGAAAACTAAAATCTTTTATAAACCAACTCGAAAGAATTTAATTAAAAAGTAACCGAGCTCGACGTTTCCTGAAAGTTAATTCTTTTTTTTTTCTTCTTCTTCTTCTTCTTCTTCTTCTTCTCTTTTCTTGTAATAAGTCATAAATACACAAGAGAAAAATCTTTGGATTGATTGCACAGTCGTTCCTTTATGTCTTTTCCCCCCTTCCTACAATAAAAGGGAATTTTTTCCCCTATTTTTTACAGCCTATTAACATCATTTTCAAGACCATCTAAGCAAGCTTCTTTCAACTAACCTACACCTGCTACTTTTTCCACGATTTTGTCAGATGCAAGCGATCAATTTATTTAACGTTTATACAACAAAATGCTTCTTCAAAACTCTAGAAATCTTTTACAATCATCCAATAACCTGTATACTACACGATAAAGAATTTAAAACTTACTCGAATTGTCGTCCAGGCAAGAGAATGTCGAGTACTTTAATGCTCTTTTCCTGAAGTTTGGAATTTTCGAAATTAATTCCGTTTTTCCTCCTGTATAAACTTCGTATTTGTATAGAAATGGGGTGGGTTTTTTTTAAATATATGACCGCTAGAACGCATTAAAAATGTATGGTGTTTAAAATCTGAATTTATATATATATATATATAGTTTATTGGTAATGTATATGCTATATATAGTTTTTAGTAGCGATTTTAAAATGGATTTTTAAAGGTGATATCGGATAAAAGGAAGCTTTAATTTTCAGTTCCGCTTCATAACACGCTCCAATAATAGCTACACTTCAATTCTGGATCAGCTCCAGAATGCTGCAAAAGCTTGATTTACTGTTAAGCTTTATATAAACAATTTATACAGCTTCGTATCTAGAGGATTTCTGTAAATAATAATTCACTTTATTGCTAGTTTCCTTTGTGATTTCTTCGCTTTAGACCCTATTTTTTATTTTTTTATTAAAAAAATAAGCTAGGAGCTAAAGCCCTGATTTTTGCGACTTAGACCCCTTTTTTAAAGCTAGGAGCTAAAACACAATAGGGTTAAATCACAATTTCAGCTCTTAGTATAAAAACCAAGAGCTAAAACACTAATTTTTGCAATTTAGCCCCCTTTTTTAAAGCTAGAAGCTAAAACACAATAGGGTTAAATCACAAATTTCTGCTCTTAGTATAAAAACCAAGAGCTAAAACACTAACTTTTGCGATTTAGCCCCCTTTTTGTCCCCAAAAAAAAATCGAAAAATTAATTAATTAGTCGAAAAAATTGCAAATTTCATCGAACCGGACGAAGGAAAAGTTCATTTTTTTTTAATAGGAGCATCCTATAAATCAATGTTGACAGATGTTTAAACACGGTACCAAGGACATGTAATTTTACGGAAGCGAAATATGATTTATAAGCTGATTATTCGAAGCGAAAACGTCAAAAATATCAATTTATACACGCCAGAGAGTATGAAAATCGAGTGAGACTCGAAAATTAATTGTGTGTACTCGAATTGTGAGCGGTTTTCCTTTTTTTTTTTCCCTTCTGGCCTCTTCTATGCCCCAGTTAACGACATTAACGAGAAGGAAATTAGCGGTGCAGATACAACAAAGGAGAAGGGTGGTACTAATAGAGATGAAAGGAGGTTTTCTATCTATTATGCTGTCACGTTGGATCGGATGATCTCACACGTTATATCTATCATATCTTTTCTTAATTCGACAAAACGCCTACGACGTGCCTCTTAATGGGCTCTTTCTTAATGGCTCCATTTTTTAAAAGTGTGCTTTCTCGTATATAAAAGCGATCGAATCTTCGATACTTCCCCTCCTCCTTGGTGTTTACGCATTAAAATATCACGAAAATTGTGTAAAATCGGTTTAAAAACGGCTCGAACGGGAAGGAAATCGGCCACTCGACACGGTTATTTTTAAGGCACGCGTGGCCAATAACGTTTATGCGTGCCTTAAAAATAATCGTGTCAAGTGGCGCCATCTGGTGGAAATGAGTTTGTTGCCGGTTTTATTTTTCTTTCGTCCCCCCCCCGCATCACTTGATGCGCCTAACTTTTTTAAGGTTGCTGTTCCTGGTGGGTGAGATCGAAAGAAGTTAACGAGTGCAGTGTTTATGCATGAAGTATTAGATGTATTAACAGGTGCTGTACTTAAAAGGCACGAAGAATAAACAAATAAATTTTCTATATTCTAATAATAGATGTAAAAAGTTAACTTTATAAACGAATTTTAATTTTATTTAAACGTTTTTTTTTTTTAATTAAAATATGCCTTATTGATACTCCTTATTTCGGTTGCTGTTCCTCTATACCAGCGCTGTCCAACTTATCATAGCCCACGGGCCATATTTTCTTCACCAAACATTTCGGGGGCCAAGAAGGTTGATAAATGAAAAGTCAGTTTATGTTAATTAAAAAAATATTTTATTTATACTAAAAAGAAAACTTTAAAATATCCGTAATATATTAATGAGAACATTGTGGCCGTAATTTTCACATAGTAAAATAATTTTAATAATAATAATAATAATAATTTAGTAACATAAATTTATTCATAGTAAAATGTACTCGCGGGCCGTATACGGCCCGCGGGCCGCCAGTTGGACAGCCCTGCTCTATACGAATGCATCTGCTCGTTACCTCGCTTCGCACCCAGTGCGAAGCGAGGTAATGAGCAGAAGGTGCATTCGTTTTGTTTAAATAGTGTACCTTTACGTCAGATTAACGTCATTAACACACTTTCTGACAATAAAACTGCAAGAATTGTATCATATTGACTTAACAGTGTATACATTATTAGTACAAAACGAATGCACTTGGAGTGTTTATGCGCGAAGTAAAGGATGAATTAACCGGTGCTAAACTTAAAAAGTCCGCAAAATAAATATAAAAAAAATCGCGTGTATTCTAAGAATAGATCGACCAATTCATAGAAACGGGCTAAAAAATTAACTTTATACACGAATTTTATACGCATTACTAACACTACTCGATGCTCCTGTTTTTTAGTTGCTGTTCCTAATACACCGAATGCCAGCGAAGTAACGAACAGAAGGTGCATTCGTTTTGTCTAAATAGACTAAACCAGTCAAATTGACGTCATTTCTCATAAGAAAACTAAAAGTAACGTCCGATTGACGTAATAGCGTACATTATACGTATGGAACGAATGCACTTGGAGTGTTTACTCAATAAGAGCGATGAATTAACAAGTGTTCTACAGAAAAAAGAAGGAAAAAAAAAACCACTTAAAACAAGCGAATAAATTCTAGAAATTCTTACAAATTTAATGCATATAAACGATGTAAAAAAAAATTACATTTAACTTTTATATACGAATTTTAATTACATTTAACACGTCTTCATTAAATAAATAATGTATTATCAGTGTAAATAATTTAAACTGGCCCGGAAAAAGTCAGGAAATTTTATTTAGATGATAAAATATTATTAAAAGTGTAGTTAATTAAAGAGATCAAAGCATCTCCCTTTAAAAAGAAAAGAAATTAATTTTTAAAAAAATTGTTTTTAATATTTTATACTAAAAATGTATGTCGCATGTTAACGTAATTTATCTAATTTTCTTTTCTTTCCATCCCTTTTCTTTAGTTAAATAAAGAGAAAATATTTGTTACATGTTTGGAATTTTTAAATTAATAATATTATACATGCCACTCCCTGAGTTTATTTTTATTTTAATAAAAGATGTTTTCTAGGATTTTTATTATTTTTTTTTTTAAAAAAAGATCAATAATACTGTTTGCTTTTCCTCTTTTTTTTATTTTATTTTATTTTTCTTTCTTCCTTTTTTATTTTTATTTCTAAGATTTACTGCTACCTTCTTCAGTACAAACGACGAGAGAATAATATAATTTAATGAGATTAAATTACAAATTACACGTTGCTTGAATTCTCTAGAATTTTTTGTAAATATATAGAGTTTATTTTCAGAAATTACACTTGTTTTTACATCAAAAAACTCAAAAATTTATTTAAATATAATATAAAGTAAATCCCGTATAAAATTGGATTTTTTAAAAAGATTTTCGTGCTGTACTTTATTTATAAAACGGAATATTTTTATTGTTTTCATTTACGTGGCCTCTCGAGCTTTCTCATCCCTCACCCCATTGCGGGTCGGGTCCACTCGTAATAAACGTAATTGTGAGCCGGTGCATCGCGCTAGTTAGACATTTGTCTAAGGCCCTCCTACGTGAGCAAGTACTATATATACTTTTTAATAGTTTGGTGCTAATTAAAAGATGGCCGAAGCAGCATCTGCCTCCCGCTCTGGGGATCCGGGTTCGAGTCCCGGTCGGGAATTTTTCGTGGTTGATCTGCGTTGAATACGTCGGGCCACGTCTCTGATGCCCCCCATTGTGGGTTTGGTAGGAACTATGATGGATACAATTAAAAAGGCTGTTTTTGATACCCTCAAGATGGAGAAAGTACTAATTATGAAATCTTGTGATAGGGCTTTACATTACGTAAACTTATGCGGAAGGGCCTGCAAATTTAATATTGTCTAAGGCCCACACGGGCATTTGTACTGATCATCTTATTGGGCCAGATTAGGTTAGCGAGGACCCTGAAAGCGCGAGATGCTAGGCAATTTGCCTAACATCTCGCGCTTTCAGGCTTGTTCGATACATGTAATAGGATCTTGTATAGTATCAAATATCGTGTGTTAAGTGTTTAACATTATATGAAAGGGCCTCGTGAGTCTAAGCTTACTTAGAAGGCCTGAAAAACTTCGTACTTACAACTCTTGATATCGATAAAATTTAAATATCTTAAATACATGCCAGTAAAAAACTGATTTATGTGTTTAAATAAGAATTAAGTAAAACGCATTTACTGGCAAAAATACATACATAATTTTTAAATTTAATATTAATTAAGGCTGTTATAAATTCAAAATTGCAGTTGTGATAGTTTTATTTTCGGTCTTTGTACAAAATTAGATAATGATAAGGTTAAAATGAGTTTGTTTAATGATGGTAATAGCAATAATGAAGGGTTTATTATGATAATGAATGATACTAATTATTGTTGCTGCTATCGTTGAATCCATAATAATGATAAGAGAAATAATAATTTTAATAAAACTTAAATAAAATATATATTTTTTTATTTTGTAAAGACAATACTAAAGAAGAAAAGAATGATTTTTAATTATTATTTTTAAATCCCTCCTTTAGTTTCTTCCTTTTTAATTTCTGCTTTTCAGTTCGTTTCTGTTTAATTCCTTTTCGTACAGTTACTTTAGTTCTTTCCCTTTAATTTCCTCCTCTTAAGACAAACTAAAGAATAAAAAATTAAAGGAGAAACTTAAGAGAAAGGAACTAAATAAGAAGTTAAAGAAGAGGAAATTAAAGGGAAAGAACTAAAGTAACTGTACAAAAAGGAATGCTCACCAGTGGCCGAGTGGATAAAACCGAACATTGGTCGTGGGTGCTTTCCGGGTTTTATTCACGTCAGTAACACCTAAATAGGGGGCCGGTTTCCCTTAGAACAGTCTTCCAGATCAGATCGCCCACGTGTCGTGCTGATGTAAACAAATAAACCAATTATCTTTAATTTTTTTCTTTAGTTTATTCTCTTTTAGTTTCACTCCTTTAATTGTTCTTATTTGGCTTCTTCCTCTTCAGTTCTTTCTTCAGCTCTAAGATATTTTTTACTTTTCATTTATGTTAGAATTACCGTTACATAAAACATATATTTATTATATTTAATATGTTTGTATTTTATTTAATTACATTTCTGTTTTATTTCATTTTATTTTTTAATTATATTTCCAGAAATATAATTTAAAAACTAAATTGAAATATTAAATGAAACAGAAATGCAATTAAATAACGTTAATAAAACATATAAAAGTAGGAGATTAAAAGTAGTTTTATGTTTTAGAATTTTATTTTATACAAAGTTATATTTAATTTTTCTAAACAAAAGTTGTTTCATTTTATATAATAATATTGTTATATTATTATATTCATTTGTATACATTCTCCTTCGAAATCGTTAAATGACGTTTTTACTTCATTTAAATTAGTTTTTAATGAGTTTTAATGAGGGACTTGTAAGTTGTACACATAAAATTGAATTATATGCTTTTACGTACAGCTATTATGGATTACGCGAGCTGTAAATCCCTCATTAAAAATTGTTATAAGAAAATTATTTAAGAAAGTTTTAATTGAACCTACTTATTTCTCTCTCTTTTCTCTCCAATATCCCTCTCTATTTTTTCTCTTCCACTTCCCTTCTCTCTTTCATTTTTCCTCTCACTTTCCTTTTCCTTTCCTCTCTATCCCTTTTCTCTCTTTTCCCTATATATAACTTTTCTGTCTCTTTTCCTTCTTTATCTCTTTTCTTTCCCTCTTCTCCCCTCTTTCTCGCTTTCCTTTTCTTTCTTTTCACTTCCTCTTCCTTTCTCTTTTATCCCCTCTCTCTTTTCTCTTTTCCTTCCTTTCTCTCTTTTCTACTTATCTCTTTTTTTTTTCCCCTTTCTCTTGTCTCTTCCTCTCCTCTAATCTCTCTCTCTCTCTCTCTCATCTCTTTCTTTCTCTCTCATCTCTTTCTCTCTCTCGTTTCTCTCTCTCATCTCTCTCCCCCCATCTCTCTCCTCTCTCTCTCATCTCTTTCTCTCCCCTCTCTCTCCCCTCTCTCTCATCTCTCTCTCTCTCTCTCCTCTTTCTCTCATCTCTTTCTCTCATTCTCTTTCTCTCATTCTCTCTCTCTCTCTCTAATCTCTTTCTCTCTTTTTTTTAATGTATCATATTTAAAATTTATAACAAAAATCATTAAATATCGGCATTTTTAAAGATCTCATTACTCTTGTAGAGCCCATTGTGAGTGAAATATTTAAAATATTCAAGTTTCGGGATGTATTTCTTTTAACCGATGCCACGTATAAAGATGTTATCCGTCCAAATTTCAATAAATTGGAAGAAAGAATGGTATATTTATCATTACAAATCCTCTTAAATTTAAATTCGAGATTGATGTGTGTTTCCGTATGCAACGATTTATTCCTTTCATAATGATTTATTACGCATTCTTCTACTTAAAAATTGATGTAAATACTTTACACTTCTAACAGATTTTATACATATGTTCACTTATTACTTACACGGGATAAACCGAAAGTCGGTTAACCTTGTTTTGAGTGTTACAAGTATGAATTTTATAAAATTAGTGACTCTTGGTAAGGAGATCGACTAAGACGACAATTTAGTTCTTACGAAGGTTATATGACGTTTCTGAAAACATTAAAGAGGGAGAAAAGGTGATGTTGTAATTTAATCCCGATACATTTTAAAGATACTTTACTGTAATAAAAAGTCTTATAGCTTACTCGACATAAATCATTTTTATAAGCACATCAAACCGGGTTATAAAAACCTGTCTAAGAGTTGTTACCTTTTCTTAATTGGTAGTTCAGTAAAGTACAATAGACTCTTCTGTAATTCTTCTTCTTATATTATTGACTTTTACTTATTTCTAAAACATGGAATCTTCATAAATAATTCACACAAAAGTCGCCAGATACTTGACTTTCTTTTTTAATAAAAAATTTTATATATAAATTTATCCAAAAGTCGGTTAATCGAGATATATATATATATACACAGTACATTTTGTTTTAAATTAGGAATTCAGCTTGGCTAATTGACTTTCGGACCAGCGTATATAGTCGAACCTCCAACAACGTCCAACCTGTAAATGACGGCCATTGTTTTAGAATGGTTGCTTTTTGAAATGAGTAGGAAATAATCTTCAAACAACCGCCATTTTTGTTTCTTTCCCCGCCAGTGGCCGTCGTTAAGAGGTTCGACTGTATATAAATTTACATTTTAATTTTTCAGGAAACCAAGTTAGAGAATTTCACTAGAAAATAGAAAACGAACAGATAAAACAATATTTTATTTTATTTTTTAATCTACAATTCGAAATAATTTCGTCAAAGATTACAGGAGCCTGTTTATTGTGTATATAAGCAGTAAGCTTAATACTTTTTGCAAAACTTTATTATTGTTTAAGAAAATAAATATTTTCTATAAAGTTTTCGTCATTATTTAGTTTTCTCTGACGAAGCTAATCCTGTTAAAAAGGGAGAAGGGGTGATAAAAAAAGGAAAGAAAGCAGGAAAAATATTTTCCTCAGGCAAGTTTATTGTCAAAACATTTGTTCTGCTTTATGATGAAAATCGATCAATTTGTATAAAGATGAAGAATAACCGTTGTGTTTATCAGGTATTTTTGTTTAGGAAATTTTCTTTTTCCAGAAGTTATAAAGTATTTCTTTTTTCTTTAAGTTACTTAAAGGAATTTGCAGTGTTCTCGGCTGTAAACACAACGCATGAAACGTAGGGAATTCTTCTTAATAAACGTAATATTTCATTTAGATAACCCGCTATTACGTTATCGAATGTATAAGGCGCACGTTTACGTCCTAAATTTATACAGAATAAAAGGTTTTTTTTTACAGGAGACATAACATTAACAGGGGGGTCACTTTAGGGGAATGTATAAAGAACACTTTTATATCTTAAATGTACACAAAATATAAGGTTTTTAACAGGGGACATAACCTGTATAAGGCGCACTTTAGGAGATTGCATAAGTTGCACTTGTACATCCTAAATTTACACAAAATAGAAGGTTTTTAACGGGGACATAACCTGTCAAATTTGATGTAGTCCAGATATTTCTCCGCCAAACTTGTTCTGCGACTACTCATTTACAAGAGCTTCATTGTAACCTTCAACGGGCATCCATCAATGTCGTTTATACATTGATCGATGGCTTATTTTCAATAGTTTATTATTTTATTTCAATCCGATAGATAAAAACGAAATCTTCTACAAAATTGCTACATGACATCCTTTCGAATGTAAACATCGTTTGCCCGTTTATCGTAATTATAATCTGAATCTACAATGTATTGATCCATTCTTCGGGAGAATGAAATGTTGAACTTTACGAAAAATTGGTGTTGGTGTCTGGTGTTTTTCTATTTTTTTCACACGCAATTCAGACTTTCTAACAAAGAAAATTTCCAAAGTTATATTGCTAATTTTTTTCCTTTATTTTCAAAGTTTTATACAGTAATTTATTTTCTGGTATATAGAAAAATAAAATGTAAAAAAGGTGATATTTCTCACTCCTTCTGCTTATTTTTATATATATTTATTTATTCGTCTTTTGCGGGGTCTATTGATTGGTTCGGTCTGGCCATAGTGGGATCGGTTGGGTAGTAAAAGAGGGGATGCAACATACCTGGGCCTTTTTAAAGAGGGCATATCAGTGGTCAAATGAATAAAATTATTCGACGCTGGTAGCTGGTTGTAGGTTTGCTCCTGAACAATGGCCTGGTTACGTTTATAACACAAATAAGGCCCGGTTTTTCATAAAAAGTCATCTTGGGAGGCATCCCTACTTCTGCAGATCGCCCGCAACACGTAAATAGGGGCCGATCTCTTACAGAAAATCCTCCTGGGAGGTACCTCTACCTTGGCAGATCGCCCGCGACAACTAAATAAGGGCCGGTCTCCCATAGAAAGTTGTCGTGGGAGGCATCCCTAATTCGGCAGATCGCTCTCTAATCGCGTATAACAACAACAACACTTACGGCACCCGAAAAATACTAAATTATTCTTCTAACTTATTTAAATCGGATATTTAAAAGTTTTCACTGTTTGTTAACATTGTTTTGCCCCCTTTTTTAATGTACTGCGGCCGTAAGAAAGAAGTTTCCCTATCTTCTCTCGACCTCCGAGAGGCCCTGCGAATAATCATAAAAAAATTTCCGAGGATTTGAACTCGATCCTGGATCCCTCAAATGACTCTTTCTTTCCTCGGCCATCTACGCTCGAATTTCGTTCTTCTATTACTTTAAATTTAGTTCTAAAAACACTTTCAGCATATTTTAAGAATTTAATTTCTGTTTTTCGTACGTTTTATTTACCCATTTTTCGAAGCAATTTTAAAACTTGGTTGCTTTTTTATGAGTTTGTATATAACCTATAAAAATCTTATCTGTATATATATTATAAAAATATATAGCTCGTTTATAATTCTCCGGGATTTTATTCGTTTATTTTTATCCTTTTTCTTACTTAACCGGTTTAAAAATAAATTTTTAAAATACTTCTAACTTGCGATATTGCATTAGAGGGCGCATCTAGGCGGCTGGCAGCTTAAGTAAGAAAACCAATGAAATAGTTCGTTTTATATGAAACCGTATCTGTAATTGGCTGCTTACTCCGCTGCTCGCCACCTGGAGGCGCCCCGACTCCGCTACAACCCCGGCAAGATTCTTACGCTATTAATAACTTAAAAAGATAAATGGAACATTTCAGCAGCTAATTTAAAATTATAAACACGTTCTTTTTCGAATTGAATAAATATTTTTAATTAATGAATATCGTATTCTTAAAAATGATTTATCGATCCGTAAAGTTATATGACTTATGTAACTGACGTCATTTATGGATAATTTATAAGAAAGATTTACCGGTAGAGTTGCGAGGATTGATAACTGACGTCATTTATCGAAATTCGGCGGATATAAAAAAGTTTTTTCAATGTTAAATTTGCGTGTCTTATCGATAATTCATCACTTATATCAAATTTGTATCGATCGCCTGATATTTTACGCTTATCAAAATATCTATATATTACTTCACCTGTCAATTTTTTTTTTTTTTTTACATTCGCGATCGGTTTATTAACTTTTTTTATAATATATATTTAACGCTTAAAACCAAGCTTTAATTAACTTTAAATCTGTTCCGAATGAAGAAGAATGGAGTTTGACCCGAACGGGAATCGAACCCGGAATCTCTTGGCAGAAGCGTGGAATGCTTTAATTTCTTAATCGCTAAATACTACTAAATTAAATTACATGTATATACGCATGTAGCGCTTAAAAACGGAGTTGTACTTAAGTTAAACAGAATAAAAAAATGGCGCAGATGAAGAACCGAACAAGAATCGAATCCGCGTTCCACGCGAAAAACTTTTTCATTGAATTAAATCTGTGTAAAGGAGTGAAAAAATAATAATAAATTTCGTTTCTTTTTCAGTTTTAAGCGTAACACCTGTATATGCGAAAGTATGGGATAGAAAAATGCTAGATCTCTCCAGGCAGAGAAGATTGTCTTCGACTTCAATAGAAAATCGACCATCGTGTATGCCCGACACGGTAAGACGATACTCATTCTTCTCTTACGAAATTTAAGAGAATATTTTAAAAGATAGAAAAATTAGAAAATTTAATATAAAAAATTTGTCTTTAAAAAAATAATAATAATATAAAAAAAACTTTAAATCGAGTTTTATATCGTAGAAGTTAGCACTTTGTCGGGAATTTTATTGGAAGGCCATAAAGCGGAAAAGAGACGATATAAAAATAAAAATAAAAAAAATAAGAAAGAAAATCTTTCCTAGTAAAGGTTATTTCGTTTAAGGGAATAAATAACTGTAAGATGTTATAAGAAACCAGTAAAATCGATACATATATATCGGATTAAAGCACGGAAATAATCGTAAAGCCTTCTATATATACGGCTCAATAAGTTTCGGATTTAAAAATGTCAACTTTCTGAAAATATTTTTTTTTTATAAATAAATAAATAAAATTTATATTAATATTTAAATATAAATATAACTTAATTAAAATAAGATTAAAATGACATAATTAAAGTTTTAATTAATTTTAATTTGGTAAGTAATTACATTTCAGTTTTTAATTTTTCATCAGGTGGCGCCAAGCGGGCAAGTCAATACCACCGATCGTCTGCGCCGTCTGCGCTTTAGTATGAAAGAAAGGGGATATGCTGCTTATATTGTAACTAATAACGACGAGCATCAGGTGAATTTTTAATGAGACACTCTTTAATTAACTATATAAATGCTATTAATTTATTTTCTACAAACTTGTAGATTTTGGTGATTAAAAGAAAACTTTTCAGACAAGTAGAAGATGAGGTTAAAAAAACTAATTATTCAGACATATTAAATGCATGTATAAACAAGGATATATATATATACCTTGTCCCCTTGCCTCTTACGCAATACTTTATATACACTTTGTTTATTGACAGTGACACTGGCATATAGGCAATGATGGTTCTTGCTGTTCTGCAGGAAACCATAATACTTCATACAACAAGGCCCCTCTTGTTGTTCTACAGGATACCATAATAATACATAGTTTTACCATGATACTGGGTGGCGAGCAGCAGATGTATCCAGGATGGCCCTCCCAAGGAAAACGTGGTGCCTGCACAAATCTGGGATTCCTGTCGAATCCGGGCAAGCGATCCCGCAAAAAGTTTGAGGGATTGCTCGACTGAATTCGTGTGGGTCCTCTGGGCAGTGGGATGATGCTTCGACTCGATCGTTCGGTACAAAGTAGAGCCGTCGAACGTTTTTTCTGTTCCACTCTGGTGCGGCATTAGAATGAATAACTGTTCGTTTTAATGTTGCATTATAATATCACACGTTTTAACATTAAAGGGTGTAATTTAATACTTGGGAAAATTTATTTAAAGCAATGCGAACGTTGAACAGTACAGCTGAAAACTTCTACCATTGGTGCATAATCTACTTCTTTTTCTACTCGCACCGAACACAAATAAGTGCCTTGAAAACGTACACTACCTCAAACATATTATCCACTTCTAAAGTATTGTAAACATGCAGTTTAAAATACTAATTGCCATTATGATTATAGATAACATACCGTGTATCAACATGAATGTCTTTCCAACAGGATTGATATTGATCCTGTAGGGTCGATGAAAGATTGAGAGGGGGGTCAATAAACTTTGCAAATACGAAAAATGTTTTTTAATTATATAAAAGGGCAGTTGCATATTATACATATATAGTAGAATATAGAATAAATTACAAAATATAATTACTAATATATGAAAATATTTTGTTTCAGAGTGAAATTTTAGCAGATTATGATAAAAGACTGCAGTATATTAGTGGATTTTCTGGTTCAGATGGTAAAATTTAATAATGTTCTATAAAATATGTATTTTATCATCGAAATGATATAAATATTAATTTGTTATTATAAATTTTAATATAGGAGTGGCTGTAGTTTTAGATGACAAAGCATTGTTGTGGGTGGATGGAAGATATTTATTGCAAGCTGATTTTCAACTGGATTGCAATTGGGGTGTGGGAGAACATGAACAATCTTTTATTGGCTGGCTGAAAGAAAATTTACCTGAAGGGTCCAGAATTGGAATTGATCGACGTTTAATTACTTGGGAAGAGGTACCCTGTATTATTTATTGTTCAATTTAATTCTTTATCATAATAGGGATACAACCCTATTACAGAGGGAATACATTTTTTAATTATCTAAATCTGAAGATAAGACAAATTAAAACAGGTTTATTTTTTTTTAAAACATTGAACTAAATGAACATAAAATGACAGACAATAGCTTTTTTTATTTTAACATAAGTTTCATTAATTACTTTATATAAATTTTTCTTTAGATATGTTAAATTAATCTAGAAGTTAAAGTTGAACTTCCTGGAATTAACTTACAAAATATATAAATTTTTCACAAATTGCTTTATTTATATTACACATATACAGGCAGTCCTCTACTTATGAACTTTCAAAGTTACAAACAAAGCCGACAGATGGCGGGTTAACCTGTCAGCTGCGCACTCAATAATCCGAAACAACACCGCTGTTGCGTACAGGTTTTGTGGTTTTTAAAGTGGTTTTTCAATTTGCGATATCTCGCTTAAAAATTGTAGTAGATATAATCTGTTTTCAGTTTTCTATCACGTACGTATTACACTTTACGATTGTTAACTTCAAAATATTATGTACGTTTAAAAAAATTAATAAAATTTAAGATTTTAAAATATTTAAAAAAATCGTTTTTTTATAAATTTTCCATTAATTTGTTACATACGTTACTTAGACATGTATATTTTCTGTCAAATAAAAAAAACTGCAGCTTTCTAAATCAACGTAGAGAAATAATACAGCCTATAGATTATAACGCTGATCGGCTTGGGGGGGTGGTGGCCTTTCTAAATCTAGGTTAATACACTTTTATTACTGATGATGTGTATTTGATTCTATTTATACGTTATTTAATTTATTGTACTAATAGTAGACTATAATAAGCGATTATTACTTTATTATATTAACGACTATACATGTATAGCTTATGTATTACGGAAGTACCACCATAACCGGAAGTACTTTGTTTTTTGAAAGAATTATGGCTGAATGGCTTTAAAAACAAGCTTATTTGTTAAATAGGATAAATATACATAAAAATTTATTAAATTCATGCTAAAAGTAGATAAGTATAACGATTTATAATTGTTTGTTTACGTTTGTAGCTGACAATGTAGCTCGAAGTTGGTATAACTTTTTCCAAGAAAGTTCCCACCCCACAAACCCAAGTCAATGCTCAAACAATGGTCAAAGGATAGTCATTTAGCTATAATATACCAATTAGAACTTAACAGGCATGCTAAGTAGGATTTTATTGTCAAATGAACAAAAGAAAGGTCTTCCATAGACTTAACATGGAATGGAGGAGTTTTGTGCCTAAATTTAAAAATACGGGGTGGTAACAAATATCTTATTCGTTGAAACAGACTTAGTCTATGTAGATAAAAGCCAATCAGTGCTTAAATCGCCACCAACTAGTTAATTACGAAAGAAAATTGACAGTTACTCCAACTGGAGTACTCCGCAACAGTTTAACGAAAACCGGTTACTCCAATAGCAGTACTCCGCAAACAACTGGCAGTTGGTTATTTTTTATGTATAGTCAAGTTTATTTTTGAAGTTTACGTTAAAATATTTACAGTACATACATATGTACGTTTGTAGTTGTTTTAAATGAGTAATTTTAATAAATAATGTACTGTACATGTGATCGATTTGAATTTATACTTCCCTTTAACAATCTTAATTCAACATTATTCAAGTAGCCTAAACATTACATAATTGTAAAAACAACGTTGTATTTGAGTTTTTGTGCCAAACATCGTCTTTTTGAGTTGCGAACGACCGCTACGAACGGATTAAGTTCGTAAGTAGAGGACTTACTGTATTTTTTAAAATATTTAAAAATAAATGTAATAAACTGAGACTACACTTCTATATAATTTATCAAAATATTATTTAGAATTTTTCATAGTGATTAAACTAAACAAAGTATTGTAAATAAACAAAATATCTTTCATAAAATTTTTTCTGAAAAACTATTATTTGTCATAAGAAGTTGGCATTGTTGCGATCTGAACATATTAATAAACTTTTACAAATAAAAATTGCATGCTCTTTCTAAGAACTTTTCTCTAATTAAACTGTTTTATGATGATAACTTGTTTTAGATTTGAATAATGGGATATGAAGGCTTGAAAGATTTTTTGATAAAATGTATATTCATCAAAATACAGTCAAACCTGTTTTTATGCGCTCTTTTTATGTGCGATTTTTATTTGTGCGATTTTTTTAATGCGAATTTTTAATTTGTGCGGTATAGTTGGCGACTAGTCTCGTGCGATTCGTCATGTCTTACGTTGACTTATTATAGCTAAATAAACTTATTATAGCATAAATGCACTTATTATAGTAATATTATTGCATGAATATGCGAAAAATGAAATAATTTACTTATTAAGTCAACAAAACACCACCTGGACAAAAATATGTAAAACAGACGATAGACCAGACGATGCAGTCAAGTGCTGACATCTGTTGTCAATAAATTCTATTTCGTACGGTTTTGAGTTATTTTCTATGTGAGACTTTTTTATGCGGTCCCTGTTGACCGCATAAAAAAAAAATATTTTTTAATTGTGTTGCGAAAACTATTATTTACAGCCATTCGTGAAGTTTTGTGAGATTTTTTTTTATGCGTTTTTTTTAATGCGGTCCCTATCCCCCGCATAAAAACAGGTTTGACTGTATAATCTTTCATCTATTTATTGTATTTACTTTTCATATTTTAAATTTTAACATATATAATTTCTTCTTTAATTTATTTAGTCTTATATTTCTAAAATTGTTTAGTTGTTTTTAATTTAAATATACAATTTAAAGTGTAATATTTATTGATAGCATTTTAATTTAATTATAGATATTATTAAGAGCAAAAACTGTCTAAACTTATTATTATTCATCAATTAATATCAAAAATTATTAATCTGTGTGTCTTAGTTATGCTTAGTACATTTGTTTTAGGAATTTTTAATTTTTTCATTAAAATAATTATTACCTATTTTGCATTACTGTTAATTTAAATATTTGAATTTTAATTTATTTAGTGGGAGAGGTGGCATTATGAATTAAATGAAAAAAAAATGAGATTAATTGGAGAACAGACAAATTTAATAGATGCTATTTGGACTATAGCACAAGGAAGACCTTATGAAGTGGTTGAAACAATTTTCATCCATGACTTAAAATTTGCTGGTATGTTCCTAATTGTATATGTAAACAAAAGATAATTTTTTTATCTGTTAGAAAATTATTTACAATTAAAAATACAGCAGACCCTTGATTTAATGGACTAATATGAGTTTCCCAGTTAATCCATTAAATTGGAATCCACTGTTGCCAAAAATCTGTTAAATTGAATATGTTTTAACAACATTTATTAATTAATGACTTGAAACCGTGTCGCGCTTGATTTTTGTTGACTACGAACACAATATAGTGCTTTCGAAATCTGGAATTAAAGAAAAGGGTTACGCTGTTACAAAAGCAAAAAGAATTAGTTGATAAACAAAAATGGTTCATACTCAGTGAGGATAATGAACGCACGCCTAAACTGAATATCCAATTAAAAACCCACAAGATTGGTGAGAAAGTCAGGCCAATTGTAGATTTTAAGAATTCCACATTGTATAACCTTGAAAAATTTCTTAAACATGAACTGAACCAATATCAAAATTCGTATTACTCAGTTAAAAACACGGATGAACTGAAAAAACTGAACATTGAAGAGACATATAAAATCGCCAGCTTAGATATAGTGGACATGTACCTGTCGATAACATGGGATATAATCGAAAATAAACTCACACAACTTAACATGAAAAAAGAAAAAATAGATTTAATAGAATTTTGTTACCGTAGTAACTATTTTCAAATAAATGATAAATACTACACACAAGTCAAAGGTATCAACATGGAGTCTGTTATAGGACCTAAATTGGCCGAGCTGATAATGATAGACATTGATAAACTGATTGATAATATAAAAGGAATAAAATTTTACAGGAGATACGTCGACAACATCTTGATTATATATGATGAAACACAAGTAAAAATAGAGGAAATAATTAAGTTGGTAAATAATATAAGCAAAACTATACAATTTAAAGTGGAAGAAGAGGATAACATAGAGCACAAGTTGAGTTATTTAGATATTACGATAAAATGAAGAGAAAATGAACTCGAGTTTGAAGTTTACAAAAAACCGTGCACAATAAATACAACCATAAAATACAGCTCAAATATCCCTTTACATATAAAAAGGAACATTTTTACCATGGAATACAAAAAAAAATCAGAAACAGAACAAGTAAAATAATTAATACGCAAAAAAATATACTGGAGCTAAAGAAAAAATTCATCGTAGATGGCTATCTGAGACGATTACTCGACGCATGGGAAAGAGAGCTTAACAATCCGGATATCACTATAAGTAAAACAGAAAAATTAAAACTCCAATACATTATGTTCCCATACATTAAAGGTCTGTACGAGGAAATAAATAAAGAAACACAAAAAATTAATATCAAATTAGCACCCAAGTACGACAAGCTATCGGCCAAAATCAAAGTTAGGCAAACTGTTAAAAAAGGAGCACAACCAATAGAAGAAATGCAAAATATAGTTTACCAAAAAAGTTTATATAGGTGAAACAAAGAGACAAATGAAAATAAGACTCAAAGAGCACATAGCAGATCTTAAATATCGTAGAATTAATTCAGCGTTTCTCGAGCATTGCACGATAAATAGTTGTAACATTGATCAAAATAACATAAAAATTTTACACAAAGAACCTAAGGCATATGATAGAAAGTTTAAAGAAAGTGTCGAAATTTTTAAGAGTCAGAACAGCATTAATAAATACTCAAGCGTTAAGATAAATGGAAACTGGCTAAAAATGTTATAAAACATATTATAAGAATTAATATACACCAAAATCTTCAATCATAGTCACGAAAATTCAACTCCGCATCAGTTAACCTCGGACACGAAAGAATATGCTAATAAGCACGACAGTTGAAGTGCCGTGAAGCAAGAATCGGATAGGATACGAACGAATAATTCAGACAGTTCAGTATTGATTAGTGAATTGTGGTTCCTGCAACCTTTTAAGTTACCATGTACGGAAAGAATACTGATTTTAGTCGAAGTTTAAAGTTAGAAGTTTTAAAGTTAAAAAGTTTTTAAAACCAACATTCTTAACATTAGTTGTAAAGTGCCATTTCCTGAAACATTGGTTGTAAAGTGTCATCGTCTTAATATTTAGTTGACTGAAGAGGGGCATATTAGGCCCGAAACGAGCTACATACGCACGTAATGCTTGTCTCAACTAAATAACGGGGAGAAGAAAAGCCAAGTGATCGTCGAAAGCACTATATTGTGTTCGTAGTCAACAAGAATCAAGCGCGACACAGTTTCAAGTCATTAATCAAGCTATTGAAATAGAAACGGCTGGCTTCAACCATGGAAAATCATAAATCCAGTCAAAAGAACAACACTTATTAATATCAAACTTAAAATGCACAAGATGTGTTAAAATGTTGATAATATCATCAAAATTATAACAATGGACTTACATTAAGTAATTTATATGAACAATCATTGATCCAATCTTTCAGCTTGTTCTATTTGTGAATAAAAAAAAGTTTTAAATTTTTCTTCTGAGACTAAAATAAATTTTTGTTCATTAAATCAATGATCTACTGTATAGGCTATAGAAATGTTGTGTCTTTTTATAAATTATTTAAGTGAATATATAAATATAGATTTATGAATTAACTTCACATTATACAAAAATCAAATGATGATTGATTATCATCACATTTATTATATTTCATAAATTAAAATTTTTTAAATAAATAAATTATATTTAGTAAAACAATAAATAGTTGAAATAAATTAATGAATTCATGTAAACATTATTACATATCAACATATTTTATTAATAAAAAATTTAACATTTAATATTTTTTTAGACAAGTTTTTAAAATATTAGAAGAAGAATTTTTAAAATCATTTATTGGATGACATTAAAAAAAATAATAGAACAACATTAACTAAAGTCTTTTATTTACAAATTTAACTCAACAACATTGATTTTTCAATGTAGTTATAATGTTTGTGTTGGAAAATTCTGTTTAAATGATTCATGAAATGTAATGGTAGATTTATTTAATATGCTCAATTTGAATAACTTTACTTTTTTCAATGTTTAATCCATTTTTACTTTTAAAAAATAAAGATATGAAGTCATGGTAACTTTTGTTATTAAATTATTCAAGTATTTCTCAGATTGAAATAATTCTAATTTCTAGGTAAAAGCTGGGAAGAAAAAATTCAGGATTTAAGAAATATTCTTCTTAAACAAAACATTGATGGAATGATTGTTACTGAATTGGATGAAATTGCATGTAAATTTTTCTTTTATAAAATGCTTTGTTTTAATACAAACACACAAAATCTAATGACAAAATTTACAAAATTTGTAATTTGTTTAAACATGTAAAAATATAATAAATATTATTTTATTAAAAAATTATTTTTAAAGTAATAAATATTTTATTTTATTTTTAAGGGTTGTTTAACCTAAGAGGCTCAGATATCTATGGAAGCCCACTATTTAAATCTTTTGCATTTATATCACAAGAACACATTAGGTAAATATATATTTATTTGTTTTTTTAAGAATTAATATTTTAAAATAAAATTATATATATTTTCATATTTTTACTTTTTAGTTTGGTACTTTGATAAAGAATATGCCAATAGGTTATTAAACACTTTTAAAATTCATTTGTTTCTAAACTTAAGGTTCCAAATATATAGTTTTTAATTTAAAAGTAATTTTTATTTTTGTAATGTATTATGTTAATACAGGTAGGCCTCCTACACCGCGGTAGATACGTTCCTTGAAAATACCGCGTTGTGGGAAATCGCGTTATAGGAGACACCAACTTAATACAAAAACTGGGATTCAGTTCTAAAAAGAGAAAAACTGCCTTTTATGGTGTAACATTTTCATCATTTTTTAAATTTTTGTACATAAAAAGCTTAAATAAAATAAAACATCATATAAAAACTAAAAAGATTATGATTTCAAATCAAAATCAAAAAGAAACATGTTATGCTCAAATTCAGTCCTCGTCGTCACTTATTATAGCTGTTTCAGAATGTTTGACTGGCCTTATTTCAAGATCTGAGCTTGTTCTATCAAGTTCCACTGCACTTATGTGATCCGTTGCGATTTTTCTGTTGTGTGAAAGATAATTCGTTTCTAAATACCTGAAACCGCATTGTAAAAGTACCTCATTGTAAGAAAATTTCTGCATTTTTCCAACCGCGTTGGAGCGAAAACGCATTGTAAAGGTACCGCGTTGTAGGAGGCCTACCTGTATTTAAAAAATTTCTCTTGTACTTTTAGCATTTATGTAAAAGGATTAATCTAATGAGATTGAAATTATTCATTTAGTACATTTTATTAATTATGAATTATTCAATGAATATTTTTATACAAATTATAATAAGTAATACTCTTAAATACTTTTATTCAGTTGATTTGTGTTTTTATTAGAGAATCTTATGGCAAATTGATTTCTATAAATATGCAGTTTCCTTGAGTTTTTAAAAGCTTTTAGCCATCATATATGTATATTGTATTACTCACTATAGCAATAATTGTGTTTGTATACTTACTACCAAATAGTTTAGATAACAGTAAGAAATTTAGCTGTATACAAATAATTTTTTGTTTATATTTCAAACTAATGATCTTTGCTATCAGTGAATCGTTTATTCTGAGATAAATGATTTAGTAACTTTCAGCAGTTGGATATGACATATTGACAGTTTAATATTAATTTGATTGAATGATTTTATTGCAATAATATAAACTCATGCCGTTTTATTGGATTTCTTTTCCCGTAAAATTGTAAATATTAATAAATTTTTCTTTTAATTTTGAAGAATGTCAGTTATAGCCAGAAAATAATAATTAATATTAGTTTATTTCAAGTTATAGATTAGACAGAAGTAACAAAGAGTTTTACATTAAAACAATTCAGATACCATAATTGGCTCCACTGTTAACTTTTTCCCTTGTATTTTAACTTTGAATACAAATATTTAAATACAGAACTCTGCTTTATTTGAGTTTCGCTTTTGTGTTTACATACTTAAAGAATTGGAGTTTCATTCATTATTTTATTCTGTTTTAAATAAAGATGTTTATTATTATTATAATTACTATAAATTATGGATCTAATTTATGGGCTGATTATAAATCTATTAATAAACATATTAACTATAGTTTAGTAACGAGTAAAGTTAATTTTGCAAAATACAAGCAACATAATTTACTGAGATTAGAAATTATCTAACGTAATAAAACATTTTACTTGTTTGTGAAATTAATTTTTATTTTATGAATATAAACATTTGAATTTAAATAAATATTCAAGCTTATAATTAAAGGAAATGAGTTTTATGCAATTACAATGGTTAAATAAATTATTTGATTGTTTCCTCAAGTTCTTGGCCTGAAACATTTAAAACATTTTATTTATTTACAGCATTATTTAGCACATTGTAGCAACAAATATTGAAAAATTAATCTATTTTGTTATCTGATTTGCAGGAGTCTATATATATATTGATAACTGATCATTGTGTAATATAAAGTATACTGTGCATACCATATCAGTATTATATTATTCTCTTTTGTAGTGATATTTATTTATAATAAAATCAGAAATATTAAATAAGAATAAGTTAAGAAAATAATTTTAAAAATAATAATAATAAAAGGAAAATGGAATAATTTTGTTTAGGATTAAGAAAATGATTATAATTTAAGATCTGTAATAAATCTGAGTACTAAAGAAATGTTTATTTTTTCCAAGGATAATATCAAATTTACAAGTGAAAAATTTATCTGAATAGAGTTAAGAGATAAATCTAACTAAAAAAATCGGGGTTTATTTTTCTTCTGTTGAATAAAACTGTACATTAAAATGAAGCTGAGGTTTAAAAAAATTAGAATAAATATAGAAAAGAAAATTAAATTTTATTTGAAATATTTGTGACAGAAAAAAAGCTGAAAAATTGATTTCAAAATTTGATGCTTTGTTGTATATAAATATATAATAAAATTAAATAAAAGTGAGAATAAATGTATAAAGTCACACAATTTTAATGATAAATTTGGATATAATTTAGTGCATTTATGGAAAGAATTTCGTTATTGATTGTAATTAGTTTTAAATTTAAACAAAATTATTATAATTTTAATTAATGACTTATAATTTTGTATACATTTTTTTATTTATTTTAATGTTTCATAATTTGTTTCAGACTTTATGTGAATTTAGGAAAAGTAACATGGGAAGTCAAAAATCATCTGAAAAGTGAAAACTGTAATAATAATGATTGTGTTCAGGTAAATAATAATAATACTTTAATAGTTTCTATAATCTAATTAATCTTGAAGCAGATTATAAATTGAGTAATTTGTAAACTACATTGAACATTAAATTATATGGGTATGATGTCTGCACGTATTCATATATGTGGTAACAAACATCAAACTATATATAAACATTTCTTTACATGGCTATCTATTTAATTTAATCTTACATTAATTTTTAAATACTGCAAAACTGAATCTCTTATCTAATTATTTCTTTGCTAATAGTAAAATTTTCTAGTTGATTAAAGTGTAAAAACTCTTATTTCTAGTTTTCCATGAATATAAGGTTTACCGAGGTCTCTAGGTAATGACAATTTTAATGTCATTATTACTTTCTAATGCATATATTAACAGATTAAAGATTAAGGTACAGATTCATTAGTGTATCGTAATTGTTCCTTATTTACTCTTAATTCAATAAAAAGAAAAATAAAACATTTCTTAAAGCATTTATTTACAATGATCTTAAAACATTTATTTAATATTCTGCATAGAAGTTCTTTTAGACAAAGGTGCCGAAATAAACAAATAATCATTATATAGAAAATACAATCTGAATCTTCAATAACTCACTATAATAAGAAAACAACAATGTTTATGATTATTTATGATGACTTGTTTCTAAAATAAATGGATTTTTATTTAATCTAAGATCATGTCATTAAGTTCATGCAATTACTGAACATTTATTTTAAAAGATAACTTAAATATACAATATATATACTCTGAAATAGACTTTGATATTCACCACCAATTAGTGATAAACTCAAATATGAAATTATAGATTAGAAATTTAGGGTAATTTCCAGTTTTTGCATGAGATATTTTGAATTTCTCATTTGTTTCATTTTTTGCTGATTCTCTGTTTAACATTAAACATGAACATTTATTTAATGAATTTTATTATTCAATTGCATTATTTTTTTGGCCTCTACGATGATAAAATCAAGAACCAAATATTGTTAGATTTAGTCAGAAGCTAATTAGTTCAGAATATAATATAACCTAAAGATAGACAATGCTAACATTTCATATGTATTTTAATGATTACTGTATATATTTTTAAATTCATTCTATATTTTTGATATTAAATATTTGTACATTTTAATCAATACATTACATTGTCAAAAATTAAAGAATAATGATGATAATAAGATTATTGTATTGCTTTCGTGATAAAATGCCATGTATACCGTATTGTTAATTGGTGAAGTGAGAAGTATTTTGAATACAAAACACTAAAAATATAAACATAAATGCCAACACTTCACATTATACCCACCATAGATTCATTAAATACAAAGTAGTGTAATTAAAATATTCATAACTCCTTTTTTATTTATACATAAAATAAAGTAAGTTATTGGCAATCCAAATTACCTCAATGTTTGATGTGACATTTTCAAATTAGGTAATGTCATGATTGCATAATATTGTTTAATACTACTAAAAATTATTTTAAAATTATTATATTTAATAAAAAAATTAATGTTTCAAACTAAATTTCCATTTTAGTTCTTGTTTTACAGATAAATAAATTTTTGTGCCTTTAATTTTTCAAGTGCTTAGGCATATTTTAGATTTTTAATAAACATATTAATGTAAAATTAATTTTTCATTTAATAAATTTTCACTTAACAGTTTCAAGGAAATTTTATAAAACAATTTATAAAAACACTTTCACAAATGAAGAAATTATATCTGTAAACATTTGTTTTTATTATTATAACATTGCTGTTTTTTCACGTTGTTCTTCCTCCAACTATTCAAATTAATAAAAAAATTATCACAATTCTGAATATACCTTAAAACCTATGCAACACTAAAAACCCATATTAATTTCTTAAAATTATATTTTGAAAGCAAAAATATATTATTAAGTTGCATTTATTCTTTAAATACTATTGAATAAAGTGCTTTCTCTATTTTAAAAGTAAGTTAGAATAAGAACAAACTCTACAATATATGCTAATGACTATATGGGAACTAATTGATTATTTAAAATAATCTTTATTGTGAATATAAAAGGAAGAACTAAAAAGTATTTGGAACAGGTAGATATATTATATTCTTTACTTACAGAATTTTTCATGTAGTCTTAAAAATAAAATGGAAATTTTGTTTATGACACTGTTGTACTGTGGCATTTGTTTGGATTTGCAGTGTTGTTAAATTTTGTTTTCTTTTTTCTTGACTTTGGAAAATTTATCTTTCTTTTCATTTATGTGATTTCCTATAAGCTTTACTCATCATATTTTATAGAAAAATTTGCAAAGTCTGCAAATTTTTTCTCTTCAAATAACCATAAAGGTTCATTTCAGCAAAAGAATCTGCAGTGTTACTGCATACAGACTATTCCTTTATTGAAAATACCAAAACACGTTTAACTCCCCGTTTAGTTATTTCCATTTCAGAAATAATATTGGTAAATGAATAAAACAGTTGAATTATTTAGAAGACAATTGAAATAATGGTGTTCAATTATCTAATAAGGGTTTTTACCATTTAATTGGTTATTGTGTATTCAACCAGATGACGTAATTTATTGCTTCCAATATAAAACTTAATCACATGTTAATATTTCTTAAATACTTTCAAAATATTATTATTTTCCATCTACTTTCAATATTGCTTTGAAATATAATTATTCTCTTTTTAAATACATCACTTTAAACAGTTTTGTTATAGATTGCTCTTCTAAACATTACTACTTTCATTATTTGAGAGAAATTTTTTAATATTTGTGAATATTTCTGTAAAAAACAATGGAACAAGTTTGTACAAGATAAGCAAATAAAACAAAATTGATTTCATTAGGAGAGGATCAAAAAGAAGCCAACAACAAAATTTGTTGACACCACAACAGAAACAATTATTCAATGTACGTAATCACCAAATAAAGTTATGCATAGCTTTTGAAACTGTTCAATATTTCTATTGTTGAAATTGCCATTTTATACTTTATACCATCGTAGTTTAGTTTTTCTCGTGATTTTCCTTCAAGAAAAACAAATATTGGCTCTCAAAATTTCCTTTTCTGGTCCATATTTATGAAATTACCAGCAGCCTGGCATTTCTAAGGCAAAGAGTAATAAGAACAAACATTGGAATTAAAACCATATTACAAGTTTAGTTATTTTAGCCTGGGCAGTACTTGGTATATCTGATAGTATAACGCAAGTTCAATCTTTCATCTGCATAAATTTCTTGGAAAAATACATTTAGATGTGGTGTTGTTGACAAAAAATTAGTGTATAGTAACAATATTTAGCATTATCTGTCACATTCCATTTTATTTAGAAAAGTTGGAATTGGAAAAATGCCAATTCTTCAAAGAACTGAATGCATTATTTTAAATTAATCCCATTTTCGAACTGTGTTGTTATCAAACATGACATTTCTAATTATGAAAGAGTAAAAACAGTTTGCATTTATCATATATATTTTCACGACATATTAAAAATGTATATTAGTTAGTTTATTGTTGTTGTTATGAATGATTAATAAAATTAATGTTTTACATTGATCTTTTAAATTTCATTTATATATGTACAGGATCTTCAAAAAAAATGCTATCTCATATCATTTTAAATTACTGTAATTATGTTAATTATTACTTTAAAACAATTTAATATATTTCAAAACAGAAAAATTATCAACTAGCTGTACTAGCTATTTCCTCAATTGACTACTGCAGCTTCCAGCAAGATGGGGTTCTGCCTTGCTTTTATAGGGAGTTCACAAACTCTTGAATCGGCTGATGGGCTGGATACCATGGGCCCAACGACAGTATATTACCCTTCTGGCCACCCAGGTCCCTGGACCTGATACCCTGAGATTTTTTCTTATGGGGCTATGTGAAAGATGCATGTCATGTGATATGAGGTGCACATATTGAGGGATTGTAAGGAGTAGTATGAAACTTGGAGAGATTTTCTATGTTTTGAAATACATTAAATCATTTTCAGGTAATAGTTAACATAACTACAATAATTTTAAAATGGTAGCATTCTTTTTGGAAGATCCTATATGTATATATGTATGTATATATATAACATATTTTAGCAGTTAATAGCTACATTTTAAATATATTGATCAGATTAGGAGATAAAAACATTATATTAATAGAAGTAAATAATATACAATTAATATATAAAGTATTTTTATATATTGTCATAGCAAAAATCTTGATATAAATCTTTTTAATAGCTTCGAGCCTATAATTATGTTTACACTGACCTGCATAACCTCTTAAAATCCATTGAAAGTGTGCTAATATCATATTCTGTCAGCTTTTCTATATACAACCTCATACCAAAGGTGAGTTATGATTAAAATAATACAATACTTAAAAATAACAAAATATCAATTTATATTGCCTACATAACATGACATGACATATTTATTGACAGATCAAATTGTATGTTCTGTGACAGAATAAACTTCGAACAAGACAATCACCCATAATAGCAATGAAAGCCATAAAAAATCCAACTGAAATCAAAGGCATGAAGAATGCTCATGTATGTATATTTCCTTAAGATAAAATAAGAAAATTTTACTTTTTTTCTCACAATTTACATATGTTATTTTAGATACGTGATGCAGTTGCCATTATTGATTTTCTGGCATTATTAGAAGAAGAAGTAAAAGCGGGGAAGCACTGGGACGAAATGAGCGCAGCCGAAATGTTAGCAAAGTTTAGAAAGTAATTGGGGTTTGTTTTTATTTTTTATTCCTTCATCATTATGTAAATTTTAATCAAATATATTTGATATTTCTTTTTCTTTTAAGAGAACAAGAATATTATAAAGGAAATAGCTTTGAGACCATCTCTGCTTTCGGACCAAATTCAGCTATTGTGCATTATGAACCATTGCCAAGTACAAATAAAACAATCGACACAAGAAATGTTTATCTGCTGGACTCAGGAGGGCAATACCTGTATGAAATAGGTTACTATATCAAATTAATTTACAAAAAGTTAAATTTTAAATAAAATTTACCATACATTTTATTAAGAATTCTAATTACAAAAATATTGAAACTTAAATTTTTATTAATAAAATGTTTTTAAAAATATTTGCATCTTTTTAGAGATGGAACAACTGATATTACTCGAACGGTCCATTTTGGCAAACCAGATAACTTTGTGAAAGTATGCCTATTAACATCGTACAAATTGTATTTTATAAACATGCATATTAATTAACCTTTTTAATTAATAGGAAGTATATACACGCATTTTAATGGGTGTCATCGACGTCATGACGACAGTTTTGCCAAGCAAGGCCGGTTAGAACGTTTTACCGTTTTTAATTAAATTTTATTTTAAATTCTATGAATTAATTATAGCCTTTCAGGTGTCACTGTTGAATCTTTTGCAAGAAGATACCTATATCAAAAAGGATTAAATTATGCTCATAGTACTACTCATGGAATAGGATCATTTTTAAATGTTCATGAGAGTAAGAATTTTCAAGTTATATAAGAATAATTTCAAAATATAATTTTGAATAATAATGCACATTAATCCTTCTAGTTACATGAATCACTTTAATCAGTTGAAAAATTTTAAACAATTAACTTCAAAAAATGTGTTTTTTGTATCAGTAACCTCTTATATAGATGTGTACACTATTTAAAAAATAACTTTAGACTTTTCTATATTGGAAAGAATAAAATGCCGTATTTGACAATATGGAACGGATCCCTATTTTAAACTGCTTTCCACGACTCCATCTACACACTGTTCGTGGAACCAATTACTCATGTCAATGGAGGATTACTGTATTATTTGAATATATCTAAATTGTGGTAATATTAAATTTTTTTTCTCCAGATCTAGTTTTCGAACCTGGTGCCTTTTTATCAAATGGTAAAAATAATCTTTCTTTTAAGTTTCTTTGATTAAATTAAAATATAATAAACATTTAATTTTTTTTAATATGTCAGAACCAGGATATTACGAAGGAGGGAAATTTGGAATAAGACTTGAAACCACGATGATGGTTAAAGAAATGCCAAAACAGGTTTGATTAAATTTTTTTTTCTATTTTTACATTACAATAATTTTAAAGAACATTCAAAACTATTTCTTTAACAGACTTTTGAGCCATCCTGTATTATCATATATAATACAGTAGAGCATCGATTATCTGACTCAATTGGGGACTGGGGTTGATCGGATAACCGAAAAAACGAATAACCAAAAAGTATGAAAAAATGCATTATTAGTATAGTATATTAGTATATCCCATGTAATTAGTATATTAGTATATCGCTATTAACCTACTTTGCGTTGAATTTCCATCAGTGTTAAGCCTAACAAATTTTTTTTTTAAATAATAATTGTCACTATTGTATCATTAAAAAGGATTTCTTTGTTTTGCACAAAATAAATACAGTACTGTACTGTATATTGAAACAATATATATTCGGGTTACATATTTTACATAAAGTAGGCCTATACGTTAGAAAAAGAAGTCCAAAATTTTCTTTTGCTTCACAGCTGACCCTCGTTTTTTTGTCACTAAATCTCGCACACGTTTTAAAAACAGCAATAGCGTCGTTAATAAAATTAAGCCTCGTTTAAATACTGGTTTCCTTTCCATGGTCGAGCCAGTGTTGCCAGTTAAAACACGCAAAAATTTAACAGAAATAATATTGAAGTAGCCAAGACATAGTCAAATATTGTAGCGCCGCATCACTACCGGACATTTGAATTTGCCCACTAGAACGCGGTCGGTTAACCGATGTGACGGTTGATCAGGGTCGGATAATTGATGCTCTACTGTAATAATAACCTGTCAAATTTAATAGATTACTAAATTTAATAATTTAAGAAAAAATTAAACTTATAATTAATGTTTAAATTTATTAGTTGAATGATATTAATTTGTTATTGAATGATTACTCTTGGTTATGAGTAATCCGAAAACACTAATCATTTCAATGTAAATTGAAATCGATAAAACAGCTGTTAAGTATTTAAATTCTTAGAAAAACAGGAAATACAAACATTATCTGATTTAATTTTAAAAATGTACAACAAAGATGATGATGAATCAGGAAATTCTTAATATGGATATCAGTATGGGATCTTTTATTAATATTTCAGAACGAAATATTAATAAAAGTTAAGATAAATCCATCATAAAACAATACCTTTTTTATTCACTTTTATTCCCATAAACTAAACTAAAATGATAATGATCTTCCATCTATCAAACTTAAGAACGATTTTTATTAGTTAATTTTGTTATGTTTGATTTCGTTAACAAACGAGGGGAAACTCTTACAGCAAAATTAAATTATATTTCCTAAATTAAATAAATCAGAGAATTAAATATCCTTCTTGACAAAAGTGGAATGAGAATGTTGTGCAAAGTTGAACCACACTACAGATTTTTTCACAAGCAATTGATTTACATAAATTATTTGAATATTTTAAAATTAAATGATAGAGATATTTATATTGTTACTTTGCAAATAAATTCTTGTTTACTTCCAACAATTTAATTCACAATTTTATAATATATTCAATAGAAAATAAAGATTAGAACTTGGAATTTCAAAATTATCTGTTTAAATCGAATAAGTTAAGAATAAGAATACTAAGCTTTATGGATGTTAGTTTCATATTTGATTAATTTTTTTTAAGAAAATTTATTTAAATAATCTGTAACTATAATAAGCTTAATTAAAACTCATTTACACAATATATTAAAACAATATTTGATTCCAATAAGGCTGAATATCAACAATTTTTTTTTTTTAATGTTAATATACTTTTTAAAGCTAATATGCCGAAATTTCTTTTTATTAAATTCTTAATTTTATGCATTTCTAACTTTCAAAGAAACAATATATAAACATTGAAATAAAACATTAATAAATGTTTGACTAATAGTAAGAATGCTTCGTTTGCTTATTAATTTATATTTTTTGACTGAATTTGCCGATCAAGAATATTCTACATCAGTTATACAGCCCATCCACAAAATAACTCTTCTTGTCATGTTATGCATACATATACAAATTTGGCCAAATTTTACAGACTTATAGAAGTGACAGACTTGCAACAGACTTATAAACATGAATAAAAAGTCAAGGGCCAGTTTTTTGAACTGAAGCATCATTTCTGTTTTTTAAATCTAACTACATAATGGTTCATTCATTTTAATTTTTTTACTATTCAAAATTTTCTTAATAATCAGCTCATTTTTATTTAATCCATAAGTTTTAAATACAAGATTTTTAAAAAAATTTATTAAAATCCAAACTTGTCAATGTCATGAATGCTGAAAATTTTCCCTGTGAGTATCTGTTCAGGCCTATCAGCATTAATGTTCCCTCTAATTTTTTATGTAGATGAGTGGAACATATACTTCTCTGAGCAAAAAAAATTTTTGCTGAGCATATGTATATAAAATCTTATTTTTTTTGTATAAAAATTAAAATAATTAATTATAAAGTAGAGATTAAAATTCATTTTAAAACATACTTCTGTACAAAATATTATCTTTTGTCGATGATTTAATGTATTTAATCGAAATATACATAGCAATAATTGTATTCTGTTTCAGACAGAGTGAGAAATAAGTGAACAATTCAAATCGGGGTGCATGCTCACCTGCACAGCACACAAATTCTCGTGTGCGACAACAATTTGAGCAGTGCATGGCCACACAGCTTAGAGGGAACATTGATCAGCATCTTGCCATTGATTCTCAAACATATTCAGATAAGCCAGGGGCATATTGAGAATTGTTTTGCAATTTCTTTTTACAAACCAGTCTCTTAGAACTTTTGCATTTGCAATTGGAGTAGCATAAACCATAGCATTTAAATGTTTTCATAAAAAAAATCTAGAAAATTTAATTTAGGAGATTATTCAGGCTAAGTTTTAGTTACTCCTCTTCCAATATATCTATTTAAATACTCATTACCAAGATATTCTAGTGCATGGTAACTTAAAATGTGGTACCATCATGGACAAAGAATATTTGAGGTCAAATATCCAGTAGAACATTCTCTAATAAGATACCTGGTTCTTTGTCCAAGAAATGTCTATAATCTTGAGGTGTGAACATTGAAGACCGAAAAAATGAACTGTTTAACAAAGAAACTGCAATTAGTAAACAAATTTAATTACTAATACATTAGTTATACTTTAAAAAAAAAACAGAAATGGCCTCACTACATTTTGGATCAAAAAACTGGTCCTTGACTTTATAATCAGGTTTTTTTCCCTCTATTAGCCTTTGAAATTTGGTCAAACATTTCTGAAATACCCTTATACATATGTAGAGGGTTGGGACACTTTTGATGTACAAACTGAACCAAATAAAATATTCATAAATATATGGAAAAAGTTTTGTATGAATAAAAGTATAATGTTTTTAGCCAATTTTTAATACTTTTAAAAAATTAATTATTATAATCCATAAGTTTTAAATGTGTCAGTGCATATGATAAAGGACCACTATTAATAAGCAATTTGCAAAAAAGAATAAAATAATAGACTAAAGAATATCTTCTTACTCACTTACTGGAAGTAATGACAAACACCAAAAAAATCTTTAAAATCCAGTAACACAAAATTAAACAAAAGTTATATGTTCCAAATTGTTTAAAAATATTTTGCAAAACATTCGGTTCTACGCATTCCGATTTTGAAATTCCATTTGTTTATAAACCTGAAGCAGACCTTGGTTCAGGTCAAAAGCATTTGTTTAATTTTTATTAAACATTTTATTTGTGTTAATGGATTTTAAAGGTTTTTTTTTTTTTTGGTGTTTGTTAAAATAACAGACTCTTTTCTCGTGTATTTTGGCTATTATTAATAACAATAATGGTAAAAAGGAATGATAATTATAAATATATCATCTTGTATTCAAATATTTCATCTACTGGTCCCGTACATGCACTGACACAAATACAGTATTTTATACATTCACAAGCAAGGACCACTTGACAGCTTTTTTGTAATTTAAGACAAAATATTTACACTAACACACTAATACTTTGACTTTCTAGCTTATCCTCAGAGGCATTAACTATTGTGACAGAAGCACGACACTGATTCTAACACCAGATATTGTAAATACCCCTCTTACTAGCCCCTACTCAAAAAAGACAGAGAACTGTATGTACTAAGAAAGTTGTAGAAATAGATTTCATTAATATTGAAAACCAGCCTACCAATTTACATTGCATGTTAGTGACCTTGATTGCTGTTGCAGTTCCATTTATCATCATATTTTCTTGCATTTTAACTAAAATACTACTACAATTAAACATTGTTTTAATTTAGGCACTTATTTGCTATTACTTGATTATGTTACAAGACTAGTTAACACTTACAAATTTTGTAATTCTAAGTTTGCCAGACTCTGCTTCAGGCATGGATTTTGTGTTTGTTGGCCATTAATAGGGATTGTTTGTTTGGAGTGTTTTAAAACAACTAAAATGTAGCATTGCTCATAAAATTAACAAATAAACTAACAGACCACACCTCCCCATGAGGTTCAAAACCATTTGAACCTCAGCAGTTCCTGTCTTCTATCTTTAGATTACAAGATTAGAGTTTTTTTCATTCAAATTCTCTCCTTTCCACATTTTTATTTGTGACTTTATCATTATAAGTTAATTGTGGCTGGATAAATTCAGATAAAATAAGAATTAATATAGTTCAAACTTAGTTTTAAATTTAATACAGGTACTCCTCACTTTACGACCTATCGAGTTTCGACCTGCAATTCGGGGAATTCCCTTTCTCGGCTTGAGTGTCGGTCAGTGGCGAATAGTGACATGCGCACTAAGCGTACTATAATAGTCTTTTTATGAATAAATTTGAAGTTTGTTGCATAATTTTTATAAGTTTACAACGATCCTATATTCTCGGTGCAAGCTCCTCGCTTATCGACAAATTCGCTTAACGACGGAACGGAACTCGGTCGTAAAGTGACGAGTACCTGTACTTATTAAAAACTGGAAGGTTAAAGTTCATATTATAGTGGATCCATTAAAATATTTGAAAATTTGTCAGAAAAAGCTTTATTAAATTAATATTTTTGTATTCTTAAAGACTATCTTTGGATTATGTCAACATTCAAATTTTAATATTTAAATATATATAAATAAATATATATCTAGAAGTCTGTATTTGAATCACCGTAAATTGACATAACCAAAATAAAGCCTTTAAAAAAGGCAAAATTGAAACTTTTCCTGCTGGATTTTAAAGATTTTGAATATTTAGTCATCTCAGAACTTGATATGTTATAATAATATATTATGTGGTTTATATTATAACTTGTAAATCTCAAAATTAAATTATTAATTCTATCGTAATTTCTAATAATGGCAAATCTTAAACTTACATAATTTATTTTCATTTAAAATTAAAAGGATTTTTGCATGCTTGACAGAATATGTTTATTAACTGCAATTTCTTGTTATTTTTAATCTGAACAAGTATTCTTGTTCAAAATTAATTCTAACGATATAATAAAATTATATTGTACAGTACATATAAACAACATCGCTAAACCCGTATTATAAGACTAGACACCAGCCAAATGCCAAAACTCTATAATTAACTCTATAATGTTAATACAAGATGGCGCCTAACGCCTACCTCTAGAGCCAAATTAGTAATTAGCCTTAAAACTAACCCGATAGAGTTTCGGCATTTGGTTGGTATTGTACAGTACAGTTGTATTTCTGAATTTGAAAACTGATCATTAAAAGATTTGACACTACGTAAACAATAAACTGTTACTTATGTTTCGGAATTTAACAACTGTAATTTAGATGATCAGTATTTAATTATTTCAATTCAAAAACATCAATTTTTGCCATAAATTATTTTAAGGTTTTTGTGTCCTTACTTACCAAAATGTGGCTTCATTCTCTCAAACAATAGTATTAGAAGTAGGCAGATGTTTGAACAGATGGCAATATTGGAGCAAGCTCAAATGATACAATGAAGCTTTTCATCTTACGTTACAAACTGCTATAACAATGATTCATCCCTCTCTTCACCATCTGCCTACATTTACATTCATCCATTTTTGATCAGAGTAAATGGAAACGATTTTTAAATTGTGCTGTATATAATCACGAATTTGTACAAAAATTTACGAAT
The DNA here is from genome assembly GCF_030686945.1 of Centruroides vittatus. Classification (NCBI taxonomy): domain Eukaryota; kingdom Metazoa; phylum Arthropoda; class Arachnida; order Scorpiones; family Buthidae; genus Centruroides; species Centruroides vittatus. The sequence goes on from NW_027121735.1 coordinate 407,404, forward strand.
TGCCTTACTAAAACTTTGAAATAAAAAAACACACTTTTTAATTTATATCCAATAAATTAAAAAGTGTGTTTTTTTATTTCAAAGTTTTAAATTTATGGTCAGTTTGAATTATAATTAATTCTAAATTTTTTAAAATACTCATTTTTGGCTTTTATATTTCAGTATAATCCATATAAAGACAAATATTACGGATTTGAGCCGATTGCATTTATTCCTTTCGAACCAAATCTGATTATGGTGAATATGTTAAACAAACAACAGGTAAGCCATCTGATGATGATGCGATTTCAAGGAAATTGGTTTAAGAAATATTAAATTTTGAGAAATGTAATGCCAAACTATTTTTTACCAATTAAACGTTGTAGTTTAATCTATGAAATTCTTAAATATTGTATACATTCTAACTCAAATTTTTCTTTTATTTTGGAAAGCTAAAAATGATCTTTCATCTCATTCTCTGGAGATTTATTTTGCCTCAAGAAGGTATTTGAGAATCTTGTTTTACAAATTTAAGAAAAAATCCAACATTCTTCTAAACAAAAAAAATAACTTTCAAACCTTCAGAAAGTCAAAAAAGCACTAGTTCTGAAAATATTTCAGTTAGAATATATCATTGTCGGCAATACAAATATAAGTTTAATCAATAAAAGTTTGATCAATTCAAATTTATTTATTTAAATTTCATCTTATTTGACATCCATTATCATAGGCTGCATAGAATTTATTTCTGCAGCCTATGATAATGGACCCCTATTATAAACTGCAGCGTAACTCTTCCTATGGTTTTTACCTCTGTCTGAGATATGTCTTAAGGATGCTATTCAGACAGATATAGTTAACATTTATTTTGTTTCTTCAGGCTTTAGACTACCAATTTTCTATGTACTCTACTGGTTATCCCATACCCTCCTCCTCTTCTACCTTTTGACCCCCACTCTATCTTCCCAACCCTCTTCATAGGGCTAAAGCATTTGAGTAGCATCCAGTCTGGCATTAAGATAAGATATATGTATATCTGAAGACTTCTTAACTGGTGGGGTGTTTGTTGTTGCTGTTGTTTTTCTTTGTAATATTCTAGTGTTAGATTACAGATTATAAAATAAATCAAGTCCTTTGTTTGTTTACTTTGGCTTTATTACATATTATACATAAATATACACACATGTCCTCATGCTCATAAACCAAAAAAGGGTGAGTAGCAGGCAAAAGGAGATTGCAATCTTACAAATCACTACAAATCTCAAATTCATTCAGCAACTTTCTCCATACCTTCCTGTCAGATACACTCATGCCTCTTCTAGCACACTTTCTCACATTTTTTTCTGATTGAACATCTTACACTCAGATACTCATCCATTTGTTCCAACCAAGACTTTTCCGTGTATACTCTCTTTGACAGTTCTTTCATTCTCTCAACATGGGCAAACTCTCAAAGAACTGATTTATTCACCTATTGGACCATACTCTTTTTGCCCCACATTCCTCCGGCAATTGTTCATTTCTTACATAGTCTCTCCTTGTTAAGCCACACTTTCTTCTCAAATAACTTATCACACATGCAGTAATGTGACTTCTGTGATATTTCTGCCATACCCAATTTTTGCTACCATACATGAGCACATGCACAGCAACACTCCCATATAAAGCCATTTATTCCCTTTGGACATTGTTTTATTCCTTCCAAATTTACTCATTGCACCTACACTCTATGAAATCACCAGAAGAGTGAATGCAAATCTGTATTTTATTTGGCTTATTTTACGAAAACATAACTATTCTTCCATTCGTATCAGTCCAAATTCATTATTTGGACTTATTAAATCTTATTCACCGTAGCCTTTTGTAAGCTCCACATTCATAAAAACATTTGTTTTTATTGTTGATATATATACACTTATGAATTTTGACATCTCAATTCTTGGATCTTTTTAATTTGTATAATTTTATAAGGTCTGAAAAATGAAAGGTATATTTTGTGAATAGGATGGATACATATTCATAAGTGTTGTTGATTTTTCTATTAATTTGTCGCCTAAATTCAAATTACTGAACAGATGGATAACAATCACTATGTATGCTAACGTGGCCAGATTGGCCACATTAAACTCACTCTCGGTGATAGTTCTAATTAGGAATTTTTTATTGTAATATCCCTGGAAAAAGTTTGGAATCACCACTGATGTTAATGATTCTCTCATATCCTTACTGCAGTTTTGTGTATGCTTTATTATGGAAATCCGGTAACAAAGCTACATTCCAATATGCAAATTCTAAATGAATAAACAGTGATTAAATGCTAAACAAATTTATTGTGTTTGCCCTAAGTAAATTTTTATCTTGCAAACAAGTTAGGAATCAGAAACATAAAATCAGTATGGTCTCCTTTGGTTGTAATTATAGATGTAACTCTCTTTGGCATTGATTCCACAAGTTTTTTACTTTCTAAACCATTATTAATAGCATTCTTTAGTCTGCCCTCACTTAAAGGATGCCGATAATTCACAAAGCACTTCAATAAACACTAGACATTTTCAATTGAATTTAAATCCAGACTGTTCAGTAGCCAGTCCATCCCATCCAAATTTCTTCAAGTGAAGAATTCTGCAACTGACATTGCTCTGTGGAACGATGTGTTGTCATCTTGAAAGATGATGTGTTAGTCTTCAAACTGGTCTTCGGTTGTTGAGATAAGGAATCGTTCCAGCATCTCCACATAGATTTCTGCATTCGGTGACATCGAGAACACAGTTTTCCAGATATATGCCCAAGTCAAGATGGACTGAGGAAATTTCACATATTTGTCTTGAAACTTCTCGCCTTTTCTTTGCCATACAAATGAACAACTGTCAATCTTTGACTTTTCATGAAGACGATCTAATTCCATTCTTTGGTTGACAAATTTCAATTAACCTCAGCTTTATCTTAATTTTCCTGTAAAAATAACCCACAGAATGGATAAGATGTCTTACTGCTCTAACAGAGACTCGTGTTCTGTCAATCTCAGACCAGCTAACATACTGCTGCAAATTTGACACAGCATCCTGTCTTGGTGGTCAACCACAGACACCCACTTCCGGATCAAGTTTTTACAATTTTTGTTGTTGAATACTTTTAACGTATCTTACCTATAACCAATTGTGAACATCCCATTGTCTTGGCAACACGACATCGAGAATATCCATTCTTTGGCATCACAATGATGTGACTTTTTACAACGTCGAACAGTTCAGCCATTGCAGCCATTTCGAGTTTCGATAACGAGAACTATTGATGACATTTAAGGCATACAAAGCAGCTTTAAAGGTTTTGCATTAGATATGCAATACTTAATTTGCTTATTTTAATCAAGTAAGCAGAAGACTCCATATTTATTTCCAAGATGAGCTTGTTACCTTTGCCTATTGTTCAGGATTTGCATATCAGAATGGAGTTTTATCATCAGTCGATATCTGTAATAAAACATACACAAAACTACAGAATGTAAGTGGCAATTCCAAACACCATTCACATTTGAGTAATGTAAATGCTTTATAAGAGAAAAATTTAATAGGGTAAACAATTTTATGTAAAACTAATGGATGAGAGAATAATTAGTGTCGTGTGTCGTGAAACAGGAGTAAGATTAAGATGGAACGAAAGTTTAATTTACAACAATAACTAATAATCTCTAAGGAGTAAGGCATAAATGTATATCGGACTTGTTGCATTACACACAAATTTTTCCATTACAGTATTTTAGTGAGCCAGCCATTTTCTTTTTATTGTATTTTAGTATATATTCCATACATCTGGTTGTATTTCTTTGAGACCTTTTTTCCGGTTCCTTTATCGACATAGTTGGAAGCAACGCTTGCAGTCCTGTTATTACAATTTCTCCATTTCTGCTTGTTATTTCTTCCTTTCCATTTATTTATCTGTTAATAAAGAAAGTTTACCAAATTTATTAGTGCAGATTGTGCCGGCAACGAGTGTTTTTCTCTTTCAGAATACAAAGCAACTGGTATTCAGCAGACCTGCCTCAATACATGATAAGATTGTTGGCAAAATCACAAAACAAAGGTTTTGAGATCCTGCAGCCAGACTTTCTCTTTAAATACTGTTTTATAGAAAGGGTTCTTGTAAAAGGCACCATTTGTTCATCAACAGATAAGTGTTCTACTTGGCAATGTAAACAATGTTGTCTCTCTTACTGCACTTATTAATGGTCAAATGTTGTGTAGCTGTCCTTGTGACATTTGTAAACAGAATTTTAATTGAAAAAAATCTCTTTGCATTGCCAAAAAAATGTTTATTCTGGAATGTCCTGCTCAGGTATGTTCATAATCGGCCATCTGAATTTTCTAGGTTCTGTATGAAGAGCAAAGAAACCTCTTCTATTATTTTGTAATGCATAGATATTGGTACGATAAGCCATATTTTCGATGTAGGTTCCCACGGACCCCCATACTCACCTTCACACTTTTTCTGTCTAGTTTTCCCTCTGTACCCCCTATCACTTCCTCTTCTAACTTCCATTTCATAACACCCAATTTTCCCAGAGGTAAAGTTCGTTTATAAACGGACAACCTCCTACTACTACTTTTAAATAATGTCCTTTACTATATTCAAAACATCGTCTTTATGGGATAGGGTACCTCTCTGGCTGCACAATTTCTGTATAAGTAGTAACGAAAATTCCAACTTCTATAGGAGAAGTATGTCTCCTATTTTATTTTAAAGTAATTGTGTTGACATTCATAAGTGCAGAATTTCATGATATTCCAAAACTTATCCCAGCGAAGGAATTTAGGTCTCACTTTTTTCAATTTGGCCATCTGAAATGTTTGTGCACTCGCTCACATGGAATTCTGTTTCCTTGAAGACTTTTGCAGATATTTTAGCATCGCAAGAAGCATGGTAGCCACGATTCTGTAAGTTGCCACCTAATAGAGCAGCTCCATCGAGCAAACACAATTCTTCACAAAACTCCAGAGGAAGAAATTCGGGGAGTGATGTCGGGCAATCTCGGAGGCTGCGGGACATCATCACCACTCCCGATACGGCATTCGGGGAAGAGGTCATTTGGAATTGCACAAACGTCTCGCACCTCGGTACTTCCCATCTTTCATTCCACATGCACACATACAAAAAAACATTCTAAAGAATATTTTAGGAAGCGATATTTGAAGTCCTTCTCCAGAGTATATTTTACTGTAATACATAATTTGATGCATATGAATTTTAACACAATTACTTCTAAATAAAATAAGAGGATTTAATTATGGCCCACCCTATATTTGACTTTAGATTGCAATTGTAAGTTTTCTCCACCAAGTTGTTTGTCCTCTCCTTTCATTTAATTCAGGCATTCGTTACATTATATATTATCACCTCCAGCTGGCTCAGTCTTTGTCTTGGCTCTTGCATTCCAATTCTGACACTTCATCACATAAAGCGTCAAATATATAATCCAAATTTATGCTTTATCTATGTTCAATAAAGATTTTATTTTAGATTTCCAATTAGAAGGACCTGAAAATAAAGTTCAAAAAAATTTTTAACACATTTTACAGAAAAAGAAATCGGTAGGTCTGTTGCAACGGACACAAAGCATTCATTAACATTAAAATTCAATAAAAAATATCTAAATTGTTATTATGGGGATTATACTTTTTCAAATAAGTTGCATTTCAGAATAAAAACAGATTGAATACAAGTATAGCAACACACACCTGCAGTTACATCATTGCTTTCCTCCACGTCAAATCTACTAAACGCTCGAAAATTTTCATTCCAAAGGACAGTGTCAAGATCTTAGATTACAGAAATGTTGTCACGTGCAATGCGTTTCCACCAGAAATAACATAAGAGAAACAAGGTAAATAGTTTAAAAAGTAGATCGATCGTGACGGATGGAGAATCCGAAAACGTCATTCAGATCGAAAAAGTAATTTAGAAAGATCGACATAATTTCAAACTCGCATATGTTCAATTAACAACTGTTCTCGATAGAATCTATTACGACCCCACATACACATATATTTGTTCAAGATTCTTTGGCATATTTGATTATGGCAGAATCAAACATTTTATCTATTTTTACATGACAGAAATCAAATTCCTTCCAAACATTCTAATTGTTTAGTCTTAGATTAGGAATTTCATCGTATACAATCTCATTCCATACTCAACCAATTGGGTATGTAACGTGTTTTTTTTTTTTTTTGGTATATTAAAGTGAAAATTAAAATTGTAATCAACAAGGATTTTGATTTAACAGTTTTAAGATAATAAATAGATTAAATGCCATTAGGTAATTTGTGTGATGATAAATAGATCCTTCTATACCATTGTGCGCAAATCAGAATATATTTGATATTACCTACATAACTAAAACGATACAAATATTAATGACTCCGTTTTGATTTTCGTAAACAGATAGCCTGGTTGAACGACTACAATGGCCGCACCAGACACATCGTCGGCAAAGAACTGCTGAAACAGAAGCGGCACCGGGGACTGAACTGGTTGATGGAGAGAACAAAGTACGTAGAAGATCCCTGCAAGAGTCTTGCCGCACCCGTCGAGTTTTCGCCTTTCTCGGTTTCGATATCTCTGATCCTCTACCGAATGCTAGTTAGCATATACTTGTTTTAAGAAACAGAGACTATTAATTAATATATTAATCTTCTAAAATTTAAATTTGTTATGCCTCGAATTTAGTGTTTTTGAATATATTTACGACGGAGCGTTTAAAGTTCTCACTGTATCAGTGTGCATCATCTTGTGCTGTACAGCATGAACGTAATTTATCTGGTCGAACCGACGACGGCAGAGAGAGAGAGAGAGCCTGCCCATGTAAAAACCGTCGTTTCCATGCTGTCGTGAACCGATCCCGTTCGCTTTTAAAACCCGGAAACAGACGGGTGTTAGAATGCTAAATAAATTTGTGTTGGAAACTTTTTCACGTGTGGTGACGTCGTTGCTTACAGATTGATTCGACAGAGAGTCACCGCACAAAATGAACTTTTATTTACGCTACGCCACGGCTCCGTTTCCGCCGGACGACGATAGTAAACGAGCCTGTACAGAAAGATGCCCCTCTCAGAAGCTATTCTCCGGTTATCACTTTGTGATAAAAGTTTGTAAAATTATTTACAATTGTCCAATCTACAATAACGTTTTTCCTCTATACAATACCAAAAAATCAAATTTTACATTATTTACAAAATAATTCAACTTCCATATAGAGATCCTTTGCTGCCGCAAATAGAATTCTAAGCTCCGTGCGCCTACAATTCTCCGGAGCGTGATGGAAAAATAACGTGATTTCTGCATATAAAAATAAATTTCCTACAAATTTAAAATTGGTAGGCAGCTTTACAAAATCCGTATTTTGAAAAAATAGAAGCGTGCCAGTCGTTTACGACCATGGTTCTCCTATAAAATCGTCTCAAAATATAGCTTTGAGTATTTGCGTAACTAATTTTGTTTTACAAAAATAGAGGGACTCGAGTGGAATTATGGACGGCAACAGTCAGACGTACACGGGAGGTTTCTTGTCGTCCGTGTAAGAGGAAGAATCCTTAATTTCGCCATAGTTGCTGTTAGTACTGTCTGTATAAATGGCAGAATCCCCATTGTCCACGTAGCCAAAGGTCTCCTCCATGGGAATCTTGACGGGGTAGGCCTGTCCACCATCATCGAAGAATCTTCGAAACGTGAATTCGAAAAATGCGTGTTCTGGATGCGTCGTGTTGTTTAATTCATTTCTGTTCTTTTCGTCGTCACTGTAGTCACTGCTCCTCAGTTTGTCTGGATCAATGGGATCGAAGTTGGAAGTGTCGGTAGGAGAAGATATGATGGGTTTGTAGGGTGCCGGCTGTTTGCGCAGGTCGCCATTAAAGTCGACATTCTCAAAAAAGGGATGGTTCTTTATCTCTTCTGTTCCATTTTTTCCAAGCCGTTCCTCAGGGCCGCAGCACAGCTTTAGGATGATGTCGGTTGCTTCCTTCGATAGGTTGGCAGCTTTTGGTATGTGGAGGGTAGTTTCCCAATTAATAACCTACAGAGTACGGGGAAAAAATTTGAAAAAAAAATGTATTCCAATCCCTATGCAGCAGATTACAAAACTTGAAATACCTTAAGCTGTGTTTCTGCTGGAGTATTTGCAAAGAATGGCGGCTGTCCGACTAACATTTCATATAATATAACACCGACGCTCCACCAATCACACTGCTGAGTGTAACCTGTTAAAATAAAAATTGGTTTTAGCATCAGAGAAATATAAAGACGCCCGTCCTCGTCACTGTTCCTCACCTGTTCTCAATAACACTTCCGGCGCAATATAATTTGGCGTTCCCACCAGCGAGTGAGCCAAACATCTCTGATGTTCGCTGTGTCGCTTCCTTTCTAGCGGTTTCATGGATTTGCAATGGCATTCATTGTTCCAGTTTTCGTCCGGATCCATCGAATCCTGTCTGTTGTGTTCTCCTGTCATTTAAAGCATAAAGTTTAACAAAATTGAAATAAATAATTGGATAAATTGAATCGAAAAGTCACCTACCGTTTCTCTGATAATATTTTGAATTATGGGTCCAGCGGAAACCGGTGCAGAGGCCAAAATCCGTCAGTTTGATGTGTCCATCCGCATCGATTAATATGTTATCGGGTTTAATGTCACGATGAATGAATCCCATCTTGTGTACACTTTCGATGGCCACGACCAGTTCCGTAATGTAGAATCTTGCAAGCGATTCTTGAAATATGCCAAATTTTATGAGTAAAGACATGAGATCGCCACCGGGTATGTAGTCCATAACAAAATATAAATTATCTTTATCTTGAAAGGAATAGTACAGTTTAACCACCCACTCATTGTCCGCTTCAGCCAATATGTCCCTTTCGGCTTTCACATGGGCCGCCTGGTTGCGTTTGAACACATCCGCCTTCCTGAGAGTTTTCATGGCATACAGTTGTCTGGTGTCCACTTTTCGGACGAGAGCCACCTCGCCGAAGGCCCCGATTCCTACGGTCTTCAGTTTGACAAACATGGATCTTTTCATTTTTGCTCTTTTTAATCTGATGTAATTCGATTCTTTCTGGTGGAGCATCAGTCGCATCTGATTTTGGGCTTCTTCCGAAAGACCCACTTTTGCCATTTCAGTCTCTAGCTGCTGCCTCCTGTGTATCCGCTGCTGATGAGATTTCAAGAGATTTTCAATGTGCTGTTCCATGTAAAATTTAAAGGCAGTTGGAGAGAAATTTCTAATTTTGGTCTCCCTCCTTTCTTCTTCCATTTCTCTCGACAAAACCTTTCTGGGTGGTATGGGCGACTGGTGCATTGTCTTCTTGTATGGAGGTGGTGGAGGAGTCCTCCTCTCTCTTTCGGAATCCACTCGATTTGCATTACGTGGAGACTCTGGTCTGGATCCAAATCCATTGGCAGAATCGAAACCATCTGGTGGGTCGGGAGCGGGTTTCCTAGGCAGCGGAGGCGGCGGTTGCGACAGAAAATAAGAATGATTTTCCAGCCAATTGTTATTTACACTGCCGTCGTACCCACGAGGAATCGCCGTCGACTGGGACGCACGGATGCTCTCCGCCGTATTTACTGGATGAGACGAATCAAGCACAGAAGGCACCCCAACGTCGGGCCGCGACGACGTCGCCCGTGTAGAGACATAGCCAACGGGTGCGTTACTTCCCACGCTTGATGTTGCTCTCTGGACTGCCAGAGCTGCCACCCCGCAAGCATAACTGGGAGGTTCGGTTGTCGGCACGGATGGCGGAACCCGGGCACTTGGCAGCATCTCACATCTGGACGCACCCCAACCCCGTCTCTGTTTTGGTCCGTCGTCAGAGTCCCGTGCAGCTGACCGTGTTCTTGCAGTGATCGAATACGGAGGCGGCGGCGGTGCAGAATCGGCACCTGGAGAGCGGAGCGGATAAGACGGAAGATCGGAAGAGGTGCTGACATCCCGAACAGAGAAGTACGGAGGCAGGCCAACGTGATCCCTGGCAGAGAGACATGCATTTGAATGCACATTCGGACGACTGGCCCGGGAAGACTCCGTAACTCCATCCCGGGTGGCTGGCGGCGAGGTGGGGGCAATGGCGGTCTGCAGCACCGGCTTCTGAACATGGGTGCTCTTGACAGAGTGCATGATAACGGGAGACTGTGACTTGGCCTGACGTGAACTCCAAGACTGCAGATAAGAAAAGTGCGGAACAGGCCCTATAGTGGTCACCACCGCGGACGCGGCCGGGCCCGCCACCCCGCAGGGGGGAGGGGGCCGAGGCCCCCGGCCAGAACTGGAAGAGGACGAGGAGGACGGGTAGGCAGGAGGGGGCGTCCTCTTCCGCGGCCGGAGAAAGGAGGGGACGGGCCGTCCGGAGGCAAGGGGCGGCGAGGAGCGGGCCGAAGGTGAGCCCCCTGGCCCGGCGGGATATGGAGGGGGAAGGTCCCCATCCTCCGACGGGGAGCCGCCGGAAGAGCAGACGCCCAGACGCCGCAACCTCCGGGCTAGCTGCGGGTGGGCGGACCCGCCGAAGGGGACGGGACCCTCGGCCCGCGAAATGGAGGGAATCGGTGGCGGAGGTCGGGGAGGAATGGGCCCGTCCGGTGGAACAGGGGGAGGAGCAGCTGCTCCGCGAGGTGGAGGTGGAGGCGGAGGAGACTCGTCAGCCGGGAGGGCAGCCGGGCCCCGCCTCTTCCACCCGGGACGGCCGGGTCCGGCCCCCCGACCCCTGACTCCTGCAGAGTCGGAGAGGCCCACGGAGGCCCCCGGACTGTCCGAGCGCACGCTGTCGGTGGCGCTGCCCGTGCCGAACTGTGATTGACTTCCCTCCCATCCGCTGTCGGGTTGAGTGCCGCCGGCGCTCGACTTCTGCAAGTGTTTCAAATTGATCTTGCTGAGAGCTGAAAGGAAAAAGGAAGTCGGAATCAAGACGAGGCTAAAAATACGCGTTTAAAAATAGAACGCGACGAACGAAAGCGGTTCGCGCATCCTCGCGTCGCACACGCGGCGGCGGAACTCGCCCCGCCCCGCGGCCACGGCCCCGGGCGGAGACCGACGTCCCGTGGCCTCGGACGGGTCGGCGCGTCTCGCCCGAAAACCGGTCGGTCTCGTCTCGGCGGAGCGGGATGCGCCGCTCTGGCCCGATTCCGCATAACCCGACCCGCCCCGCCCCGTTGCATCTCGGGACGAGTTCGTCACTCACCCGCGTATCTGGTCAGACCGTTGGGCGCCTCCGTCGGCGTCGTCTTCTTGCATCCGTTGGCCTTCTGCGCCGCTTCCCTTCCCGCCGACGCCTCCTCGTTCTTGTCCAGCGACAGATTTAGAAAACGAAACGCCAAGTCCTGAAAAAAAAACGCAAAATAGAAAAAGTCCTAATTAGAAATTAGAAAAGTCCGCAAGAGAGCGCGCCGCGTCCGAGGAAAAAAAATGCCGTCGCCGGATAGTCGTTTGGTCCCCCTGGCAAAATTCGCCATGTACGATATTCCGGAAGCGGGCCCCCGACGTCACTTCCGGTCGGTCGACGCGGCGCGCCATGCTCCTTCCCGGAAGATTCCCACGCTAGAATCTTTAATGTAAAAGTTCGCGCCGCGGAGACGATTCGGTTGGCCGGCGCGCGCCGGAGACGCCGGCGAATGCCGGTAACGACCGGGGAAGGAACGCGAATTCCGACGCGCGGCGGCCGCACCCCCTTCCTTATCGCGGCGCGGGTGGGTCGGGATGTTTTCGGTCTCGGACGGCGCGGCCTCCCCGGCGCGCGCCGTCCGAGACGGGCGGAGGACGGCCAGCGCCTCTCTCTGCCGGCAGATAGCGCGGCTAACGAGAGGGGAGGTCGGAGGCCAGATGCCTATCTGGCGGAGGAGGAGACTCCGCTCTATCTCCCGACCTCCCGGGGGTGGGCACGCGTCCGCGAGGCCACCCCCGGGGAAGGCAAGGAAAAGGCACCGAGGCCCTCGTTCGAGGGCCTCGGCGCCTTTTCCTGCGCCCGGGATCGACTCCGACCGGTCGCCGCCGCCGCTCCGCGCGGTTTTCGGAGGCGGCAATTCTCGTTCCGGAATTCGGGTCGCGCGGTTCTCCGATATAAGGTAGCGTCGCTGAGCCACGCAGCGGTTCGAACGGGGGTCCGAACCGTAGATTCGGGCGGGACGCGCGTTTAGAAAATACCGGAACGGCATCGGAAGGAGGGGGAGAGCCGACGACCCGCTTTCGTTGGCGTCCTCCGCGCGGGGAATGCGGAGCCCCGAGGGGAGTGAGGGACCGATGACCATCTGCCAGGTTTCCCACAAACGGCAGGTGAACGACGGACGGGGAGGAAGTGCCGAGTGTCCTTCCCCCGGGGGAAGTATCGGCGCGGGAGCCTCGTCCGTCCTTCCCTCCCGATAATCCGACCCGCATTCCCTATTCCCGCGGAAAACGCCACTTCTTCCTTCCGAGAAACGTCCCCCGTTTCTCCCCGATCTTCCGGCGACACGTCGTGATTTTTCCGCTTTCCCCCCTACCGTCGCCAAATTCCTTTTTTTCCCCCACCGGCGAATAACTTCGTTTCCCGTTTTTCCCCGCGGCCGATTTTTCTCTTCCTCGGAAAGAGCGCACCCTGACGGCGCGGCGCCGCGCGTCCGTATCCTCGGAAGGACCTCTCCGGATAATTTATACGTCGTACGTCTGCCCGCCGTAAAACGATCGACCGGAGTGGGAGAGCGCCCCCTGCCTTCGAATTCTTTTTTCCTTTCCCCCCTCCTTTCTGGGAGAGCGATCGTCTGGCCCGCGACGTTCGATCGAGGACGTAACAAAATACTCCTTTTTTAAAATTTCCGCCGTTTTAATTAGCTCCGGGATCTCTTTCGGGCGACGAATTTCGCTTTCTCCTCCCGCGAAAATTTCGTTTTTTTTTATCGTTAGAGAGAGAAAGAGGAGGAGGAGAACGGCGTCGCGCCACTTATAATTAATTACGGAGAGAGCCGAACCCCAGAGGAATCTCCTCCAACGAAAAGGGAAAACGCGTCGACCCGGTCCCCTCCGGTGCGCCGATAATGAGACGTCCGCGTATCTATCCCCGACAAACGAATATATCCCGACACTTCGGAGATTTTTCCCCCATTAAAATAATAAGACGAAACGGCGAAGTGTACATTTCCTCCTCCGCCGCACGAAAATCTCAAAATTCCAAACAAACGTATTGCAATATACGCCAGCGAACCGTAAGTTCGCCCTGCCACCTAACGGTGAAATCAAAAATTCTCAAAATTATTTTTTTTAACTCGAATTCCTCCGTCTCCTCGTCACTTCCAAACTAAACACGGGACGGGATGTTTTCGTTTTTATACCGCAATCATTTCTTGGAGGAGGAGAGAATCGTTCCTTAAAGGAGAAATAAACGGAGAAGGTCGAATCGGCCTTCTGCAGCGGGTCTAGTCGGCGGCAGAGATTAATATTTATGAAGAACGGCGAACGTATCGGAAAATTTATTCGAGAGAATCGGATTACTCGTTAATGATCGTATGACTGAGATTTATTCGAGACGTAAAATCTCATAAAAATGTCGCAATTCCGATCGATTGTTTTTAAAACCGGATTCCTGAATACATATATATTTTATCTGATAAAAATCGATACGCACCATCTTTACGTCAATTCCATAATTCCCTATTTATGAAACGATGCGGTTAAAGGGCAATTATGCCCATTTTTCTAGAATATCAAATTGAATTCAATGAAAAAAAGGCCTTCTTGATGCAATACTGGAGGGCCTCTTCCGTACAAATTAAAGGGCGGCATAAATCTAGGTATCTACAATTCAGACTCCTATTTGGTTTGATTTAAAATCTACACAACTGGGATAGGGGAAAAGAAGGAAAATATGCAGATATTTTCCTTAAAAAAAATTCCCTAATCTCCGGTGGTGGCTTAGATCAGGAATTTTTAAAGAAAATATGCAATTTAATTGAATAATTTTTTCCCTTAAAACTTCCCCAATCTTTCAGTCTAATTGGCATATACTTTCCTTTATATGTAAATACTTAATTGGGGAATTTCTTAAAAAATGTCAGCTGCATATTTTCTTTTAAAAAAAAAATCCCTGTCTTCTTACAAGGATATATAATATTTGAGAATTACTATAGCCAGGAAATTTTAAAGGAAAATGTACAATTAAATATTTGCATATTTTCCTTGAAAAATTCCCTCATCTCTGGTAGTGTGTAGTTTGTTTACAAAAATATTCTTCTGGGAAATTACTACACAATACATTTTGAAATTTAAAAGAAAAAGAAACAACTGCAGAGAGAAGGAATGCGATAAATTTTAATTAAACCGACATTTTTTAGATGAGATAGCTTCTACTGATTTTAAATACTACTTAATCTGATGATAACTTATCTGAAAATTTTGCATTTTTTAAATATTTTATAAACAAAATTACATTATATTTTGAGTTAAAATAGTGTTTTTATTCTTTAATATAAACTGGGTGGGGGAACGGAAGAAGCTGGCAATATTGCGCCGAACTGGTTAGAAGAAATCGCCAAATGAATCCGCAACAAAAAATGAAACGAAATTCCACAAAATTTAATCCTTTGAAACGCAGATAAAAATATAAAAATGCCATTTGTATCGTGATCCGACACCGATTGATAATATTGGAGTTATCGGTGGGAGGAACAAGTCGAACAAGAATTCATATAATAACAATTATCTCGGACATAAACGCTGATAAGAAACATTTTTGATAACTAACTCGTTACATTTTAAAGTGATTAAGAAAAGAATTCTCATATAGATGCCATTAACCTGATTTCACTACAAACCATGACATAGAATTTAAAAAATTCCTTAAATATAATCATTTGGACAGGCTTTGTCCTATGTTCTTTTATAAAAGATCTTAAGTGATTTTATCTAGTGATGTTGGTATATTTTGTTTTTAATGATTAATATTTAAATATGAAATTTTAGTATGATGCAATTTTTCCTACTGATTAGATCTGCTTGTTAATGTAATTATTATAGTTTGAGTTTTTTCTTACTTTTCTGTAGACAATAGAGTTAACAATATACATTTGCGCGAGGAACCCCTTGCCGTTCCGGGTAACTTTAGAGTTCCGAGAAGTCTCGGAGCGGTCGGGAATGGCACGTCGCTCGAGAGACTTTCGAACGAGTCGAACGAAACGGACTCTTATATTATTTGAGTACGAGGCCGAAAGACGAGGTACCGCCGATGTACGACTCCGTCCAAACTTTCCACCCATTTCTAATTAAGCCATCACCGACTCCACCCAATCTCGTGCACTTGATCTCCTTGGCATCCTTGATGGCCTCATTCAATTGTAATAATCCAAAAAAGCATTTTAAAATGTTCTTGTTAGGAAAATAATTTTTTTTTTCTTTTAGAAAAATCCAGTTATTGGCAAAATAAACATATTTTTTAAAAGTTTCAGACTAACAAGGAAGAAACACTCCCTTAATTAAAAACCACAGAAAAATATCTGATGTTGCAATAACACTTTCACATTCCAAAATTATGTTTCACAACAATGAATCAGATTTTGGCATTTCTACTTTGAACTGAAGCTTCCAGTAAATATTTTGATTAATAAATTTCCGTGTTCGTTCATTGCAGGTTGCAGTTTGAAAGAAAATGTTTTAAAGATGTCTGAATAATTTCGGATAAACGGAAATACATAAAAGCTGCAGTAACGTCAATATTTATACTTAACTACAGAATTTGATATTTAATAAATTTGCTAATTGACTGGTCACCAGAATTCCTTTACGAGGGATCCCTACCATCTTTGAAATAAACAGGCATGTTTGTAATTGTTTTCATTTGAAACAGTATTCCTTCTGACCCAATAAAACAAGTTAAATGAATCAACATTTAACACCTAAGTGATTAAAAACAACTGTATACATAACAATTAACAGTGATATAATTATTTTAAAACATGACTTGCTCTTTTTTAAAATCAAAAGCTTTTGGTTTACAAGAATAAATTTGCACATTCACCACCTATCATAAGAGAACAATTCCACAAATGATGAGAGGGCAATTTTCCTTCTTTGAAACTATTATTTTTGTTAGTAAATCTTTCATTATTGACCCGTACAAAAGACTATTGCCGCCATTCCTATTTTAAGAATTTAGAACAAGTTAAACAGATTGAGCCGGAGAGTCCGCATCCATTCTGCAACCGTGCAATATGCAAAAAGGTCGATCGCAAACAACCGGAGCAGCATTTAAATTCCCAAATTCCAATCATTCCTCGGTAATGTAAATATATATTAAGATAATTATTTATTAACCGTGCCGTAATGATTACGTTAGTCTCGGCACCGAGACTGAATGTAATCTTCCCTAATCGTCGGATCTGCAATTTCGGAAAAGAGATAAGAAAACAGAGAACGGTGCTATCCTGCAAAGTTCCTCGGCTTTAAATAAGAATAATGAAAAATGCAAATTAATGCCACAATGCAGATAAGAGAAAGTTATCGTTGCAAGAATGGAAGTGCGAGAAATCCTCCGAAGGCACCAGCTGGTAGTTATCAAACTTTAATCTGTCTGCATAAATCACCCTCGAAATTTTAATTTAAAAATAGCTATTTTTCGGAAATTTATTTTCATGTTTAATTAATTGCATTTAAATTAATTATTATTATAACTTAAAAGAATTTTAATTAAGATTAATTAAAACAGATAAAATAGATAACGAGCGATAACACGTTTAAAAGGACGACAAAAGTACACGCCTCAAATGCAGTTATATGTTTTATCAAATTTTAAATATAGAATAACTTTGCTCGTAAAAATAAATGAGCAAACTAATTGAAAATTTATATAGGAATTAATTTTGTATTTTTAAAAATACTGCTTATTTATATGCAAAGTATTCAATTAACTTCCGACGAGAAACGAACAAATGGTTTAGAATTGCACGACTTTGTAAATTTAGAAACCAAATCTCTGAAAAATAAAATATTTCAAATTTTTAGCATTACAACTAGCTTAAAGATCCGTTTATAGGAAGAAACTGGTTCGTCGGGAAGCACCGATATCAGAACCCTCAAAAACGAGCAACAATATGTACTCGAAAACATACGGATTGACGTGCATTTTAATTACATAAAAAAATAATAATAATTTAAATTTTCTTTCTTTAACAGTTCAGAAATTAATTTTGCAAAATGCTAAATGCTTCGTGGCTTATTGCTATGGAACAAATTCGTACGATACGTACGTAAAGTGCCAATATGACACTCATCCTATCATTTTTGAAAAGGAAGAGGTATTGCTGCAACGAGGTTAAAATAAATAAATACAAAATTTCATTTCTCCTACATCACTTGCAAAATATAATAATAAAAAGTATTGGTTTCATCTTACATTTAAAAAAGAAAAAAAAATTTTGAATTGATATCAGTTATAATCTGATGTTTAGATGTTTTATTTACGAACTATCTGAGTGTTTTTCAAACAAATACTTTGCTTTCAAATTTAAATTTTCATTGAATAGATAAGTTTATGACTCTAAATCGCTTCTAGAATTTATTTTAGTTAAATAACAAATTAATTTCTGACTTATTTCTAATGGCTGTATCTGTTCTATTGTTATAACTATACTAATAATAAATCAAACCAAACTAATCTTTGCACTGATAAAAGAAATTGGTCTAAAGACTTCGAAATTTAGTAACTCTTCTACTATTTCTTACATATTTTTTTATTATTACTCTAAATGAAATTTTATGACAAAATAGCAATGAGAAAATGAACAAATCTACATTTCCATACAGAGTGTCTGAAAAGTTACCATATACCATGTATGTAAATATAGTTTTAATAAAAATGAAGTTTCGTATATAATATTTCAGTTTCCCTGCAACAAATGTCAGAAATGTTTCCCGGAAGCCCCAAAATCAGGGAGAGTGAGGTCCGTAGACCTAGTGGGCCAGATTCTATGGAAGATTAGACAATCGGCAAAGAAGTCTTCCAAAAAGAAGTCCAGAAACCAGAACGTCCGTGAGCAGGCAGTAATGCCGTCTACAGCAGAGTTCTGTACAATGCAGGGGATACGTTCCTCATTATAGAAAATCACATTATCAAGACCTGCATTATCAGATTATTTTATACAAGTTTAAACCTAGGCCTAGAAATTGAAGAAGAAAACATATACATCCAGACAACAAAATCCATATTTTGTAAGAGTACTAGTAGCAATTTCTTCGTTGCATTATACGAATTCACCTTATACAGTTCACTGTATACGTAATGAACTTCTCGAAGCCCGATACATTGATACCAACCAAACAATCGCCTTTGCTCGTTACTTAATATCTAATCATTTATAATAGCAAATTTGTAGCCCGATTATTTAAGACAATCATTTGGTTGAGTACAATTCACCATATTACAAAGTGAAAATGTAGAACATACAACTTACAGGTCTTTTATGCAATGCTGTATCTATAATTTTACTATCATTGCAAATTTCTCACTGCGTAGTAACTTTTTGAACACCCTGTACATCCTTGTCAATACTCAGTATTGGTCTAGTATTAAAAATTTGAAAGGGAGAACAGACTATACAAAGGAATGAGTTATATGTCAATTTACAATCAAAAACCTGAACTTTAGAGCCCATAGATGTAGAATATATGATAAGGTGAGTTATTCAAAGGTTTTATTCTTGTTCTAGAAATTTTATGCAGACAAGAAAATATGGTACTTGGAACCAGTATAATAGAATCCTACATTTCGTATATATAAACCTATAGAAAACGGGCATTGCAAGTCTGAATGTCTACGACCTCGTACAGGTTAAAATCATTACAAAACTAATTAAGTTATAACATTAAAAACAGTTTTTGTCTCTGTCTTATTAGAAACCCAACAACTCTCAAAAGCTCCCGATCAAATATCGCAAAATTTCAATTGACTATTGTCAGACAGTCAAATTCTGTCAGATTTCTCTTTATTTCTTCAGTTAAAATTCCATTAAAAGACTTATATTCCAAGAAATTGAGCAAAATTTTGCTTGAGCTAATGCATTTCTACATATATTTAAACAGAGAAGTTACAATTTCGTATCCAATCCATAACAACGAATACTGCATTATAAAACATTTTACTAAAAAGTCTTGTATCTTTAATATATGAAGAGACAAATAGCAACCACACTTGGACTTTATAACTTGCACTCAATACAACAAGATGCATGCTATTACATCCGATACAATAGATAACATGTGTTAAAGGATAATTTTGCTATTTTCTATCATCTTAAATCCTGTTAAATCAGGCAAATTTTAAATGCTTGGTGATGTATTGTTGTTATTTTGATATCGCCCATACGTATAAATTTTTCATAATCGTTTTTACGGATAATTTAACCGTATTGACAGCAAATTTTAAAATTTATTCTGTCTCTCGCGTATAAATAAAAACAAAAAAAAAGCAAGACAGATACACAAACTATAATTATGTATCTGTTGTGATTATTTTATTAATTTGGTTATCGGCTGTGACAATATTTTTTTGCTCATTTCAATGTTGCTTTGTTTCCAACTTTACCAGAACGTAATCCAAAAGTGTGACATTTCATCTAAAAATAATGAAATTCTATATGATCCGAGTATTATTTTTTTCTAAAAAGCTGATTTTTTTAAACAGAACGAAGAAACTAAAACCAATAAAAATATACTGAAATGTTAAACCAATTATACATCATGGTCAAGGTTGTAAACTGTTGCATTACCTCTATATATAAATATATTATTTATATTTAAAATATATTCACATATACATATATGTGAATAAGTACAAGATTATTATTCGCAGCTGATTAAAATTCTGCCAATACACGTTAACAAGTACCTGGATTTTACACACTTTTTTCATTTATTTTTTAATTAATTGATTTTAAAAAATTACCATCTTATCAAACCTTGCATCGATAAGGCAAAAATTACTGAAGAAATTTAAAGGAATGTTCAAATACTTCAATAGATTCTTTACAACGATTTCAAATTTTATACAGATTTCTAAGCAAACATAATTAAAGTTAGAGGCATTATATCTCTTGGATTATATCCTGTTATAGTGTTTTATTTGCCAGAACAGCTTGCGAGCCACCGAGTTTATATCTTATTAAATTATCCTAACTACAGCAATAAAACTCGAGCGAGTCCGTGTCGGCCAATCGAAACTACTAAGTTTTATACTGGTTGCTCGATTATATCCAAAGTTGCCGTTTTCAACTTTATAATGAATTTGAATTCCGTAATACATGCGATATACTATGAAAATTATATAGTCATTATGGTTAAAAGCATTCTTAACAACACTTAATCAGTTACAGAAACCATATGCATAATTATGATCTGGCGATGACGAATAAATAATGATAAACAATACAATTTTGTATGGTTATTATTCTAAGCTCTGATATTTTTACCTATATTTTTAAGTAATAAAGATAAATATGGTATATTTAAATATTAACAAACAGATCTATGGGAAACAATGTAAAACTTACTCATAATAATAAAATATTGCATAATTTCACAATATTAATTGCAATATATAAAAAATAAATTATGACCCACCTTGTAGCCCATGGAAGATAATATATCTTCAGGATTATGTAACTTATCCTTGTCTAATCCATTTGGGCAGGAACTAACACTGTCGATTGTTTGACTGAATCCACTCGAATCACTAGCGTTACTACTAGAACTACTTAATTCTAGTTTGTTTGCGAATGGCTCCAAACTATTTCTAATCTCCGCTAAGGCTTTTTGTCTGTAATGAGCAGATTTTACCGCTCCGGCAACTCTCGAATCGGACACACCACCACTGTAAGCACCCGAGATAACTCCATTAGGATTCGTGGTTCCCAATCCGGTGTTTTGCTGCACAGTTCCACCACTAGCAAAATCAGATTTGATTTGCATTGGGTGACACTTTGAAGATGATAATAAATAAGTGGGAGATGTTGAGGATTGATAAGAGGCTTGAGCACACACGTTAGGTAATCCAGATCCGGAGGACGTAGATAATACACTAGATTTCTCTTGACGAAGATGACTCAGGCTCTCTTTGATGTCACGGAGCATCTGCCCGTTATGATTCCATGGCTCCGTGGAGTTCGGTGGCAGGAATTTCGTCTTCTGGATGTCGTTATCCTGATTGATCATAGGTTCCGGTGTCTACGGTGGCCCTCGTGAATTTCGTCGCATCGAGCGACGTACGATAAAGCAATGTAATGGATTTAAATTAGCAGTTTTACAAATAATACCCACGTTTACTTGAGTAAACATCATAAACCACATACACACAATTTTACGTAGAAATCGCAGCAGTTTGCCGTTCTAATCCTCTCGAAAATATTACATTGTCGCCCCCTTCATTTGAGAACGAATTCCTCAGAATGAAAAACTGCAGTCGATCACTATAACGGAGACGACGATAAAATGACAAAGCCAAGCAAAAGCTTCTCGTTCACACACACCAGATTAGGCACCATTTTGAATGATGAATCAATATCTCGTCGCACACACATTTTTACACACACAAACATTTAATTTAGTATCCACGTTAAGACGAAAATTCTTTAAAACTGAAATTAAAAAGTAAACACACAATGAGTCAACGAAATAAATTCCATTAAGACATAGCGTACAACACCTGTCACAACATAGTTTAATCTAATACAGATGTTTGTCGTTAATTAATTATTTTGAATAATAATAATAATAATTTTATTCTAAATTTAATCGGTAACAAGAACAAACTGAGTTAAAATTTCAAATTTTACTCTTAATCATTAAAAAATTAATTATATCATTTATAAATTTATATAATTTCATTTAAAAAGCTAAATTAATTAAACTAGAAAGCACAAAATTATTAAAAGATGTTATGAATGAGAATTAAGATAAGTTATGTTTCCAATTAAAAATTTTTCATACATTTTTAATTAATAAACTCCAGTAATTCCTTCAAAAGTAGAACATTATTACCTTAAAATAAATTCTAAATTATTTAAAAATTAAAGACAAGATTCGAATAAATCAATACCGTATTTTATTCCCGAACAGACAAATATAGAATCTCGTTAACATTACCATTAAAGTTTAAGTATCATTACTATAGAAACATAAATATTTAAAAATGAGAAAAATAAAAATAAATATATATAACCATTAAAAGAAACTGGAGAAGAAATTTATTTATTTCATACAAATTATTTTCTTTTTAACTTAATTATATGAAGTTTAATTGCATTTAATGCTAGCAAAACTAACCGACAAAAAATTATAAGCTACAAGACAGCACATCACTAATGTTTACCTTCTGGGCACGTAGGATGCTAGAAACATCGAGCCCTCAACCGTCCGGGCCCCTTTGGCATTTCCTCTTATCATTCATTGATTTCTAAAGGTAGAGAAAAGATGCAAAAGGACCCTTTTCCCGGCCATATTTTTGTGGAAATTTTCCATCCGGACGGAATTGCATCTACGAGGAGCCGGAATGTTTGGCCTTTCGATTCTTTAGAAATTCCGCTCGCATTCCTACGTTGGGAATTTAAAGTATGCGGGGTATTTTAAGATTTCCATAAACACATAAAACAAACAAAGCCTATTATAAACAATACACACACAAAGTATGAAATTTCAAAACTATTTGCCTTGGCACACTGTGATAATTGTATCAGATAAAATAAACTAAGGACACGCAATGGAAATGCCTACAGAAATATGAATTTTTACAAACACTCACTAGGTACAAATACCATTTTTAAAAGTCGACTTAGGTCCTGGCCAGCCGGTCTGCCCAAAATTAAGATCGGAAGCAGCGCGAGATGCGGCAGAGCACGGCGGCAAAGGGATGCAGGGATCTAAATACCGGCAATTTAATTAAAAAAGAAACTGCAAAGCATATTAGTGATTTCTCTCTATAAAAGCCACAGCGACAAACACAGGAATCAATAACTTGAACTCAGTTCAACAGTAAACTCCAAGTTTACAGATACAGAACTTGACAGATGCAGACACATACAGAAATTACTTCACAAAAGAAAAACAGGAGGAGAAAAAAAACACTTAATAAATAAACAATACGCAAGCATTCCCCTAATTTACAACGTAACCGTATTATATTCACACAGCACAGTGTACAATACACAACAGGCCGTGTGTGTGTGTGTGTGTGTGTGACTTAATTCGATTAGCTTAAGAGAGATCGGATCATTAACGTCATTCCTCGGCTAAAAAACTAGGTAAAATGGCGGTTTAATCGCGATTAGGCCGAGCCACGGTGGATATTAATCAACGGAGGAAACAGATAGCGGAGTTTGCGCGTGCAGAGACTCCAGTTAATCCGCGAAAAAGCACGAAATTCCGATCCCCCTGTCGGGAGCCGATCGGAGAACACGAGAGAAAAACGGACGCGTCGCCATATTTGTTATCCGAGTGGAAACCGATAACAAAAAAATGTCAATTGTATCGATAATAAGTCTATAATAAGTTAAGGCCTACCTGTTATGGGGTATGGTCGACGCTAGCCGACGTCGAACGTTGTTACGTGGTTTAATCCGAGTCGAGTTGCGCTTCTCTACGGCCTCTGTGGCACCCTACCCTAATTTCTGACCTCATTTTTTCCTTTTCTTTTTTTTTCCCCAACCAAAAGTCACCTTAGAGGACAATCTCTCGTGTGTGTTAAGAGTCGATGCCGTCGTTATTTTATTTTTCTTTATTTCGGACGTGTCCGAGTTAAATTAATCTCTCGCGTATTAATTCGCGGGTAAAACGACGAACTCCCGAAATATTGACAAAAAGATCATCCTGGTAACTATGGTGACGGCGTTTGGTGATTGGCAGGACGCTCCTCCCACCGAGCGAATTGCTGAAATTCCACCGCCGGTCACGTGGACGGTGATTGACGCCCGTGGCTCCGCCCGCCTGGCCGCGTGGCTGACATTCTTCTCCGGGCACGTGACGGACGGTGATTGACGGCTCGGGAACGCCCACTCAAAATTTTTCGCATTCCGCAGTCACATGACTTGGAACGAGTCCTCGAACGCCAGAGACACTAAACGAGAGTTTTCGTTTCGATTAAAACTCGAGCTTTATTTTAAATATCTTTTTCTTTATTTCATTTTTTTAAATAATAAAAAATTAAATAAATAAATTCCCGTCGTTAACGCCTTACGTAAATTGTTTATCGGTCTTACGTTATAAAATTCGATTTAAACAAAAATATTTATGTATATAAACAATTAAAATATTAAACGTTTATTTTTATCTTTATTATATTACATAAATTTTAAATAATAATAATAATAATAATAATTCGTAAAATTGTTTTTTTATTACTTAATAATTTTTTATTTTATTTTATAATTTAGAATTAAATCGAACTGAAGTAACGCAGAATTCTATTGGACAATTTTACAAAGTATCCAGAACGACAACCAATCAAGTTAACGTATTCGCGTACGACGTCTCAAAAGCCAATAAAAATTAAAATATATTAATTATTCGAACAGGGAATAAAAATTTTAGATTAATTAATAAAAACAAACAAATAACTTTAATTTACTTTTAAAATATTCTTAAATTTTTATAATTTATTCTGAACTTAAAAAAAATTTTTTTATTTCGGGGAATTTCCCTAATAAAAATTCCCTGATTTAAGAATTAATTAGGGAAATTTCCCTATGATGACAAAAAATAATACAGAGCAGTTTTTCCATATTTTTTTATTATTTTTATTTTTTCTTTTCTTTTCTTTCTTTGCCTTTATTTTCGATTACCCGAAAACACAAAAAGGACGAAAGTAAAAGGTAAAAATAAATAAATAAAAATATTTCTAAAGACTCAACGGTGCTTCAAAGAACAAACCAAATTTAGAAAAATATTTTTCCTTATTTCTACACAAAGTTGCGAAACAAAATAAATGAATAATATTAAGAAAAATATATTTAAATGTATATATATAATAATAATAATAACAAAAAAATTTAATAGAGTAAGGAAAATAATTATAATTACAATTACAATTATATAGAAGGAAATATTTTCTTTAAGGAAAATTCCACAGAAAAAAATTTAATTTTTTTATTTATTTTATTTTATTTTTTGTTCTCTCTAAAATTTTCTATTTAATTCTTCATTAAGTGCCCCCCTTTTGTTTATGCATTTTGTGCCAAAATTTAATTGCGATTTATTATTTTATTAATTAAATTATAATTGTTTAATTATGCTAATTAAGTATATCATGTATAGCAAATATATATAATTCAGTCAGATTTTTTTTGCATATTATAAATATTAATTCGAGTCAAACCGGATTAAATTCGTCTACCGTGTGAATGAGGTTTGTTGAATCTTGATTTAAAACGTGTCACACACACACACATACACATATATATATATATATTATATGCAGGGCACGATGGGGCCTGGGACAGTCACAAAAGTGGGGTCCCACCAGAATCGAATTTGGTTTCGTTGTGACTCTAACCCACTACATAAAGCTTGCCTTTTCCTTTAAAATATAATAAATGTAAAAGCGTGGGGGCCCTAAGCTGTGGCCTACTCAAGTAAGACGTAAATTAAGGCCTGGATTCAATCATTCTTCGAAAAATACAGATTTTTTTAACACTTATTTTTATGCCACGTTTTTACATAAGACTAAAGTTTGGGCCTCTCTGTATGGGTCCGGGGCCAAATGGCCTTGAGAGCTTCCTCTATCCGGGCCTCACTTAAAATTAAATTGTTTATTTATTAATTTAGTTCTAACATATAATTATTATTGATCTCTTAAGGAAAATTCGACATACTAAAAAAAAAAAAAAAAACAATTAATTTTTAATGTATATACTAGTATACATATACTCAAATAAAGGAACCAGCAGGGACAACCCGGGCTCCAAATTTCAGTCTTATGTAAAAATAAGACTATTCATATTTATGTGTGATATAAATGGCTGGTTTTGTTCGTTTTTTGATTCATTTTATTCATATTTTATAGCTTTAGGAGAGACGTTAGGGCCTCGGATTTGTGAGGCCCAAGCCGCAATTCGAATATCTCATGAATATCCAGATTTATTTATGAATTTCTCCAACAGTTTGTAAATTCTTGAACAAATCTATGCTAACTACCAGGAACTTAAGGCAAATTATGACAGTAAATATTACATTCGAAGCATAATTAAACGTAGGCATAATTATGCAATTATATAATTTATATTATGCCAAGTGCCATACATTAAATCATTATTAAAAAAAATGGATTTACATTATACCAAGGCTTTCATTCAGTTCTAATCCCCGGATATTATATTTAAAAAAAAAATGCAACCAGTCGAGAAACAAAATTTATGTTAAATTCCATTATAACGTACATAAATTTTGGCATAAAAGTTATTAAATAATACAAAATATAATATATATATATATATATATATATATATATATAAACGTAGTAAGGTTTCGTCTATCATCATAAATCGCGAGTCGAGTGAAAGAAAAATGCAGATCATGTCAAAAATTTTCTATTTATTAAACCAGTCGGGAAAAAAAATTTATTTTTATGTTACGCACTAAATCAAAATGTATAAATAGCGTAAGAATTTAATAGATTCTGGACTTTTTCGGGAGTTTTCTCGCTCTTGGATCTTCATCTCGAGTTCCTTTTGTGTGTGTCTGTGTGTTTGTGTGATTTCAACAGTAACACCATATTTAATACTTGAAATCTTGACCGAATGAAGAAAGCACAATGCCATTCTTCATCCGGTGTAAACTTTCATCTAATCTCTTAGTATGTCTTCCATCTGTTTCCTCTAACGAAGGACAATCTGGGTGGTCATTTTCTTTGTAATTAAGACTTTAAAAAAAAAAGCGATTTAAACCCGAAAACCCCCTACTTCGGGCCTTAAAATCTTGGCAAAACGCTTGCCGCAGCCATTTTTACCGTCGAGAATTGGGAATTCTAGCAGTACAGAAAGTTAGAATTATCCGTCGTAGTAAATGCCAAACTCGTCCCTCCTTTTGAAGAAAAGGTGACAGGAAGGGCAGATCCGAGGTTCAAAGTGAGAATGTCGCTACGGGGAACGGAAATGGCTCCCGTAGTAACATTTTTTCTTTTCTTTTCGCGACTTGGAAATTATGGTAAAACACGATTTATATAAAGAATAAAGGTGAAATTTTTTTGATTTTTTCGACATTCCTCTAGGTACGTCGACCACGATATGTAACGTTTGATTGTTAATGCAACAGTCTACTGGTCACGAGTCACAAATATTTGTCTTTATCACGCAGATGTTATTAATCACGAACGTGAATCACGCTAAAGGAAATCGGACAATTGTCTAATTAAACAGGAGAAATTAAAATTATAATAAAGGATACTTTCTCCGATAGATGTCACCGTATGATTTAAAAATTCAAAGACTTTTTTAATTAACTATTGTGTCATATCCGGTTGACATTAGACGTCATCTGCTTTGTTTATGTATATTAAACGTCTTTCTTTTATTTATTCTCTTGCCAATTAAAAAAAATGGCTCGAAATAATTATAATTAATTCTAATTTTAACTTTTAATGACTAATTTGTAGCAGCTTTTAAATTCCAATATCACGTGATTCGATCGATTCAAAAAATAGATCACGTGACGTTCGTATCTAATTTTAGAATTAAACGTTAACACCTGGAAATTTATTTACATCTTAAAATATGTTATCTTCATCTTGTTTTGTTGTATTAATTCGATAATAAAACAAATAAACGAGACAAATATTTAATTTTTCAACAAAATTAAATAGTCACGTGATTAAACACACAGATCACGTGACTCAGATTGTGCTCTAATTTCGTATAAAGTATTAAGAATTTGATAAAATTTATCATTTTTAAATTTTAATTTTATAAACTGAAGCCCAAATTCGATTTACTTACATCGAAAACACGTTTATGATATAAAAAAAAAAACTTTCAACAATTCCCGACATTTTATGTAACGCCGTAATAATAAAACTTACCGAGTGACGTCACTAATTCCGTACAAATGTCGTCTGCTGTTTTTTAAACATACGTTTTTAATACAAATATTCCATACATTCACATAAAAATAGCAAATTATTACATTCTTCGATAAACTTGAAACTAAACTAGACTTTAAAAAGAAAAAAATATCTTTTATTTATTCATACTTTATGATATCGCCAATGACGTCACTGTCTGACGTACGTAACCGTAACAGTACAGTTAGTATGACGACGTGTTTATTTTGAAAATTAAAACGGATTAATTTAAATATATAGAAAGTTTATTTTAAAAATATATAATTCAAAAAGTGCTAAGAACAGAACATAGACGAGGAGCATTTATCCAACCGTTTACAGTTGATATTTATGTCTTTACATTCTAGTTCATAGCTTTTCCGCACCAAAGGTCAAGCGTGAGGTCATCTTTTTTATAAAAGGGGCAATGACGTCATCAGATGAAACGCTTCTCGCCAATATGAACGTCAAAAAGATATCGTATACCGAGCGAACTTTAAACTTCGGAGAGAGAGAAGCGGGGAGTCCGAATTCGAATCCCGGAACGGGGAGGGAAGTTTACTTATTTAAAATAAGCAGAGGGGAAGGGCAAGTTTGAGAAATATTCTCCAACACGGCCGTATAAACGAGTTATTGTGAAAAGTCTCGACTTCACGCGGTCTCGTAATTGTGTCGAAGTCAATACGGAATGGGAAAACACAATAGCGCTTTTCTGTAAAGCCGAGAAGTCGAGCAGAACGAGACGTCATGCCAGAGTCAAAACAAACATCGACCAATGAACGTCGGTCTTTCATGAAAACTACTTCAAAAACCATTGACGAACGAGAAAGAAAACAAAATTGGTAGCCTCGGGCGATTTTTCATAACCTAGAGAGAAGGGTGTGGTCCCGATCCTTTTTTCCCCTTCTTATTCCTTGCATCAATTCATCAAAGACTCTTCCGATATGACAAGAAGATCGTCCCCTCGAATAAGAAAAGTCGGAGACAAGTCAACGCTCCTTAAAGTTTGAAAGACGTGTTGTGAACGTTAATAATTTCCGCAACATTACTTTTTATTAAGTGATTTTATTTTTTAAATATTTATAATCATTTTTTGTAATATTAAAAAAAATTATAAAGTATTGATAATTTAATTAAAAACTCTAAAAATAACTTAAATATAATTATTTCGTATTTTGCTGCCATCTGTTGCCGTATTTTTAAAATATTTAATAATCTCAATATGATGTCGATGGCCACTTCTATTTTGTGCTATTTTTTATAATTAATGTTTTTATTTGTAATAATTTTATTATTGTTTGAATAATAATAGATACTGTTATAGAAAAATCTGTTTTATACTGTGATCAGTGCTTCCATCTGTTAAAAAATTTTAAAAGTTTTAAAATTTTTTTTTTGTTAAATTTCTACAATAGAAATAATTTCTACATCATTTAACCAATTTTTTTCAATTGAAATGTTTATTATTAATTAAATATTTAAAAATTAAGAAAATTGAGCAAAAAAATTTGAAAGATTTTTAAAAATTAATTTACTTGTGCTACCATCTGGTAGTGAAACTTTGAAGCTTCAATTTTTGAACTGTATATTAAACTAATATGAGAGTAATAGAAAATTTAATTAAAATAAATTAACATCTGTTCACCTTCAGCAGTAGTTTATTTACTGAATTAAAAAAAATCATATAAATTGTAGAATAATACTGTATAAAAAACTCTTGTAAAATTGAGTAGAGTTCTATTTCAACAAAAAAGAAATAGGTTTTACAAAAAGATTTACTAATGAAATTTCTCATTAAAAAATTTGATTGCATTAACGTTTGTCCATCGTTAATGACTGATTCTATCCCATCTCCATACAGTTGCATCGTCGCATACACAGAGAAGCAAACTCCCGTCTCTGTTTAAGCTAGTTTGTCTGATTGCACCCGTACACTTGGCGTGAGTGAGAATCGTGCACCTAGAATACGGCGTCGAGTTATAATACGTACCAGAATAAAATAAAATTTAAAGGAACTAAAAGAATCTCACCTTGCGGTGGTCGGATCGTCGACGTCTATGTCCCATACATAAGTGCGCCCGACCTGATTCCCGAGTGCCAGGATCTAAGAAAATTTACCAAACTATAAATTTCATTTCTATTATTATTATTCGTTCAATTACTTATAGTTTAAGAAAGCCATAATAGTTTCAGATAATCCTTGTTAACATGTTCCAGTTTCGTTTTAACGCTATTAATTATGAATACCAGGGCCGTACCAAAGCCGATGCAAAAGAGGGCATAACTTTACAGATATAGGTTGTTCAAATTGCATTTGTTTGGTAGAAAAACTTTTCCTCTATACAAAAGAGATACTGATATTATAAGAAATGCATTTGTGCTATTGTTGAACCCAACTCTGGAATCCTCTGAAAAATTCAGGTGTGCATTGTTGTACCCAATTCTTTACGGCCACGCCTTGCCCGTGTCGTCAAATTCTCCCCGAAGACAGTCCCAACTTCCGTCTTTGATCCAATGAAGACGACATTAGATTTGGACCAGTTGGTAAATGGGGACCACTGAATAAAGAAGTGCAAACCTGAATTTTTTCGTAACGGCATTCCAGAATTTGGTTTGGCGACGGTACAACTGCATTGCTTGTAATAGAGAGCGAGTATTACCTTCAGACAGGAAGAGGAGTTTGAACGACCTATGTCGGTAAATAAAATAGTTATGCCAGCTTTTGCATTTTTAGTTCTTTGGTACCGTACTCTTATTTTTGTACTGTAATTAGTAATTCTGGAGATTATTACAGGTATTGAATAAAGAATACCTTAGTTCCACTCTTAGTTTCTCTGCCCGTTTTGATCAATCTTGAAATTGGTCGCGATGGTTTTTTTCAGAGTGTCTTTCTTTGTCATCAAATGATTAAATGCATCATTATTAAAGCCAATCAAAAGCATTAAAAACATATTTTACAAGATAAAAAAAAAAATTTAATAATTGGTTGCTGACTAGATTAAACTGTAAGCTGGTGGAGTCACTGATAGATTTAGTTTTTGTGATTCATAGTACTTGTGACTGGTTAGAGATTGAAAATACGATAAATGTGATGCCGAACATAAGTATTTCTGCAAAAATGTAGTTGCACGAATTTTCTTACTATAAAGTTGGGATGTTTATACTGCACTTATTATCTTCAAATGATATCTTACGAGAAAAAATCTACCGTTCAACAACAAGTCTCTTCAGAAAAGTATATGAAACAAAAGACAGCATGACTAAAAGATACTTCTCTCCAGGAAGCAGTTAAAATTACTAAGAATTCTATACCTTTCAATTAATGTTTGATTAAAAAAAGTATCATTTTCCAAGTATTTAGAAAATTTGTTTATTCTTGCTAGGAAAAAAAGCATATTAAAGCATAATTTGGATGTTAGAAAAACATTGTTTACTACACAAAGCATTTTGTGAACGTCCTTAATCGTCACGAATGGCAAAATAGCAAATTCGTTATAATGTTAAAGCCTTTCATTACATAGAGATACTTCTATCTTTTGTACGATAAGCACATAAATCGTCATCCCGAGAGTTACATAAATAACAAAAACCAAATAAAATCAAATTAGAGATCAGGAACCAAGAATGCATCTAATCGTCATCATCTAAACTTTTATGGAATATATCCCCATAAAAAAATAGACACTAACAAAAATCACTGACATTCCAGGTGTGTAGGACCCTGAACAGTGCAGTTTCTCCTACAGCAATGCTGGAAATGTCCCCTACAGGCTTTAAGTCATAGCTGCACAACATGCTGCATATTGTTAAACACTCTGGAGGGAGGTGGGAATGATCCATTTGATGTGTTGGGTAATTGCTGTCTTAAGCTCCTCCAGAGTGTGAGGATTGTTCTTGTACACCCATCCTTTCAGAGCACCCAAGATAGAAATCTGGAACCTATGGGGAGATTATATGAATTTGTCATTGAAAAGTAACTTTTCAAAAGCACCCTGTATAATTTTGCTTAATGCATTTTCACTTAATATATCACTTTTAAGGAATGTATCCAACATGTTAACAAAGAACTACTTGCGTACTATTTTGCATATAATACAAACTTTATGTTCCGCATCCAAGGAGAACCTCATGAACCAAATTTCGCACTCTTTAAATTCGTAACGATGAAGTATAGTTACAAGAGTATCCGTGTGTTTTAATTCATTCTGCTCTAGTTGTCCTGGCTTCCAGCAAACAATACAATTTTCACATGACTGTAATATAAATATTTATAATAAAGTTCGAATTTCATCAAGAAAACAAAAAATTAAAAATGACCGACCGACCTTCGACAACACAAAATTTCCCAGCCAACGTACACAGTCTACATAATTGCGGTGAATGTCACGAGTAGTAAAATCGGGAAAATGGTGCTTTACGGTATCAAAAGGTCTATAAAATATATTCAAAAATTAAACCTTAAAAACTAAATATATATAGATTATACAAGAGTGAATAGTAAAGTCCTTATACATAAACACGTGAGCGAATACAACATAACACAATAACGAATTCAGCACAAAGACATAGGAAAATGAGAAATACACAACACAAAACACGTGAGAAATGAATGAGAAACATGAATCGACACACAAGAGAAAACACATTTTTACTGTGTGTTTGATGTGTACATTAGCATTTCATGCTTTCTATTCATACAATTTGTGTGCAGAGAATATAAGTGTGCTCTTTCCTATTCAATCAGTTTTGCCATACAACTTGTAATTGGCATTTTTCCATATCGTGTACTGTTTTCACGACAGATGTACTAACTTCCAAATTTTAAC
Source organism: Centruroides vittatus (assembly GCF_030686945.1). Lineage (NCBI taxonomy): Eukaryota > Metazoa > Arthropoda > Arachnida > Scorpiones > Buthidae > Centruroides > Centruroides vittatus. The sequence goes on from NW_027121735.1 coordinate 440,286, forward strand.
GCTAGGGGAACTGCAAGCGATATCACCTTGTACAGCTATAGTAAAGCGACTATGTGCTATATCATATTTGTAACTGTAGTTATCTTCATTTACCAGTATAAAGGACTTTACTACTTATCCCCCCCACACACAGTTAAGAGATTAAATTCTAATCAACATACTTGTTAGTTTTGCTAGGATTATATGTATAAGAATCTTGAATTGCTGTATCTAATTTTTCCTTTTTTAATTGCCAAATTTTTAGAGAGTGATCCATTCCACACGATACTATTTTCTCTCCAAGTAAATCAAAATCCTAGGAAAAAAAAAAAGTCACATTATACATTGGTCAACAATTAAAAAAAACATATTCAACGTGTGCGTCTAAAACTCATGAACTGAAATGTCACTAAAGAACAGAACTCTTTAAAGGAATTCCTTCTAAATTGATCTGCAATACTTACTATGGAACAGCATAAAATCCTGCTGCTCTGGGAACTTGGGATTGAATTTGTCAAAACACCAGAAGATCCGAAAAAAGATCTGTCTGGGTACGTCAAGTACCTAGCCACCTCCATGTGAACCTGGCATAAATAGGTCCTCTTAGTGTCCATAAGATAAGAGTCAAAAAAGAAAAAAGACTTGCAGCTGCACTGTTGTAAATGCAAGCACTTGTATTCTAGAATTTGTATTTCATATTTGGAACCTCAAGATGGCCGTTTGTTGATGAAAATATAGTTTAACTGCTCAAAAGATTGTTGCCTCTTTGTAATAAACTCAAACTGCTACATATTCTCATATGTAGAAATATTAGACAAACTCAATAGTAGCCCATTTAACAGTACTGTACATATCTAATACAAAAATACTTCTTGTGTTATCAATGTTGTGAAATACAAAAAGGTCTGAACTTCAATTTATAAATCCTTCTAACTGCTGATAAAGCAGTTAACTGTTAACTGCAGCCAACTGCTGATATAGCAGGCTCAAGAAAACAAAAAGTGGAGCACAATAGTGACACGACAAAAAAGAAACCGAAGAAAAAACGAATAGAGGATCAAACAGTCTGAAAAAGGCTCACTAAAAGCAATGCCCTTATATAAAAATGAAGAGTGAGTATGAAGAAGTACGTACATCCAGATAGAAGAGAACAACAAAATTACTTGGCCCAAACCCAGCTACGTAGAGAATTAAATTTTAATCCGTCTGCAAGAAACATAAATTAATAAAAATTTATATCGAAAGGCAACTTTATAATTGGTGAAAAATCTAAATTTTATTACTCTCATTGATTTACGTATTTTTAAGGCTTTCGGAATGGGAAGGGTCCTTCCTTTGACTAGTCCAAGCTCCATCTCACCTCTTATACCCCGTTCGCACCAAGCATTTCAATCTAGATTGTGATCAAGGTCGGTGACTATGCCTTGGTGCGACCTCCCTCGACAGTTTCAATCTCGACTGAAACGAGGTTCGATCGCGATTAACTCAAGAGAGTTCTTGAAACTAGATCCAGTCATAAGAGAGATCCCACAATCCCATGCGCACAAGAAAATACAAGATGGTGGCAGAACACATGTTGGGCTATAAACAGAGAAATAAAACAGATACTGTATTTGGAGAGACGATGACATCTGTCTATTATAAAGTACTGTAAAATGGTAAGAAAAAGCACTATATTTATTTCTAACCAAAACTTCCATTTCATTTGTTGGTGTTCGTGACTTACTGCGTAGTTATGTCAGTTTTATCATTGCGTGTAATAGCCGGATTGTTCTTGAGCGGACTGCCTGTGCAAACAGCACGACGTTTGACCAGCGACAGTCACAATCGAGATTGAAGTGAGTCGTGGATTGTGTGCGAACGTAGTATTAGGCTCTGACTGAGTCTAAAATAAAATCCATTCATTAAAAAAGTTATTAAAATGTTTAAAAACTTTTTATTTTTTCGACTCTTTCCTTCCCGTGACACTAAAAGGGTCTGCTTTTAATCATAACCATCACAGATTTGGCCAGATACAAAATGGAGATGACCAGGTAACAAAGGGTTAATTTATAATAAAGATAAACATTTAAATAAAATAATTCATAATTATTAATCAGAAAAGAATATTATAATTGTATACAATGTTGTCATTTTCTGATTTATTAAAGTGTTTATCGCATAATACTTACAGCACTTAAAACCTCGTCTCGATGACCTTCTACTCCCGCAAATATCGCTATGCATTGGTCGGTTTTTATATTCCAAAGTCTAAGCGCATGATCTGCACGTAATTAAATCTGTTTACGTCGATAACAAAAAAATATAATTGAATTTGCTTATTTCACTAATTTGATAATTACCTTTACTCACTGAAAGCAACAGATTACAATCAAGAGGATGAAATTTCAATTCGTTAATAGCATTACCATGTCCGATATAGTGCTGTAAAATAAAGATAAAAAATCACTAATCATTAATATTTAACTTGTATTTAAATACGGATCTTCTACGAAAACTTTAATTCCGACCTTGATACACTGCATAACTGCAGGACTCAAAATACGTATAACGCCTCTAGTTCCGGCAGCTGCCAGTAAAGGATAGCCGGTAACGTCATCGTAAGACCAGGCACACGTGTAGAAGTTTTCGTCTGGCTTCGAATCGGTCAAGGTTTAAGATAAAATCGATAAAAATATTACAAATAATAAAAAGGTCAAGGATACGTCGGGATCGGCGTACGCTTGCAATAATTTAATCCCTCCGCCTTCTAAGCATTCGTATATTGTTATCTATGAAAAGAAATTTTAAATATAAAACGGTTCTTTAGAAATAATTTATAAAATGTAAGACATAAATTAAACTGTCCAATATCTTACTCTATTACTTCCAACAGTGGCAAAAATGTTGTGACCGTCTTTTAAATGTGGATTAAACTGGACACCAAACAATGGTTGACCATGGTCTTCCTGTTATAAAAGATTTTTATAGTTATTGAAATTACAGAGTACAGGCAGGTACCACTTAACTATGAAGATACAGTAAGTTCTTAAGTGACTTTGTTATTACACGAACGTCATAAATTATGCTTATAAGCCATCAGACGAATTTTATATGGTATTATCTATTCATATACATTATATGCAACACAGATAAATGGAAATTTATTAAGACAGAAAAGATACAGGCTATGAATTTTCCAATTCCGTTATAATCTTACGGAACCTCCTGTTTGTGGTGTGTCGTTAACCGATGCACCTGCATAAGCCGAAGAACAGAATTAGCAGAGGAATCGGCATAGAGTATTCTATTTTTCTTAAAACAGACTCGAGAATAATGCAATGATTGGTTTTAAAAAGTAAGTAAATATGTAATAATGAATGAAAAATTAAAAATAAAAGGGAAATAGCTATTTTCTTACACTCGCATACCCCGACTTTTAAATGTAAAAACATTATCGACTTCTGTACACATTAATAGTTTTATGTTGTAAAGGGATCATTTCTTGTTAAATTTTACATTTCTTTTGCTGGATTTTAGGTATTTATTTTACACGTTATACTAACTATAGCTCGAAAGTTTTGTTAGCTGAAAAATGATATAGTAAGATCTCGTTTAATGCTACCCCAATTAACACTGATTCGATATAATGCAGTCTGCTCAAAGCCTTAAAAAAAGCTCAAAATTTACACTGATTCAAATTATCGCAGCATTTTATCGATTCTCATGTAATACAATTATTCCCAAACACAAACTAATTGGCAAAAAATGGCAATTCGTCATAGTGCCGTACTTTCCTTAACCTATGTTTGTTTGGTGCAATTTTGAAAAAATACAACATTGTGGATGCCGTAGGCGATATCGACTTTGCTTGGCAAGAATTAACTGATAAATGCATGAACGGAGTGTAGGAAGAAGTTATGCCCAGAGGTATCCAAGAATTCTCAATGAGAAGAGCCTATCTCTGTATCTTTAGGTCGACCAAATTGTCAACCTAATTGATACAGCAGGACTAGGAAATGTAGACGAGCAGGATATTGAGGAGTTACTGCAGGTTTCTGGTGAGTCTTGCCAACGACAACCTTCAAGAACTGGCAGAACAAGGAATTCGTGTAGAACTGGAAAATAGTAATTCTGAAAATGAAGAACCCAAAGAATTTCTCTACAGATTTCCTAAAAGTTTGGTAACAATAACCAAAATCGTTGATCAAATTGTAGCAAATGATTCAGATTTTGAAAGGAATGCAAAAGCAAGATGAAGCATTTTGGATGCGATCTCTTGCTACTGACATTTGCTTAGGGAAAGATAAAGAAAACGACAAATGAAACTACATGACTTTATCACAAAAAACAAAAATTTCAGAAGAACCACGACCTTTGTCACAAAAAATGTACTTACATTTCTGTGTACATATGTCTATGTGTTATTTAACATATTTTTATATTAATTTGCATAATAATATAACTTAAAATTAAAGTAAAATATGTCTAATTTTGATTGTGTGTTCCCCTTTCCCTATGTACTCGTTTAATGCTGTTTTGTTTAGTGCTTTGTTGTCTAGGAACGTATCCCCCGCATTAAGCTGGGTCGTACCGTACTTCGCACGAAGAGCAATTTAAGGGTATCACGTATGAAAGAGCAAGTTGTCCGAAATCAAGAACTGTCTATACATATATTGTCAAAATTTCCATCCCACGATACTAAATCTTCATAACAAACCCATCACAAACTCAAATCAAAACTTCAACAAGGCAATCGGGCAATTTTTGTGAAGGAAATGGCCCGACGTTGACACATTTGGCCAAGCCACTCAAAATTTCTGATAAAATTTCAAATCTGTCATCTTAGGAGTGTCGGTCTGATGTCTTAGCAACCTCGGTGATCTGGCTAATTAAATTATTATTTTATCTGTACATATAATGAATACAGAATCCCACATACTCTGACGAGAAAACCTAAATTCTAAAAGAATGTCGTAGAAATTTAAAAGTATCTTTTTGATATTTTGTTAACTAACCTTTACCCACATGGAGCACTTATATGCAAGTTTACTATGTTTATATTTCCATCGTCCCCGACCTCTTCTCCTTCCTCTGTTGGTAGGCGTGTCGCTTCTGGAAGTGTTGTCGGCAGTAGATGCACTTCCAATGCTGGAAGTTTCATCCTAAAAAGATATAAATCTTTTTAAATCATATCTATACAGCATTTTTGTATAGTCTTCAATGAAAAAATCATCACTAAACAGAGTGTGGTGCTAAGCCAAAGTACCTTAAACAAAAATTGTACACACAAAAATTGGGATTTGGTGATAAAGTATCATCTACAATGCAAAATAATACATTATAAATATTAAAAGAGGAGTTTTCTATTTAATATTTATGGGAACATCCGAGTATTTATTAAAAATTTTGATAGTGGTACTATTTAGGAAGACATTATACCGAGATTTTACTGTACTCGAATCACCGATTTATGCAAAATTGATTCAAGTTCACTCAATTCAACAAGTGTCGACAAATATGGAATATTTACTCAAAGTTTCTACACCATCCCTCGTCCAATTTTATCAATTTTGACAATTTCGGCACTATAACCGACATTAAAAACAACGTTAATAAATAACTTCAAAATTTTGATTTTAATACAAATCCATTAGAAGCACTATGACGATAACTAGTGTTTACGAATACGAAATATCCCAATTTAAATTAGAATTTATATAATTGAAGTAACATTTATTAATGCAATACCGAACTAGATATAATGGTAGTTAATATAAAATCCATTGTATATGGAAGTTTGTGCTTATTAATTTGATTGCTAGAAACAGCGTGTATAAGGTTTTTTGTGCCTACGATTTTATATGGAAGAAAACATTTCAGTAAAGAATTTATAATTTTGCCAGTTTGTTGATACATTTGATGCACTTTATTTAAATAGGCAATATATATTTTAATATCAATTATCAAATCATACTTCTCTCGAAGCAATGAAAATCCATTATGTAATATGGTTTCGACCGAAAAACTACAACCTCGTTTCTCGTTCAGTTAATTTTTCTCACTTCAATACATTTATTACTTTCTTTAATTATACATTTTTAGTACAGAAAGAAGTTTTAATACACTAATCTTACATTGCTAAATGCAAAAGACGGAATAAGGTAACTCCGACGAATTAGTTTTTATTCATTTTTTTAGAAATTATTGACGAGGGAACTAACTACGACTCTAAATCAACTATGCTACCTAACTTTACAATTTCACATCTATTTACAAGAACTAAATTGTCGGACTATAAAATTCCGGCTCAATTGATGTTTTATATTCATATTTAGTCGGCGAGAAGGACGAGACGGAGCCCTGCCCTTCTCCAAAAGACGTAAAAACATACAAATAAGGGGTTAATGTTACTTATGGTTCCAAAATGGCGGCTTGTCTCCGATTCCAGCAAATAGAAGAAAGGAAACAGTGGGGACGCAGGTTCTAACCTAACCTATTCTAATAATTTTGTTGGTAATAATTATGGTAATTTATTATAATAGGTTAGGTTAGGTTAGGTTAGAACATGCGTCCCCACTGTTTCCTTTCTTCTATTTGCTGGAATCGGAGACGAGCAGACATTTTGGAACCATAGGTAACATTAACCAAATAAGGTTAACAACACAAGTAAAAACAGACTTTTCGTCACTTTCTCAGGTAATTTGTGTCCAGTCCAAACCAAATGATCCCCCCCTTCTATTCCAGCATGCATTTATGACATTGATGAATATTACTACACTTTAGGTATGAATGTAGTGATTTAAAAACATGCTTTTCTCAGTCTGGTGGAAAAAATAATCATCTAGAATACGAAATACACACAAATTATCACTTAGAAACTCCAAATAAATAACAGAAAAGTATTCTCAATGGTAATCTATTGATGAAACTTGAAGTAAATGACTGGAGCATTGTCTCTTGAAGAGAGATTATTGATTTTTTATCTGAAAAAAACAAATCATTTTACAAAATTATCGATTACTTTCGTCATAATCTTTCTTTTTTCGGATAAATTAAACAAGAAATTGACTCGTTTTGCCTCGAAACTGATCGATTCCGTCCTCCGATTGGCGAGAATCGAAAAATTTGTCAATTTCACAAACACGTGGTAAAAGAGTATTAACCTCGATACATATATAATATAAACACGACTGTTTAAATGGGACAAATATCATTTTTCTGAATTATATAATCGTTATTTATGCTTACAACTTCGTCTCCCGAATCCTCCGTGTGACTGTGAGTAGAATGATCGGAGTTCTGTGTCGTCATTTTCAGTTTCTTGTTTTGATTTGGCGCCTCCTGGGACGCTTCTGCATCAGACATTTTGAAATGTATGTATATCCTCGATCCCGATACTACCGCCATCTTTAGTAAATTATATATTTTAAAATTAATTTACTTATTATATATTTGGTAATATTTCAAATTTACTTTTATTAATAAAATCGTTTTATTTGGCTATTTTAAAATAATTATTATTTTTTTAAATTGCTTTATTAATAATTATTGACACTTGTAGCGTGAGTTATGTACGGAATGAAAACGAATGATCCGCACTCTAGTGTCGTTTTAGAAAACTACTAATTACAGTATAGAAGGCGGCAAATAATTGCTTTTAACTGCGTTTATCTTCTTTCCGCTTGTTTTTTCCCATTGATGTAAAATGGATTGTGCAAAAAATAAAATATAATAAGCAATCATTACTGTAGTTAACGTTGTCAACTTTCTTGTGTAAAAAAGAAGGTCCTAGAACGGACATTGTAATGTAAAATGGTTGCGTGGTTTAAAATTTGGAGAACACCCAAAAAATATTGCTGTTTGCTCTTGCATTGTATGACTGACTACATATTGTCAGATTAAATATATATTAAATTAAAAAAATATATATATATATATATATTGTACTTTTATATATTATCTTAGAATGGTTTATTTTAAAAAGTTTGCAATAGTTTTGTAATGGGATACTGTATTATTAATAAGGTACCACTTTATAATCAGTTGGTTTGCTAGTTTGTAACTTGGTGTCACTAGGTTAAATATTTGTAATCGCCAACCAGCTAGAATATATTACATAGAGTAGATGAAGCGACGCCGTGTTTGAGAAAAATTGAATATGCGTCCGCCATTTTCTTTTTAGTCAAGAGGACGTTGCATTTGTGTTGTGTAAAGGCAACGAGCTAGAATATTCTAACTCGTTGGTAGTACCCGTTGTTCCCACCAACAGCGCTGTAACCATGGTCACAGCCACTCTAGTACAGTAGACCCCCCTATAACACGGGTTTACATAAGACGGATTCGTATAACACTGCGGAAAAATTGCGATCGTGTTTGTATAATACGCTAAAACAGGGTCGTATAACACGGTAAAAGAATGAGACAGATTGTCATGGCCGACAGGATTGGTCGAATCTAGACCAATAGCGGATATTGCGCAAACCGTTGAGTTTAAACGAGCAGCGGACCTACTAAAAAATATTTATTATTCAACGGCCATAAAAATTATATTTCTATTAATGATGTCTCCAAAGTTCAGCGAATTTTTCGCAGAAAGAATAACTTATCAGGAAACGCGTCTGCCGTTCGATGAGCCGCTCCGCGACGAAAACAAGCTTAAGCAATGGCCTCTTCGAACGGCTCACATTCAGTAAGCAATCCTACAATTTTTTGTTTATAGCATAGTTTATATGGATTATTTCCAAAAAATTATACGTGTTTTGGAAATGTTCCAGTCAAATTAGTCTAGAATCGATTAATTTTTATGGAAGAAAACTTTTCAAACAGTCGTATCCCCTTATAAAATTCCCGTGAATCTTACAATATTAGTGCCTGAGAAGTGAATAGATACGATACTTAGTGAATTCCACATTTATTTTACATAAATCTCACATATATACAGAACAGGGTCTAACAAAGAAAGAGGTCACTGCCCTCGGTTACAGAGTTTATATATCGGGCGTCTCGCCCTCGGGCGCAGCGCTCGACGCGCCCTTTACATGTCGTAGTAAGACACGACATGACACCCCTAAACTGCACAAGTGCCGGATTGTGAATGGCTCATGTATTTGTAAAATCTAAGTGACTCGTACAACACGGAACGTATCTACCGTGTTATAGAGGGTCTACTGTATATTTTAGCTCGTTGGTACTTACGAAGAGTGATCTATCACCAATAAATTCTAATATGCGCTCACTGACAAAAAGTTATGCACCCATATACAAATGTTCGATTACAACAAAATTCGACCTATAGCTATGTCGTAAACAGTGCCTAGTATTAGATAACAGTGTTATCTAATACTAGGCAGGTGCGACGGGTACACATGCTTAGGGGCCAGGACAAAAGGGGATGCTGAAAGAGTATCAAAAGAATGATCATCATTATAATTTCATTTTTAAATTTTAAATCTTGCCGATGAGGGGTTCATTGTACGATGTTTTGTTGAAGGAGAAACCGTACTTGATGCAGTGGGGTAGCTGGGGGGCACCCCCCAGCTACGCCACTGCGGTAGATGCGGTCCGCACCGGGCCCCTGGAAAACGATATGCCCATGGGGGCCCCAAAATCACAAGAAAAAAGACTCGAAAAATTTTTTCGGTGGCCCACAAATCTGGTTCAGCACCGGGCCTGGAGAACCGTAGCTACGCCACTGACTTGATGCAAATAATTTTGATTTTATTTAGCTCTGACACTGCATGGAAAAATTTGTCACAATGAAAGGTTTAAAAATTTTCCTATAGAACAGATTATTTTGTCCATTAAATAGAGAGTTTACTATTCTTATAATATACACAGCGATACAATACTTTAAGCCGCCATATTGTGAAGATAAAAGTGCTCTAGAATTTTTTTTGGAGATGGTCCTTTCCAGATGCGTCGGGCCTAGTCCCTTGCCATCCGCCGTCGCAATGTGGGCCTAGCCGAATCCATAACGTTTTTGCTAAAAAAGAGGTCATCGTAGTATCCACAAGGCGGAAGATGGCCGGATGGCCGAGCGTTCAAGATGGCAGTCATTCGTTCTGGGAGACCCGGAATCGAATCCGGACGGGTCGAAAAATTCTGAGGAAATTTTTGGGAGTTATCCGACCGGATCCGTCCTTCGTCGCCTGGCCGAACCCATAATGGGTCTGCTAAACGGGCCCAAGAGTTTTAAAAAATAGATTTCAAAGAAACTCTTTGCAGATGATTTCTGTTTATTTATTAAAAATATTTTTTCAATGAAAGAGATGCTTAATTCTTACATTAATTTTTTTTTTTTTTTTTATTTGGAGCGAGCGACACCGATTTTGGCGTCTTACGACGGCTATTCGAGAAATTATTTTACAGTCGTAAACACGTGGGATAAGTTAATTTTGACAGTTTTGAGAGGAAAATGAATGAAAGCGTAACTCCGTGGATAAATACGTAAATTATTTTTATCGGGAATTCCGTTTTAAACTATTTTAGATTGATATTTTGTAAATATATAATTTCAGAGAGGAATGGGTGAAGGTTTCGGAATGGTTATATTCGAACGATTTAGAACAACAACGTTGGGCTACCGAACGATTGGCTATATGGAAAATCAGGTATATAAATTGGTAAGATTGCAGCTCTGAATGAGGAATATTCAACCCCCAAATTGCAGAGCTCCCATACGAGCGAAGTCAAAGGAACCACACCTGCACATGCAACCCGTCACTTCCAAAGTTTACACTACCACTGTTGTATTGTTAGGTGATACGGCAGTCAGATGGACAGATAAACAGCTGGATTTCGCTCACAACTTAGTACATGATTAATAAAAAATTTCACTTGAATTACTCAATAAAATGAAAGGACAATCTCTAGTTTTTATCAGTAATTAATGCATTTCGATACGTGTTCGTTTCACGAATGTGTGAGCATTATTCTCTCTCTTCTGACGTCCGTGCCGGCATGTCGGGCACAATAGTCGTAGTGGCGCCTTTTTCTAGCAGATGGTTATTGTTGGATGCGTCACTTTTACTCGATGCCATGTACGCCAAAAGAATAGTTTCTGAGGACACTGGAACAAATATGTTTCTATTATCTCACTTATGGTGATTAATATAAATTTTTGAAATACGAAAGTTTGTGGAATCTTTGAGTGAAACACTAAAATTTGGTTTTTGTGAAGGATGTATCGTGCAACCAGGTTCGTTCTAATTGGAGGAGTGTCGGTTCCAATCGCATTGGTGTTCTCATTGTCAATCTCGGCAGTGACTACGAGGATCAAAAGTAGTATTTTTATCTGTGTTACTGAGTTGCTTGAGCTAATACGGCGAGACGAATACCTGTTTTGTATGTGTTCTGTTAGTTTCTTCCGAGTTTACCTTGGTCAGTCTGAACTATCAAGTAGTGCGATGCTTTGTGTTTTGACGTGATCTGGCACCCATCTGTCAACTATGGTCAATCTTTTAAGCATTATTTTTTCTTACTGTCAAGAACCTGGTGTTTCAACCTGCTTCTGTCTGCATAACCTTTTGCTAAGTTAAATTACTATGTATATCTGAGACCCTTTTGGTCAGTAGAAAGAAGAAACAAATATTTCTTGGCTGCCAAAACATGTACTACTAAACAATTCGTTTTTGATTAAGAGGTATTCTGACTATTTAGCAGTGCTAATGTAAAGTTAGTATCATCTTTATGCTTCTTTATAAGATGGTTTGGCTGCAACTCTTATTTTTCAAACATACAACACCATAAAACTTATATAGAGAGGACTTAAATGAGAAAATTCTAATAGCTACTAATTTAACGTTACCGAACGATGTTCGGTATCGTTAAATTACCGAAACATGTTTCGGTTCTTATTGCAGTTTTTAGACTGCTCCAGTATTGAATAATGAATATATGAAATTAGTCAGGAAGTTTGGTATTTTACACAATTTTGTTACGTTAATTTAATTATATTAACAATTTCAGATCATACCCTAAATTATTATCAGAGATTGACGCCACCGAAGCTTTGGCACGGGCAAAGTACTTCGACGTCGTTGCCCAGAACACAAATAATTATACTGAAATGCAAGATGTCGTTAAATTATATTCGATTGCACTTATCAGGTTGGTCTCTTCTACAGTTTATTTCTTCTGTCTAATTTAAATTGCTTCAATTAATTAACTAATTAATATTTCTTACAGATTTATTAAATTAATTGACGAATTAGGAAAGAAGAAAGGAATCGTATCGGTTAACACTGCTGCAAAATTGGTTAAGATATTTGTGTTTTTGGAAGTGACGATTGTTCCGTGCATAATTTGAATGCAATAATTTATAATTATTTATTTCCGCATGCAGCTTAACATACCGAGATGGATTGCCGATCTCCGACATGATGTCACTCATTACATCGTTCCTCCTTTAAGGATTTTGAGGGAAGGAGTTGAGTTTGCTCTTAATTGGTTAAAAAACCATTACTGGGACCAACGTTTAGAAGTTTCGGATGAAGAAACTTTGGAAGATACACTTGCCGAAAGAGAAGCAAATGCTAAGAATTTGATTGATAATTTTTATAGGCTGCAGTACAATGTGAGACTGCTTAATCTTTCATTTTATTATGTTTATGATTAGACAAATCTAACTTAAAATGTTTTTGTTTATAGAATCCTTTAGCAACTAGAAAAATTAGGTATACGTTACGCGCTATGAATTCCATGATCCGACGTGATACGTGAGTACAGTTTTTGTTTGTATTATAAATTGAATAAATTTTTAATTAGATGTTAAATCCTTGTTTTTGATAGTTTATAATGATGCCTTTTTCTTTTCATAATAATTAAATTGATCTGATGTTTTTGTGTTATACACAAGGGCTGGCCAAACTGTGGCTCTTCTAGACCCTTATTGCGGCTCCCATGTACTTACATGATTTCTTTTTATGAACTTGGTACATACTATTACACATATATGATATTTTTTTTTAAGTTTTCCGATTATGTAATGTAATATACACAAAATCAACTTTACTTAAACCAAATAACCGGAGCAAAAATGTTCTACTATTGTGAATGTTTTCGATGCCCCTTCTGGGCTCTTCTTCGGGCTTTTTATGTAAATCCGTTGCAAGCTGTTCATTCAATTTTCAAATTTCAATTTAGAAGGCATTCAATTTCTGATTCAAAATGCACACGTATTCCAAGATATTCAAATATTGGATATTAGTATGAGATTCGAAATGCACACTAGTTTCAATTTAAACCAATATAAAATAAAATGCTATCGTTTATTAGGACTTGTCATGCCGTGGAAAGTGACATTTCTTCTTTAAAATTAATGCATGTGGACTTGCAACCTGCCTGAAATATTTCCATTGCCTCCAACACTTTGAGGTGATCATGATGTGCGGTGGTGAGGATGATACGTGCTTCGTTAAAATCAGCTGTGATGTCCGAGTCCGTCGCATAAGTCAAAAGGGCCATTGTGCATTTATTGTGTAGTGTCTGACTTATGCTCTTTTAATCTTACTGCTAACAAATGTTTGGTGGAGCCAACATATACCATTTCTCTATCGCATCATCCATCTCTTACCGAGACCCTGTAGATCCCTGGTAATCTGTCTGGATTGGGATGGTCTTTTCCATTCCTTAGTATGCCGTAAGTGGATGGACATCTCCTGTACACTATATTGATTTCACACTTCTTGCATTATTCTTGCACTTCTTGCAATTGCATTATATATTGATTTTAAATGCGGGTTATAAGTGAGGGAAATCCTTTTCCTATCATCTTCCTTTTCGTCGTTCGGTATTTCCATCCTACTATATGCTACTTCTTGTGTATGTTTGTAGGTTTCACATAACCTACATATAAAGTTGTTGTATCCATGCTCAATGGCTATCCCTTCTATATTTCTTATTTCTTGCATTAATGCCTGCATGGTGGAAGAGTGTGTGAACACTCTCCTGACCAATGCTCTGAAGACTGCTATTTTATAAGAAAAGAGATCACAGGATCCTATTGGAATATACGTTGAGACAGCAGTTGGTTTTCGATACACAGCAGTGTGTATGTTCGATCCTTCAATTATGATGTCCACATTTAAAAAGTGGACTCTGTCTGGGCTGTGTTGTTCGATCTCAACAAATAGTCTATACGGATTGTTGTTCATTGCGTCTATAATATATATCGTCTATAATATATTCCAGTTTCGTCCAAAAGATGATGATATCGTCGATGTCATTGGGACACCCCTACTCTGTGCATACACAATCCCTTTAAACTGGAATGCTGAACTATAACATGCCAAGTGTGCCAATTCTAATATATTTTGGTGCATTGATCTGCAAGTGAAAGATTAGGTGGTACTCTTGAAGTGACTCTCCAATAGCTTACTCTCCTTACACGGCTCTAGTATATTTTCCGATAGGTAGTGTACAGCTCCTATTGTGACAAGGTTTGGCCATCCCTGTTATACACTAGTGTGCTGGAAGCAAAATGTATCATAAGTATTATGATACTGTATTGTACTGGAAGCAAAATGTATTATGAAAGCATATTTTAAAAATGAGAAGAAACAAAGATTATGTCCACAATCAGATAAAGGCTAGGCCACGACTGTAGGATAAGTTATTATAGCCCACGGCTGTTTGTAATTGAAAATACAGTGTTATGTTTTTAATTTTGTATATGAAGTGCACCAGAAAAACTTTCCAATGCACCACAAACCAGAAATGCTTTAGAACTGTTGCTCTAATTGAAACTCAATGGTGTGCAATGTAGATACTTGAGAAAAGTCTAGATTTTCATTGATATAGAATTTGTGGATGATGATAAAATAATATAAGAAAATTCTCCAAGAGAGATGCCTCCTGGGGACTTTCTATTGGGAGTTGACCCCTATTTGTGTGTCTAACAATTAATTGCTAGTAAAAAAAACCCCAGCCTGTTGGTCAGGTATGAATGAGGGACCAACTATCAGTGTTTGGGCGTAGGGTAATATTAAAACAAAATTTATTCTTCTAACTAAAAATTGTTAAAAGCATTGAATATTGAACATTAAAAATCAATTTAACGTTAATAACGTGATGCAAATGATCGATAAATTTAAATATTCTCGTCTATTTTTAGTGAGACGTTCTCCAAGATTCTTGTTTCTTACATGTTACCGGACGAAGGGAGTTTGCGAGAAATCTTAAAAGACGAAAGTAAGATTTGTTTATTTTCTTACAGAATTCGGTACTCTAGAATTTTAAAGAATAAATATTGACAATTAAATATTACGTCTTTAATAGTAGTCAAATACCTTCTTTCGTCTATTCACGATGGATATGCGACTCAAATTAGTTTTCTCGGAAGTTTTTTGCTCCGACAAATAGTTTGAATTGCGTTTACATTTGAGGAGCTTCTAGTGTTTTAATTATGAACTCACTATTAAGAGAAAAAAGAAAAAGATATGGCAGCTCTAACGTTACAACTGTGTAAATTTCCCACTATAACTATGAAATGTCATATTATTTTATTAACCTTTGTGGTGTCGTACTACGTGATTCACGCTGTATTTCTGGAAATGTAGGCTCGGTATTATAAATTCAGGTTACGAGAAATATAATGACAGTTTTCTAGAATTATTTAGGTCATAAAAACGGGAGTCTACCTTAACTGATCTTCATATTACAGACATTTACTGCTAAAATTATATTTAAAAATTTTATGCATTTTTAAAAGTTGTTAATGGCTAGTACTGCATTTTTATGCTTATAACTCACAAAAAACTGCTAGAAAAAAAAATAAAAACCTTTGTATAATCTCCTTCAGTATAAATCCTGCATCTAAGGAGCAACATCTGTTACATTAGGTGAGAATTTTCTAATTGTAATTTAAAACTGTCATATAACCTGCCGCATCGTGTAGCCAGCATCCCCTTTTCGACTTGTCTTTTAAACATTGATAACTTGTGTTTAATACATGCGAAAACATAGTAAATACGAGGATGCTAACTTGCATTACTTGTTGATAATTTGCCATGTCTAGAAGCTTTAGCAACCCGAAATACTTGTAACGTTTACAGCAGAAAGCAAACTTTCCATAAAGATCTTTGACCTTATAAAATCAACAATTCCATTAACAGTTGTATTGCACACAAAAGATTGATAAAATTAGAATTGAAAAGCTTTAAACAAGTAGAGTTTGAGTTTGCAATATGTTAACATCTAAAACAATAGCTTTTTTTGCTGTAATTTCTCTAATTACGATGGGAAATCTGTTCTTCCACTCCTCGGTTACTATTGCCGTAATTTTGTTCTCATCTTGGGTTTATTGGCCTGCAGTTGCAGTTAGACGGGAGGTGACGGATGGAATCCAGGTGGAACTACTTGTGAAATTCGTACGATTCTAGTTCGGTATTGAGCTCCGTCTGCACAGTGCGACAGACTGTTGCGTACATCACTTTGGCCATCTGGCCATAAAACTTTCTTATCTAGAATGTAAATAATTAGATACGAGAAATGAGTTTTGGAAAAACGAAAAACTTAACTTTTCATCACATTTCAGAGCCAAATTTTTTAAAGTCTGCATCTACCATTTTACCAAAATCCGTCATGTTATTTTGGAGTCCCGTTCTGAAATTATACGACAACAGAGAAAAGTTTTGCATATTATTAAACTGTTTGTTATCGTTTCCCAAACCTACTTCGGATTCTTTTCGACACAGACTAGTTGCAGCTTGGATGAGGAAATTTCTGAAATCGAAGAGTGAGTGGAAAAACCTACAATCAATACTTTTATTTTGATAAAAATTGCAATTTAAAAATTTATTTTCTGCCGTAGAAGTAAGTTTTAAGTCGAAAAATCGTTTTTCGAAATGGAGCTGGTTGCTAAAGAAGGCGTTAGTTTGCGAAAACGAATATTCTCCGGAATTCTTACCGTTGTAAGTGAGATTCGTGATTTACAAATTTAAGATATTATTTTCCTAAATTATAATGGTATCTTCGTGCAAGCAAAATCTTATTTATTTTTTATTTTTAAGGATGTTAGAAAATCTAGACGTTCCAATACCCGAAGATAAAAAGCAGGATCTGATGGCCTTACTTGCCATAAGACTCGGAAAGACTTATAAAGAGAAGTCTAACTCCGACAAAGTTTCCCGAACGTATTCGGTGTTAGATTTAGAAAAGGGTAAGAGAATTCTATGTTTTTTTTTGTTTAAGATTAATTCCATTTCACTGGTCTTCATTAATAATACACTATGGTGTGTGCCTAGTCCCGCAAAGCACTGTTAGGTACTGTATAGACAAGTTAGAATACAAAGATATGACATGCAATATAAAAGGATGAAAAGGGCTTATTTTTAAGATATTAAATACAATAT
The DNA here is from genome assembly GCF_030686945.1 of Centruroides vittatus. Lineage (NCBI taxonomy): Eukaryota > Metazoa > Arthropoda > Arachnida > Scorpiones > Buthidae > Centruroides > Centruroides vittatus. The sequence continues at coordinate 457,598 of NW_027121735.1, forward strand.
GTACACAATGATAAAACAAATTAAGAGGTGAAGAGGCAGCTATCTCTATGGGAGATTAATGAAAATCTAGAACACTTGTCTTGGCATATTTGTTGATAAAAGAGAAAATCAATGTAAACATCTCAAAATTTGATAAGTTGATTGCAGCTAAAACACTACAGTATTCACTCTTTCTGCCATTTGGGCACTAAGAGAGCCTTTTTATTGAGCCCGTTATAGGTTCGGCTAGGCCACAAGGGAGCAGTCGGGTGGTGAGGAACAAGACCAAATGTTTCCAGAATTGACCATCCCTGAAAAATTCTTGGGTTTTTGGATCCATCCAACTTTGGCCCATTGCTGTGGAAAACTAAGAACAATGTCTTAACATTCGAGGCCGAGTGGCCAAATGGTTGTGGGTTTGGAGCAGGAGGTGATGTCATTTCCAATGAACCTCCTAAAGGGCTGGTGAAGACGTAATGATTAGTCTTGTCCAGCATTGCAGAGAGAAGTTATTCCCGTCGGACTTTGTAATTGTCGATGGAATGAAAGTAGAGAAATAATTTTTAGCTGCCAACCAAAACGATGGATTTCTTGAGGTTGTCCCCGATAAATGTGCATTCCAATTACAATTGTTATATGCAATTATTCACGGCTGTTTCATTCCAGTGACGTCTGTCTTCGTCCAAATCGTTAGCCATTTCTGATTTTATGAAATTACAGTGAAAAATAAATTTGCTAAGTAAAAATAAATTGCTTTTCACACTGTGCTTTTACTTTGCTAGTCCTTTTTGCATCATGAGAATGTACAGGAGGGTCTAATGATGTGTTCACTTGTTTATAATCGATCAGCGCAAATCGCAACCGTCAATCTCGTAACGGTCAAATCGTAACGGTCAACTCTTTGATAACAGGTGCGTGTCTGGGAATTGTAACGGATAAGTTACGGCGGCGCTGATCGATTATAAACAAGTGAACACATCATTAGACCCTCCTGTAATTAGAATTGAGTTGACTTTTGTGAGTTTTTCCCTGCTTAATTATGTTAAAATTACCAGTGATCCGAGGGATTTGAACTTGTGGAAAGTAAAAATTTAAAAACTCCATCATTTAGTCTCTTTTACTTACCTTGTGAAAGCCTTTGTCTCAAAGTTGTGGCGGGTCTTGCGTGTACCGACGATCCGCACTATTGCCACCAGAATAATCTAAGGATAGGTGTCAAACCAAGGGATAAAAACACCTGTGTTATATTCTAAGGTTGGATATTTAGGCTATTGGGCTGGCAACTCAAAAGTTGTAAAATATCTACATAAAGCTAATGAATGTTTCCAGATAGTATAAGAATTTTGAGCCCATATCCTTTTTTGGACCGAGAAAGCCTCAATACGTAAGAAAGATAAAAGTATTTTCTACCGACATTTAAATTTTTCACTATTATGTCGTCGAGTTCCGTATAATTAGTATTGTGGGATGACGAGGAAAAGAAATTTTTGCTGCAAAAGTTCCCTTTTCTTGCAATTGAAATGCAAGAATATTAATTATTTTAGTAACTATGTATAGACAAAAATCACTAATTTGGAAAATTGTGCACGGCAGCCCTCTAAATGACGCCAAAGGAATTTTGGTGACATGCAATGACCAAAATATAGACATTAAAATTTTAATAAATACTAGAAAACAATGTTTATTGATTGCTGGTCCGTGAAAAAGTTTCACCAGTCTGCAGAAAAATATTTGACCGTACCAACACTGGCAGAGCTTATTACGGGTGACATTTAAGTTATCGTGCATATAATTACTGGTCCGTGTAAATTTATCCATAATTTTACTTGTCTTGCAATGAGAAACACTGCTATAAAACATAATTTGTTAATCCTTGGTTTAAACATATCTTTCTTAACAATTTGTATTTGTGCTAGCATACACCATTTACTTCTAACAAATGATTAAAGTGAATTCCCTTTGTCTTCGTCCATTATCCTTATCCCCGCTCAACTCGATAACCTCTTGACTAGGAACTTTCGAATTGACGATTCAAATATATACTAGGCTATAGAATGCATCCTAATATATTTTTAATGAAAATTTATTATCTCAATTGAAACCTTTGTAATAAACACTGTAATTTATTTTCATAGCTTTGACTTAAACAAGAACATATTTACTATTTTTTTAGTGAGGTTAAGAGAAACAAAATTTATCCAAGGACAACCTCTTCACTGGCAAGTTTGCACAGGTTAGTTTAAAAAATATATATATATATAATATATTTATTTTTTTTATATTTGCCACAAAAACAAATTGTTTTCTTCTCCTTCCCCGCACAATTACAGCCAAATATTTTTATTTCAAGATTTCACTTGTATCCTTTTAATCCGAAATGTTTTGGATCCGGTTTTATTCCGGACTTAATTTGAGAACTGGTTTTCCTGCTCTGACCTCAAAATATCATTATTATTATTATTATTGTTGTTTATTAAATAATAATTACTCCGTTGTTACGGATATACAAGATTAACGCAAATTTTTTTAATTGTAATTAACTGTATTAAGCAACGTAGTGAAATTTAGACTTATGCAAAACTTGCTTCTTGATATTATCAATCTAGAATTAGATAAGTTTCTAGCATGTGATAGTATGGCATCCTTCTCTTACGTATCTTACAAAAACTGGACTCTAGATTCTATAATGAAAAACAATCCTGCAACTTTTCTGTAAAGTCTACGGGTATTAAATCTGTGGCACGATTTTGGAGAAACGCGAGAACTTCCGATAGAAATCTATATGTAATTTGGGAATTTTTACTTTTTAGATGATATCCAATGGAGAGATTGGCCGTTGGGTTGCTTACCCGGAATCGATTCGAGTTGGTAAGATAACTACGATATTTTATGCCGAGGAGTGTGCAATTTTGCTTAAGTACCTTAATTCCCGTTTGCGTTCCTAGCTTGCAGACATGTGTCGAAATGGAAGAAGAAAACAACCCGCAGCATTTATGAGATGTCGATTTGATCATTTTTGAAATAAAGGTATATTTAAATTTTGTAATAATTGAAATGGTGAAGCCATGCTGGACACAAACCAATTTTATTAAAATTGAGACGCAGCAGTTTAACAATTTTACAGCCGAACACAGACATTCAGATTAACAGAGAATAGAAATGTTCTCATAAAACAATGAACCACACGTGCATGCCCGAAAGTTTGTTGTATATATAATAATGTATATTTAAAAAACAAAACAAAAAAAAAGTGTGTTCGTAGAAATAAAGAGGAAATAACCCAACGTTAAGTTACCGACGGCCATTTCGCAGATAAACCACAACCAAATTACAAATTAAAAACGACACTAGACCGAATACAATATATCTTAAATACTATCAGCTGCTTTGTTTTTAAGAAAATTGGGTCCTGAACCCTATACATACAATGACAATACACAGTATTGTATATAACAATAAGCTGAACATTAGATACATCATGATACATGTTGTTTTATCAACATACATACTCTCCTGGTTGGCCGCAATACCGGCAGCTCGCCAGAAGCGTTTCAGCTTTATTTTTTATTTTTTTGCACTAGTCGGAATACCTTATTTTCGCCCAGATAATCGATTTAAAAACAATTATATATATATATATATATATATATAATATATTTATATACATTCATTTACTATAATAATGGAGAGACGATTTGGCTACCGTAATGATGACTCCATACACGGGCGCGATTTTTACTCAACAAAAGTCGGGCCGTGCAGAGCGAATCGAGCATTGTAATAGGACTTATCACAAGAACAAGAAAAATTATCCATCCCTGGGTAAAAAATAAATGGAATGTGCAAGCAAAATTATGCACGAAGATTCTGTTTTCGAATTTCGTTACAAAAATTGCAACAAAATTTGAAAAGGGGGTCGAAGTTGTTGCTGGCATTTTTGTTTTTCCTAAGAGTAAAAATAAAGTTTCAGAAACAGTAGTTTTGAATATCAAAAAACTGCATTGAGCTTGTATGAGACTAGACAAGAGATTGGCTTTGACAAAAATAAACGGGTGATGTATTTGGAGGTAGGCTCTCTGCACCGTTTCCGAGTTGTACTCGTTGCCACCTAAACGCAAGAAAATAACTAATTCCGAAGTAAAATCCTCGGCCATTTTGCAGTCTGGTAGCGGCAGATACGTCAAATAAAAATCAATCTAAATTGTACGACGGCAATACGTTTGAAAGCTTGCTTCAGAAAGAGTGAGAAAAGAAAAAAATATTGGTCGTCATCACACAAACCGATTACGTTTCACACGAAATTCAAATCTTCACTCGATAGGATAACAATTTATAAAATAAATACTGCAGTTATACTTTGTGATGTAAAACATGATAGCGCACAATATCAATTTTAAAAACTTTAACGGTGATCCCCCTTGTTTTGTATTCTGATAGTTTCTTGAATTCCCAGCCAATATACACTGTTTGGGATTAGGGTATATACACTTGTTACTTAGGATACAGGGTCAGTATGGCCGCACATATCTTCTGTGGATTCTTTTCCTCTGGATACATATCCATTGCCACTCTGACTTGCTGCTCTGGAAATATCGAAGATAGATGGTAGTACAATTTGTATCTGGATTCGTCTGATAGATCCGGAGACATGGCCCGTGGAGTGCCCAGCGGAGACATGGTTCCCAACTGTACCGCCTGGGGTGGTACACTGGAGGGTCTGACGGGCTGGTTGAGCTGACTGATGTTTAATCCCGTGCCGTGCACGTCTGGCCATCTGGAACTTGTCTGCATGACGGGTGGCGTCGCACCCATCATCTGGAGTCCCGTGTCACTCTGCATCAACCACGATTGTGCAGGCATCTCTCCAAGGTAATTTCCCAGCATTCCCGGAGGACAAGTCTGGACTTGCTGAGCGGGGGACACTTCAGGAAAGACATTTAATCTCGTGTCGGAAGTACTATTTAGCCTCTGCATTCTTCCTGAAGGTGGAGGCCACTGCCGGTACGAATCCGGTGCACTGGCAATTCTGGTGACGGAATGGTGTTCTTGTCTGTCGGTGGTCAAGTTTTCCCATGGTTGAGGGTGAGACGGAACGGAAAGTGAAGTCTTGTCACTACACATTCTGGTCCTGTGCTGATTTCTCGCATAACTGCTCCGTGAGTGAATGTTTTCTTGGCTACTGGCTCTATGCATTAAGAGAGGATGTTCTACCTGCTGTGATATGAGATTAAAATGTTCTGGCTGCGGAGACATCATTCTCTGCGTACCTCCAGAAAATCCTCTCAGCTGATATAACCGAGGATCACACACAGGATTGAGTGTTAACTGACGCTGCAGTTTTCTGTGGAGATTAGTAGCAGAATTGTCTTCGGAAGTCACTCCTCCTGCAGACGTACTCGCCACTTGGTTAAAACCGAGCCCGGCAGAAGTGCTAATATTGTCAGGATCGGATAGTCTCTTGGCAACGGAAAGGTGACCTCCCTTGTCCGGTTCCAAAAACATTTCCACCCGGGATCCGGATATGTTTTGTGGCAGAGTAGGAGAAATAGTCGCCCAGTTACTGACGCACGTCTGAACAGACGTGGCAGAAACACCCATCGGCAGTGGAGACCATGAACTTCCCAATGCTCCCATATGCAAATCACCAACATTAGACAGAAGGTGCGTGGCAAGACAGCTCGAAGCATTTTCTGTATTCTGCTCTGCAGAAACGCTTAATCTATCATCGATGCTTCGTCTATTCTCTAACTCTGTTGCTCCAGGCAATTTCTTGGCTATCAGTTCCTGCGGTAGTGCGGTCGCTGCCGCAACGGATTTCGTTCTTGACAGCGGCATCTTTTTCACCTTGGATGCTGCAGTTTCGGAAGAGGGTGGCAAACTCTGCGTCTTCAGCTTAGTTCCTGTTGCGGAAAAGAAAAAGAAACAATGTATTCAACGTACAAAATCTCCAAGTAAAATGTAGAGAGACAAACTGAGCAGCATTTTACCCGGAGAAGAATCTCTACTCTTCAGTCCCCTAGATTTGACTTCTTGCAACTGAATCTTGGCCTGTTCCGCCAGTCTCTCTGTTATGGACTTCTGCGGCTGGTTGCCACGTTCTGGATGATAATATTTGCATTTGTTACCGTACGTACATTTTTTTCCGTAGGGGCAAGGTTGTGGAAGGGTCTCTGGGGCCTTGGGCTGCTTGCGCAAGAAATTATCCAGAGAGGGCCCATGGCGTCCCAGCGGATCGTCAGGAGGCATGAATCTGAAAGGAAAGACGGAGAGAATTTTTTTTAAAAAAAGGCACAGTATTAAGGATGAGAAACCCGGCACTGGCAAAAAGCATTAAATTTGGCCGGGAGACATAATTTGTAAGCAATTTACCTTCCTTCCACCCTCTATCTAAAAATCATCAGGAGACAGACACTCCCTATCTGAGCAGACCATCGCGAAGCCACGTCACGTTGGCTCCTCCACTTTTCCCACGACCATAGAGTCCCATCGCGGACACCCCTGCACCTCCGTAGACGGAACTAGAGCCCATCCCAGTCTGGATCGGCACAATGACGTTAGAGAAGAGAGAGAGAGGGAAAGTGGTCGTTTGGGAGTAACCGACCCCACACACACACACGTGCCGAATCTCCCGCCACCCACTCGTGGCAATAAAAAAATAAATAAATAAATAAAAACACGTCTACTTTCGACACTCGCGCACGTTCCTGCCGGATCTAGCAACGAGACGTGATTCGTACCGGTCGGACTCCTCCGGAGTGGGATGGAATGTCACCCTTGACCAGACCAGTTTCGGGCAGGAGGGAGGGAGATTGGCCCAGTCGAGATGTCACGATCTCGAGTGATGTACGTGAGGATCGCGACCTTGAACGAACGAGAGAGACTACGGGTCGCCGCGTGACCCGTCACGAAGTTCGACATCCCACATTTATCCGCGGGAAAAGGGGGCAGGCCATTAATTCGGTCGGAGGAAACGGAACTGGTCTTCGCGGTTCGCACGAGGGCCATTCACTCGCTCACCTGTCGTTGACGAACGAGTACATCAGCAGCTTCTCCTCCACCACTTTCTTGTACTCGGGGTTCTCGTTGGCCAAATCTCGGTAATTGTCGTTGGATACCACGATCCCGTCCACCTCCACCGCCAATTTCAGGACGTATCGGTCGTCGTAGCACACCATCCTCCTCCCTCCCACTCGGCGAGAGGGGGTGAACACCAGCAGCCTCTCCTTTTCCAACTGAGCCAGAATCTCTTGATCTGTGGGGGAGAAAAGAAAACCAGGGAGAGATTTTGAGGGGGAAATTCTCCACGGTGGGGAAGGGGGAGGAAGTTTCCTTTTTTTTGTACCTTTGATGGGCGCATCCGGTCTGGACGCCTCTTTCCTCCAGCGGGGGACGAAAACGGTGATGTCTTTGTGACCCCGGGAACGGAACCAGTCCACGCAGATCTTAATTCCTCGACACGAGAAGCACTCCTTGTTTCCGTGACTAAAAAGAGAGGGAGATTTCGTCAAAAATCAAGAAATTATCATTAAAGCGGCGCGCAAAACCCCGCGGGTTTTTTTTTGGGGGGGGAGAAACCGGAACCACGAACCAGTAAAAAAAATGGAGAAGGAAAGAAGAAACCCCGAAGCGATCGTAGATTAAATATATGTATTTTGTATTTTTTTTTTTAAAGAGAAGATGATTGGCCGCAAACGGCAGACCATCGGGGCAGGTGCAACGGGCGTCACATCCTGTTTGCCTGTGTGACGTCGGGCGAAAGTTTTTCGGCGGGTCGACGACCTGCCCGCTCCGTTAATCGGACCGGAAAACCGGTGCTCGGTCGTCTCGACCCGCAACCGGAACCGGTCACGTGCCGGATCCCGGCCCAGGTAGAATTTTTGTCGCCGCCGAGGAGGCCGTCCGGGGGAAAGGGAGAAGCGGGGGGCGGCGTTTCGAGATCCGCTTCTCCGGCTCAGGAAACCGCGTGGCGCCGCGCCGCGCCACCGCAAAATTCGGGCGGTCCAACGTGTCCGGACGGGGCGGCCCGCGGGAAGGAAAACCCGTCGGCGATGCGCCGACCTCCAAGGTCGACGGGATCTTCGTCCGCTGCGCGCCCGTTCTATCCCCCTCCGGCGCCTCCCTCCCCGCTTTTACCGGGAAGCCGGCGACCTCGGCGCGAAACAGCGCGGACGGGACCTTACCTGATGGCCACGTTGCTTCCGTCGACCACGACGTGTCTCAGGTTGCTTCCGTCGTCGGCGTCGACGTCGAAAGAGGGCAGATCCGGTGCGTCGCCGGCGTCGTCAGCGGTGCCCGCGTCGCTTCCGCAGTCGTCGGCTCCGGCGGCGGCGCCGAGCTTGATGAGTTCGGCCAGGAGCTCGTTCTGTCCGGGTCGGGCCCCCACCTTCTGCAGGGCCGTCTGCACCTGGCATTCGGTGTAGCCCAGCTTCAGCCCGAATTCCACCCGTGACGTGTAGTCTGGGTCCGAAACGATGGCCCGTAGATCCGTCGACTTCTCGTCAACGTATTCGGCGTATTCCGCCGCCAATGTATCCGAAACGGTCCTGCTGACGTCGTCGTGGCGGAATTCCGCATCGTTGACGTCGTAATCGGAATCGTAGCTGGAATCCTCGGACTCCAGGAGCCTGCACTGCTTCAACCCCTGCCTGGCGGACGAAGGGGGTCCCACACGCTGGTCCAGAAGGCGCAGCGCTTCCTCCGCGCACCCCTCGCGTCCCGACACTAACACCATTTTGTGCTCGGGATGTAGACGAAGCAACGCTCCCGTCTCTCTCTCGACGTCATCGCGCACCGATGCCGCTCGTTGGTAGGCTTCGGCCGAGTAGCGACGTTCCCTCGGCGCCTGGTCCTCTCGGCACACCGACAGAAGATAGTCCTGCGGGTTGAAAACAGAAAAAATTTCGGTTAATCTGCCCCTCCGGCACGCGCTGCTGCGTTTCGTTGCCGCGTGGCCGCGCCAATGCCTCGTCCATCTGGCACTCGTTACACCTACACTCGACTCGAAAGGTGTCGCGCTCGGAACACATCCGGTTCACCGGGTGCGCGTATGGAAACCGGAGAAAGCGGCCGGACGCCGACGCGACGCGTGACGACGCAACCGCCCGGACTTACCGCGGAGCTTCGCAAAGTTTCGTCCCATCCACCGAACGCCGCTGAGTTGTAATCACGCCGCCGGCATTTCCCATTATCGAGTTCCGGCTTCCACAACGTCGTATGATAGGTGCGCAGTGGTCGGACGTGGCCCGTAGGCGCGCGCGACCTTCGACCCCGAAGCCGACGGGGGTCGCGCGCCGGGCAGGTTCGTGACGTCTCCTCCGCGCTCGGCCATATAGCACTCGCGTCCGAGCATCGCCCCGCGGCCCGGGGGATCCGGATGTCACGTTTCGGCCGTCGACGCTTGGAAAATTTTTTACACTCCGGTCCTCCGAACGTGCAGTCGAAGGTCGAAAACAAAAAAATAAAATAATACGAAATCTCGCCACGAAGGGGCGAGACGTACCTTCCGCTTTGCCACCGACGCGTCGGGAGGGTGCGTCTCGGCGACGATGCGACGCAACGCGTACCGTTTTTTAATCCCCGAATATAAAGATAACGCCTGAACTTCATTATCATTCAGTCCGGGTAAGCGAGAGGCATAAAGCGTGTTTCGCCTATCTCCCCTTTTCCCCTCCTCAACCGGATGTGCGGAGCAAGCAATGTACGGAAGGTGAAGTATCCAAAAACCTGTTTCGGTCGCGAACGCTCTTTCTCGGGAGGAGGAGGAGGAGGGTTTTTCTGTTCCCGGACCCGGTAATTCCACGACAGAAACGTTCGAGATACTCGCGGTTGACCAAATCGCGAGCGCCAAATAGGTCGACGCGCGTGGAACTGGCCGATTAACCCAGAGAACGAAGTAGGACGCGTAACCGCCCGCGCCCTCGGCGAAGGACGGACACCACGACGTCCGTCTGTCGAAGCTTGCGTCGCGTCGCGTCGCTTCGCCGGCGCCAACACGCGCCGCTCGTCATTGTAATAATTTCCCGTAACGTATTACCGATTGCGAAAGTCCACATCCTTTCCATTGTAATTTTTCTTATATCCTCTCCCGTTTCGTGCCCCGTGCTGTCTCGGCGAGATGGGAGCGGAGGGTCCCTCTTCCGGGACCGCAATCCACTTCCAACCGCTCCCGTCGGACGGTTCTTACCGAAGGAGGTTGTCTACCCCGGCCGTCCATCCGCTCTGGGTACCCAAAGTGGAATGACAACCGGCCGACCGGCCGACCGTTCGCCCCGTGGAAAAGAATGTGATCATTTAGTCACCAAACTCTAAATGCTAATAATTACTTTCTCTCCTTTAATGGGGATGCGGAGGAAGGATGCCGGAGAGCGTTGAACTTTTAGCGTCTCGTTTAACCCGTACTCTACCCTAAATCTGCAATCTAATTGCCCGAACTAATCCATTGTTTCCCCACTAGAGTTAAATGTTCGGTGTGCTTTCTTTCCAACAAGATCCGGCCGCACGAGAGAACAAGAACTACGCTATACTTCCTAGATACTCTTCCTCCTTCGTCGTATGCATAAACAGAAAATTTCCTATTTACGATACCGAACGTAAACAGACCTTGAAAGTCCCGTCGATAAGAAATTGTTATTTAGTTTTGCAATTTTCAAATCAAAACTAATCTAAATAACAACACGGATGGTAAACTTAGAAAACTTTCTATTTTTAGTAAAAAATAGTCAATTTGTTTACAACTCCGGATAGTGTAACAATACCTACTTTTGCACAATACCCACAAACAAACAAGAGCGAGTAAACAGTTAGTCTCTCTACATAAGACCGAAAGATTCGAGTCATTAAATGCGAACTAAAAAGTTAACCAAACCGCATTTTAATACTCAAAATATTGTTGTCGTTAAATTCTACATAAACAGAATTACCTAATGTCCCTATTTCTAATTTAATAACTTCTGTTAAGAAATCTATTCAATGTATTGTGCATTTAATGATGAAGCGACAAAAAAACCATCCGAACGATGAAGAAGCAAATCTTAAGCGGAGCTGTTACACAACCACTTTTCATTTAAAGCATTAGACTGCATTATCCTTTCCGCAAATTCAAAAAACATCAGAATTACGTATCATAGCGGCGCTTCGTTTACGATACGTCGAGCGCTAGCTGCCGCAGAAGTCGGTTATCGAGTGTTTTTGTAACTCGTTAAGAACATCTGCGAATTTTAATGAAATTGCAGCTTAAATAAACGATTCTGAAAGTTTCAAACAGAAGAAATTAGCCCTGAGAAGGAATAAAACGGATAAGGCGCGAGGTTGTATCCGAGCAAGTAATAAAACAAATTTCTTTATCTGCATTCGTCAAACAGATACGGTGACATTTAATTTTTAAACGTCCAACATCCTTGAAACTTTTATATATTATTATCTTTTATCAATTACATAATATAATTATAAACATTTATGGCCCCGATAGTAAGCTAGTAAGCTGCCTCCATTATCTATTAAAATATCAGTACCATGCAATGAAAATTAAAAAAAAAAAAAAATAACGATTTTATGCTGATTCATGTAAAGTGAGATACTACAAACAAAATATACAAATAATAACAAAAATAGATCAAATTACAATAAAATAACTGAGGATAAAAGTAAAATTCATCGTTTACCATACACAAATTAGATTGAAATTTATTTTTTATAAAGTATTGCTGTTATTTTTAATTGCATGATTTTTCTAAATTCTCCACACAAATATAATTATATCATAATGGCAATTACAGATCCACTAATTATAATATGTCAACAATAAAGTTTCCTAATTACCTAAATTGCCATTAAAAAAATCAAAATTTCATGTTAACGCACAATATCAGATGTGCTTATGCACTTTCTAATGCAACAATGCGACATATTTTCGACGGGAAATATTTGACGTATCTTCTATATCATTTTAACACCTATCGTAACTCAATAACTAATATTTTCTTTATATTTCAAAGTGTATTTATATATAGGTATTGCGGCTCGTGACCTTAATGCCGCTGTAAAGAATTAAATATATCAAAAAATAGTACAACCGTTCATTAAGTTTACCTTAATAAGAAACACAAATTTTTAAAATGAGGTCATATGGTTCAGTTATCTCACTCTTTACTGAAGTGGAATGGAGAATGACCTAATTTGGAATTGTGCATGATTTAGGTAAATACACGATCAAGTGGAAGATTAAGAAATCTTCACTGGTCACTATTTCCTCTTAAGCGGTAGAAAAAAAAAGGAAGAGGTGGAAGGGAGGATAGCTTCAACGATGTCCTAAATTTGCTTAAAACAAACACATCTAAATAATGTGGCACTTTATAAACCGTGCTGCAAAACAAACTGTGTTCACATGAGACATTCCAAAGCTTTTAAACGGAAGCATAAACGAACACCGGATCCGATCAAAGGCATCAAAGGTTGCAGTTTACTCCGTAAATAAGAATTTCGACGACAACTGTTGATCAGTCGGTAACTAAGGCGATAATTTCTAGCTTAAACTAGTATGGAGCACTTGTATTTTGAATCTGTGCACACACGCACACATATATATGTATATACATAAAAAGCAAACAATTCCAACAAATATTAATATAAAATAAATTATTTAAGAAAAATTCATCTTGCTAAAGTCATTATTCAAATAAATTCAAGCTATAGGTCCTATAAATAAACTTTCAATCAATAATCGTATAAAGAGGACGACATGCGGTAAAACGATGCAAACCCGAGAAATTATAGAGTTATTTTTAAAAATGTATTTCAAATGAATTCCTTCGATGGTGACAACGAGGACAAGACAACAATGCACATGCACGAGACAATAACAATCACACTTAAATCTCGATTTTTATATTTATATTTCTCAATTTTTTAGCTTTGAGTTTGAAATAATTTTATCGTTTAAAAAAAATTTATTTATTTAAATTGGTCCTTTTATCATCTGATTATAAGCAATATGGCACTGAAAATGTTATTTTATTTTTTAAACAGATTAAAGAAACAAGTTGGGAAACCTGCTTAGTAAGACAAAATATATAATTAATTTTATCACTTGAACCCTGTTACAGGTGTTTACACATACTCTGCCTATATAAGATTTCAAGTTCTACACTCATAACAAATGGCAAAAATTTAAATATCATATATACAAAACAGTATAACTCGGGTTATTTATTACATAGTGTGCCAAACTAATGCTCAATATATTTTCAAGGAATTTTTTATAATTGATCTCATTGAGACTTTCCCATCAAACTATTTTTCTTTCTTTTTTTTATGGTAATTAAATTAAGGTAGATATATCTGGCTTTGTTATTGTATAAGGAAATACTCAAGTACGAAGAAACTTTGTACCCATCAAGATCCAAACCTGAAGGTTTGGTTCTTGATGGGTATAGTTTGAAATTGTGTATCATTAAATTCCTCAGTAGAAAAGTGGTATTTGACTTTGCCTTTCCAATATTTAAATCAATCACACATTACTGTACAGAAGATCCAAACCTGAAGGCTCTCAACAGGTACAGCCGGAAGGCACGTCGAGTCACTTATAAACAGATGCTCTTCATATTAAATTCCTTGATAGAAAAACCGTGCTTTCCTTTGCCTTTCCGACATTTAAATTAAATCACATTACTGTATAAGAGAATAATCAAAGTACCCATCAAGATCCAAACCTGGAGGATGGGTAACAGAGCATCTGATGATAACATACCTTTGAGCTTACAGCTTGAAGGTATGTTATGTATCATCAGATGCTGTGTACATTAAATTTTCCTTTGCTCCCTCTCTATTTAAACTGATCACACATCTGCCTTTGTTACTGTATATTTAAATACAAGCTGTATCCGTCAAGGTCCCTTCCCTCCAATTTAAGGTAGGATCAGATGATGTCTTACACTAGATTACCCGCGAGAAAAGCGATAATTACCTTAGCCTTTTCGATATTTTGTCCAGTTTTATGGTTCATAATGAATTTACACACGACTCTTTCCTCATCGTTAGATCCAATAGTCATAGTCAACTCCACTCGGATGTCGTACAGCTCTCGAATCCTGTTAACAACTAGCTGCAGTGACTCATACGAAGAAGAGGGAAGGAGCAGTTCGATACAATCGCTCATTCCTCGCCGCCTGTTCTAATTACACGGCATCTTCTCTCAACACGGAAATTCCGACCGACTTGTCCGCCATTACGGTGACCGCTCGGCTCCGCTTCGAGGTTAGAATAAAGTAGATCCGGGTTGCGGGTTCGAGAATGCACGATGCTGCATGGATATGCAACAATTACGACATCGATCGTTCGCTGCCTTTTCACCTTTCGTCGCCGACCACCGTCGGCACGCTGGCAAAAACCTACAGACGACTCCCCCTAACTGTAGAAAGTGACAACAACATCCGCCGGGTAATTTTATACCACCGTTAGATATTATCGACGTAATAAATCGAATTTAATTACTTTAAAAAATATTACGTATTTAAAATTATTCCGATTTCTCCTAAGTGAAATTTATTTAAAAAATAATTATAAAAAAAAAGAAATTACGTATAATAACAGTTTTATCATCATTCTTGCGCAGACGAATTTAAACTTCTTCGTCTACTGCGTGCCACCTACTGGTGATAATTCCGTGCCTTTTTTTGTGTCTTTTTAAATATGTATTTTGTTGGAATTATTACGTGTTAAAATTTTAAATAAATTAGTTTAAATTAATTTAGAAAATATTTATAATTATATTACGCTTTAATTAATTGATAATTAAAAAAAAAGACTTAACGTGTGACACGATTGAAGGTTTTTCATTGGTCGACATCGCTGGAATTTTATTTAATAAAGTGATTTCGACCAATTAGGTTTTTTGAAAGGATTAACTAGGTTATAAATAAAAGTTTGTTCGGCAGTCGTGAAGTATGAGCGTTTTGCTGTACAATACTGTGTATATCTAATTTTAAAATAGTTTTCTGTCATGTCCGCTCCATTTAATTCTTGATATGGGTCACATTGATCTATAATGATCCCTGAAAAGACTTTATTCATTGATAATGCATTAGCGGCGGAAGAAAACGAATTTAAGCCAAATTCTAGAATTTTTTTTATTGATGCCGCCGAATTTTAAACTAAACAATAATTTAAATTTAAAAAAATATTTAAATAATTAAAATAAAAAAAAACAAAACATAAAAGATGCTTCAATCGCAAATTTAAAAACAAAATTCAAATATATTTTTTCGAGTGCCACCTATGAATTACATATAAATATAAATTTATTTTTAATAATAAAAGTCGTTTATTTATTAAAATTAATTTTTAAATAATACTAAAAATAAATTAACAACATTTAAATATTAATATCTAAAAATAAGTGGTGAGAGAACAAAAACGAAAAATATTTCACTAATACCACCATCTGTTGATAAGTTTCGTAACTAAAGGTATGAGGTATAAAGTTAAAAATAACTTTTTTTTTTGTTAAAACTCCCAAGAAAAACGGAAATAAAATATTTTTATTACTTTAGATATGTTTACTATTAATTTAATCGTAATATTTTATTATTTATTATATTTAACCTTGACAAGTTGATATATCTATCTCATGTTTCAATGAAACTGTTGATAAAATAGTAATATTCTCTTACAGTTTATAAACTTTTCACTATCGCATTTTTATAAAATAAACAATAATAATAATAAATATAGAATATTAATTCAGCGATTGTGGAATATTCTTGATTGATTTTTTTTCCTCCGTTAGAGTTTTCGGAGTCAACAAGCCATTTACGCACGAACTACGTCATTATTACGTAAAATTCCCGTTATTTATACTTTTTTTTAAAAAAGTTTCACGTATAATAATGTAATTTAATAAAAATTTTGTTTACGAATTTTGATGTTTAATTATGTTTCATTTTAAAGCAATTTTTTACGTTAATGTAAAATATTACAACTCGAACCTGTTCACATTATGACGTCAAAAGTAATTTTCTCGCCTGGTTTTCCGATTATTTAAAATTCTATCACGTGACACGCTAAACTCGTAATGATTCGTTGATTTCGAATTACGTATGTTTCCGTCATTATTTTTTAAATAAAAATAACTTAATAATTATATATACATTATGATATTTAAATATAAATGATTAAAATTCGAATGTAAAACGAATCTCGCAGTTACGAATTATTAAATTTAAATTTTTAAAAATGTTACGTTCTAGCACTAGTCGTTCGTAATTGGTTAATTTTAAATTACGCAACATTCTTAATTTTTTAAAATTAAAAAAATTCTTTCTTTCTTTAGAATTTTAAACGTTACATAATTTAAAACGCCATTCCTAAATATTTTTTAAAAAAATTAACCAGATACGAAACGAATTTCACCATCTGCTTAAAAAATTAATTAAGTTTTAAACAGAATCACGTTAGTCAGTCATTTACGCTGATTGGTGCATATGATCACGTGCTCTGTCAAAGCTTGAATTCGTCATTACATGAAAATTTTAAATATCATGTGACTTAAAGCGAATTAATTTACGGCACGATTTGCGAGAGAAAGACGTCAGAATATTAAGAAAAAAGAAAAAAAAATGGTGATAAAGCGACGAGTCATTTACATGTCCGTAAAATAGTTGTAAACAAAACTGATTAAGCAGCTTTTTTTGGCTGAATAAACGAGAAAGTAGGTTAAAAGGATCTCCTATAAAAGGATGTTGTAAATCTGTCGTGTAGCAAGCTTTTAATTGTATTTAATCTTAAAAAACAAGAGCGCTAAATTACAATTAAACGGAAAATTAAGGAGTCATCCATTTAACTCCGTTGCCGAAAAAATTTTTAATCGAAATCACGCGTCTTCCGGCCCGGGCCGGAAGTCACGTGGTAGTTCAACCGGCCCGCTAAGCCTTCCACATCCGGTCTCGATTCTTCAATTTTAAAATGGCGGCCGAATCAAATGACGAAAATAAATTTCAATCCCCGATATAACCGCTTTCGGTCTCTAGCTAATCCATTGTAATACGTTTCTACCTCCGATTTAACGATTTTTTTTCCGCCTTATAGGCATAAGAAATGCCTTTTCCCTATACCCATTGCGGGTTTGCCAGGCCCGAAATTAGAGGCGGCCGGTTTTTTAACTCCGTCTCGTGGGTATTTAAGAGGGCCTTTTTTACAATCCCAATAAAGGTTATGCCAGACCCGTAATGGAAAGGCCGGGTTTCGACATATCCGGGATAGGCCACCCCGAAAATTCCTTGCATTACTCGTTTGAATTCGATCCCGGTTCCCCAGAACAGTAGGCCGGCGCCTTAGCCGCATATAACGACTTTCATACCTCCATTTTTCACGGTTTAACGTGTTTCAATCCTCGTTGTAACGAGCCAGTCCTCGATTTAAGGCGTCCGATCCTTATTTTACCTACGTTCTAACGGTCTAAATCTAGTTAAACGGGCGATTAACCTTATGTTGAAAAGAAACGGAGCCGGCGTGATAATTAAATATTACAAGAAAATGGCGATTTGTTACCACGCCAACCCCGTTTTAAAGATTCCTGCAAATTTTTCAAGCAAGGCATCATCATTACGTCGTATTGCATGACACAATTAAGATTTCACCAACCTATCATGATTTTGCGATATTTGTTTTTAAATTTGTAATTGTTACACACATTTTACGGCTAATTTAATAACTTAATCATCATTATTTTCGATAATCATCTTAGCCATGTCGATCTCGTGCCGAGGGATTTCAAAAAATTTACTTTCCACTTCTTCGTAAATACTTGGTTGGGGAACGTTACTCATTCTACGAAGTTCCGCTTTGTAATCCGCTCTTATCAATGAACAAATAAGCAATTACGTGATTTTTATTACGTGTAAATTTTAATTGAAGTAATAATAATCCACTTTACCGGTTTCAGATCCGCTAGTTAACACGAGCCGAGATTAATTGCAATTAGAAGCGATTAAATTACGATTACGGTTACTGCTTACAGTTAAATTCATGATTACCGCCCCCCATTTGCAGTTCATTACAACAGGTGTTAATTACAATTAGAAGCGATTAAATTTAAAATTACTGCAGTTAATTACGAATGCTAATTACAATTAAATTTACCATTACGCCTCTTATTTTATTAAAACAGGTGTTAATTATAGTTAAAAGCGATTAAAATATGATTACGGTTCCTATTTGCAGTTAATTACAATTAAAGATGACATTTTATGGGATTTTAATACTTGAAAGTCTCAAATGATACGAATTTACACGAAATTATATTATTATTATTATTTTTTTAAATATTAGCGCTTTGTATTTAAGTTAATGTGGTTCCAGTAAGCCAAAAAGGCGTGCAAAATATGATTTTAATTGAGTTAATATTAACATAATTGGGGAAATGTGGTTTATCTTCTGATTTATTATTTTTTAAAACAAATTTTATAATTTAATCCCAACTCAATTAAGTAGTTAAAGTAATAATATTCAATAATTACCTTTTGATTCAGTAATACTTCAAACTCTTCCAACTTAATTGAGTTCAGACCCCGATGGAACACAATTAAAACTAGAAATTCCACTCAAAAAACTAGAACAATTAAAGGTTAAAATTAATCACAATTAACACTACACAGTTAAGGGAAGATATTTAAAAGAAAAAGGTGAAGGTTGTATCACTTTTTTTTGCAGCACTAAACCCCATTAAATCAATTAAATCATTACGTTTAAAATTTACCCATTTTAAAACGTAATTATTCTGTTATAACATCCGTTTTAAGTGGAAATCATCGTAGAAGGAACGAGTTGTGTGCGTGTGTAACCTTGTTATTTATGTTTTAATAAACATGGAGATAAATCGTGATGAGTCATCTCCCCCGAAATTATTTTGATTAAAGTCTACTTCCTGACTGGTCATTCAATCTTCACTCGGCAATTGCGAAACGTTCAGACAGACATCGAACACGTGGACACGAATCGTAAACACCGCATTTACAACTCACTTACGTACCTTTGAACTTCCCCAGTGTCGCAATTAATTGAAGCTATTCAATGAGTTTACAGCCTGTCCTTGATCACGTAATGACGATTTAGCAAAATAATTGCGTTCTTAATTGAATTTCGATAACGTCTGCTAAACGTTATCAAAGCGTTCATTCAAACCCTTTAAAAATTACTCGATTTCTGTCAGTGACGCAGCACTACAAACGTCCTAATTGCTACGTCACTAATTAAGATTGTACTTAATTACAATTAAAATCTAATCTTAAATCTAATGTCGGAGTCATTACTGCAGTTAATTTGAGTTTTAACCTGAACTCAATTAGCGTTAATTATAATTAACGTTTTAATTTTAATTGTAATTGAGAACATTCTTAAATCTAATTTGACTGCAAATGTCGAGCGAAATTTGACATTTTTGACCGGAATTCAATTAGCACCAATTACGATTAAACGACGTTTCGATTTTAATTGCATTGTAATTAACTACAATCGAAACTCAATTAAACTTTGTTGTAAATACTAAACAAATAATGCGTTTTTATTTTTAAATTAATTCTTGTTAATTCATTTCTAACCCAGTATAACAAGTCAAGTTAATTTAATTACATGAATCTAATGATATTTAATTTTAAAATTTGTTATTTTTTTTTAAAAAAAGTTCGGTAAAATCATAATTATAATTAAGACATTTTATTGTTTTTTTTAAAAATCTATTTAATGGAATGTTTATTAGTTAATTAAAATTGATATTAATACTTTTAAAAATAATTATATTGTATATTCTAAAGGCTTAATTGTACATTTCAAATACATTTTAATTAAACAGGATTAACTAATTATTGTCACTACACATTCTACAATTTAAATATTACACTAAATACTACAATTTTAATGTAATTAATTCATTTCATTCTTTGTTAATTGTAATTATTATAATAATTAATTCAAATTAAACGAATATTTTATATATTTTTTAAATAATTTATTTCATAAAATTACATTCGAGTGCATGAAGAATATAATATTTTATACATTTTTTTTTCTTACAAACAAACAAAAAAAAATTATATTGCTAATTTTGGGAATTTTTCTGATAATTTCCTTTTATGATTTTCCTTTTCACAGTCTCATACATTAATTATAATTAAATTGATAATTAAAAATAAGAATATAAACATAGATAAAAGGTGGTCCTAAAGACAGTTAATCATAGAAGAAACCAAAAATTGCAATTAAATAAACTAAATTTAACTAAGAGAAGTACAGTACAATTAATTACCATTGATTTGATTGCCATTTTTTAAACCATCTCCACCAATTTTCACAGGAGAAAAACCGTGTAGACACAGCTAACTGGCTTTTGGGCCACCCGGAATTTCTTTCTTTTAAAGTGTATATATATATATATATATACTTATATGTATTTTTTCGTTGTTTAAATATTACAATTTTAAGAAATTGTTAAATGTTTAGAATATTTACATGTAGCCACTATCTTTTTTTGCTTTTGTTTTCTTTAGAGAAAGGAGGTAAGTTAAGTTATTACAGTAAATGAAAATAGAAGTAAAGGTAGCTGTAGAAATATTCAATTTGATTGCATAGAAGAAAAGGCAAACGAATGGTTCTTTATGAAAGTACGGACCCAAAGGCGAAACAAGAGCCGAAAAATAGACAAACCGCACGGGTCGTTCGAGTAGAGGACCGCAATGTTTCTCTTCACGTTCGGCGGGATGAAGTAAAACTTATCCCACGTGACTGCAATAACTACCAGTGAGCAACTGAAAATGACAAAATCCTCGATACTCTAGGCAAACACTTGTTGCTCCTTTTGAAAGCGAGACGAGCAAAACAACCATGGTTCCAGGTAACTGGAGTTGTGGTTTGGGCTTGATTCGACTCATCAGACCCGGTCTCTTGCCTCGGCAAAGTGGGTGAATGTCGAGAGGTAGGCTCCAAGTAGAGCCAAACAGTGGAGCTTTCTGCTTGCCAACTCTGCGACAGGCACAAAAAATGGCCTCTCAGTGCCCGCAAAACGGGGCACATGTTTGAGTTACAGTTTTAATTACTTCATTATTAGTCTATTTTATTTGTTTGGAATCTTTGCGCAGTCTAAATGATAATTTACAGAGCCAAAAAGGATGGTTTTAATTAAGTATTTGCTGGAATACTAAAGGATTTTGATTGTACTATTGTGAAGCATTTTAATTAATGTTTTGAATTTACTGGGTGGTTAGTTTTCTTTTATTATGAAATTTATTGCAGCCCTTTTAACATATAAAATAGTAGTAGTTTTTAGTTCAGAAAAACAACTTTAAATCATATATCAGAATAATTTTAGAGTCTACAACAGATTGTGTAACAATGAAGAGACAAAAAACACAATTCTACTTTGTTTGAACGAAGAAAAAATACCAAAATTATAAGAATAAAATATAAATTTTGTCAAATACTGGTTTGCAGAGTAGCTAAAAAGTCAACTAACTATAAAATAATCTTAAAAATATATCTTAGATAACTGACTTTTGGCTTACTCTGTATAATTGTCTAGTAGTTTTATGTATATCTAATTGCTTTGTTATCCCAAATTATTAATTATTAGCAAAAAAGTAATGTGAGAATTTTAACAGAAATAATAGTTTAAGATGCGCTTAATATGTAAGGAATCAATTCTTAGGGATTCTTAGGGAAACAAAGTGTACCAATATTTATAAATCGTAGAGATGAAAACATGTCTCCTTAAGTGTCAAAACAAATGATAGAAAAACTGGGCCATCTCAATATCTTACTCTTAAACATAGCCAATAAAAAGTTAACATGATTGTTATTTATTCATAAATAATAATCATGACTAGAGTATTAACATTCCAACAACTAGCTTATGAAACTATGCCGGATGTACTGTACTGTACATTAAACAAGATGCAAATTACTATGAAATGGCATAAATTTAGATCCTCAAAAACATAAAAAACCAAATTATTACTCTCTTGTATAATCGAACATATATTTTCAAAATATTAAATAGTAGTATAGAAAAAATTAACCGTAAAAAGCTCTTCCATCTAATTACAGAATATTTAGTAGCAACTCTTAGTTTTATATATTTTTAACATACAAACGTTGAATATTCATTTTATAATTGTAGATGTAACGAGATAACAGATTCGTTTCATAATATATTATAACAAATATGAAATATTTATTTTTAACAATAACACATTACACTTAACAATTTCTTATAATTAACAAGCGGCTAAAATTTTTTAAATTAATAATCGTGTGGATGGTTTTTTATTGTAATAAAATATACAACTTTTATACGGGCAAAAAACAACTGTACAAAGATATTTTAAAAATTTTAATTCAGTTTAGAAAAACGTGAATCTTTAAACTAAAATTTCTGAGAGGGAAATCTTCCGTATAATATCAAAAACGTATTGTAAAAGTTGGTCTGATTGTCTTTAGAGGTATATTTAATCAAATTGTGCAAGATTTGCATTAACTTTCTTGCACAGTTTAATGGTGTTTAAAGAAAAATCATAATTATTTGTTTATAGACATTAAATAAGATTTTAAAAAGAATGTAGTTATAAAACATAAATATAAGAACAAAAAAAGAGAAAAATTATTTGGATTAAGTACACAATTCTTCACACGACCATGGTTCATTAGAAGTTTAAAAGGGTTCGAAAGAGAAGTATGTGTGAAGAATGGAAAACAAACAACGTAATATAATATAAAATACATTTAAGATTTTAATTTTGCACGAAACGGGGGTTTTTAATTATTGTATACATTAATAAATGCAGTGAACCAAAATGCATAAATGATTCTATTGGTCCCAATGATAAGTTGCATGTATTATGGACGTCGATCGATGAAGTTTTAAATGCTAAAAACTGAATTGAAAATGATAAAAATGAACGAATAATGACTAGTTCACAAGAAACAGAATTGTGTCAATGTGGTGATAATTCTTAGAATATATTATCGATAATTTAATAAATATATCTTATAATTGCCTTTTCAAACAACTTTCAAAAATACTTTTGTTTTCCTCTGAAAAATCGAAAGTATAGTGAATAGCAAAACCAACAATGTATATATATATGCATTGATTGGTTTGAAAATAAATTTTTATAATTTTTTTTTAAACTTTACTCTTAGAAAATATATATTAAATTTATATATATATATATTACTCTGCATAAATTTTTATAATTTTATAAAAATGTACAAATATGCAGATTATAAATTTCATATTTTATGAGGCTTTGCCGTAAATATTCTAAGTGTAACTTACAATTAAAATGCACTTTACAAGCATTTGTGGAAATATTCTTTTGTTTTTTTTGTACGATAAAAATTCTAAAACTTGTTAAAAATGCTAGAAATTTAACTAATTCCAATATTTTTGACAACTATGTCAATCTAAGGCACGATTTTAGGAACATTCTAACATAAGAAAAATATATATGTATATATTTACTTTTGAAAAACTGAGTTCAAACTTTCGTTTCGCCGAATTAAATTAGGAAAATTTACTAAATTTAGAAGTCTAGAGAGCTCTGTAATTGTCGTAAATAAGTAACTTGAGACAAGTCTCTGTTGGACAAACACAACTTGAACAAAATGGGACAATCCAGAGATATGCAGTGATTTGTCTCATTTCTTGTCCTTGTGCAGGTTTGGCAAATCTAAAATTTGAGATAGTGATATTAGGCAAGAACAAAAATATAGTAATTTTGTTTGGTAAAACCGATACACCTTACCTGAGAAAGATGATGGAATTTCCTTTCCCATTTCCTAATCATTTCATTCAGAATAAAAACGACGTATTGGGAATCCTTCTTACAGTCACTACAAATTCCTTGATCTGTTAATTCATTACAAACAGCACAATTCAGAGGAGTGAAATACTGCGACAATGTTCCTTTACACTGGCCTTGTGGATTAATGCGATTTATGGAATTCTGCGGATGTGGAATGTCGTCGTACCTATAAAACAAACAAAATTATTTAAATATACAAATTATATTATTCCTTTGCCAAATAAGAAAGTGAAGTCAAATACCATTTTGTGACGTCAACTCCGATTAGGGAAAAAGCCCGATGGAGCGGAGGCAATATAACTCGTCCAATATAATATTTTGAGTTGATTTTAAGTCCCGGATCCTGCAAGAGTTCTTGAGGTTGTCGTATGAGTTGAATCAAAGGCAATCCGGGAGAACCATAAACTACAACGTAAGGTACCCGTTCTCCGACTCTAGGTTCGGCTCTGAGATCGATGCGAGTTATCCTCCTGCAGACAGAATTATATAAAGTCAACAAAAATAAGTCTCCATTGACAATGTGTCGCATATTAATAAATACACTTACTTTGCTATTTCTAAAGCGGGAACGCAAGCATTTCTGGAATATCCGGAACGGCCCCTGTACTCTTTTGCAAAAATGTAGTCTTGCAGGCTGGCCTTCTCGTTTACTAATTTCTGAAGTTGTTTTTGAACATATTTCTTTACTAGTGATACATCTTTGGTGTTAAATAAGATTTTCAAAGATTTTTCTAAAATCTGAAATATGCAATTAAAAAACTAAACATTTTATTTTTATTTTTAAATAATAAAATGTTTAAATTTCTACCTTTCCGACGGCCGGACAAGAATCCCTTCTAATGGTTTCAATGCCTTTTGCATCAAAAATAGGTTCCACCTGATCTGGAGTTTCATACATATAACCCACATACCTTTTCTTTGTTTGTAATAAACATGGAAGATAAACCTAAAAAAATATTTAAAATTATAAGAATAAAGCTTTCTATTAACATATTTAAAATTTACTCACTACCAAAATTTTGTTGAGATTGATTGTCCTGTTTGTCATGACATAGAAATAGTTGGGCTACTGGGGGATAATTATGTTGTGGAACAAATGAGAGTGAGCTACATTCATAGTCCTAAGAAATCAACACAATGCACCTCTTGTAAAACTGGCATTTTACAACCAACCACTTGATGGATTTTGTGTAAATGTTTGCACTTAAATCATATAAACTTGCAATGCTGCAAATATTACTAATGCAGATAAGATGAGTAAAATAATAAAGTAAGAATTCTGTGTAGAAATGTTGCATCAAATTGAGGAAGACAAGGCATTTGTGAACAACATTATCTGTGCTGGAGTCAACATTTCATCTCACAAGTCTGTGGTAAAGTGAATACCAACAACTGCATGATTTTAGCTCCAAAAAATCCACAAGCAACTGTTAGAACATATTTGCAACTGTACAAAAGTTTATCTTACCTATGAGAATAAAACACATTAAGTGGGCAGCCCTTTCATTTTTCCATGAGGAAACCATTAACAGTATCACATATCTAGACCGCTTAGAAAATGTTCTCATTCCACAATTAAATGATGGCGGCATGGAAGAACACATGCACTTTTAGAAGACTGTGCACCAACCTATAGTGTATATCTGTATTACACTAGTGTATCTAGTGTAATACAGATGCCCAGGATTTCCTCAAATGTTTCTAGATTAATAGATTGCTTAAGCAGCACCGATAGCAAGGCCATCTTTTTTCCCAAATTTGACACCCCTTGACTTTTTCTTCTGGAGTTTCATTGAAGACTATTCCACTCTTGCCTGTAAATTTTGCCAAGTTTACCAAAGTGGCAAAAGATGCTGCTTTGAGCTTGGCAAAAAATTGAATTTGGATGAGATGTCTGCAATATCACCAATGACACTCATGTCAAACCAAAATGACTGAAGTAAAACTTTGTGTGTTTTGTTATAAATGCTTCAACTGATTACATAAGCATTCTGTTTAAAATTTGGTGTGCTTTCAAGGCAGTAAAGTCACAGTTTTCTTTCCAGTCCAATAGCTATGGGGGACAAGCATACATAATCATCATTATTTAGGTGCATCCCGTATCCGAAGACTGATTTAATAAATCATTGCCATACTTATATCTCGTAAATATTAAAAGTACCAAGTACAGTCAAATGTCGATATAATATCCTTTTATCTAGTGCCACCTCCATTAATTGTTAATGGATCTTTCTCAAAAATTAAATAGGGAATTCATTGGTATCTGTGAATTATTAAATGTATGATTTTACACTGCAAACAATTATCAAATCTCAAGACTTTTGAACTATCAAATTTGTGTATAGACCTCATCACTACACACAATTCTAGCTGTCTTAGGTCCTTCAATTTAGCACCACACTCAATTTAGTGTCAATTTTAGAGGCAAGAAAATGGCAATGGTAAAACAAGGTTTGACTGTTGCATTAATACATTACAAACTTCATATTTGCCCATGTAATCAATTGATTCTTTTCTTTCATAAATATCTTTTCTTACAAGTATATCAAACATCCTGAAACCAGATATATATATATATACATATATACAGGGTGCAGCAGAAGGAACGTTCTGATTTGACAGAAGCGTTGCTTCACTCATAAATAGGGGTACAGCAGTAGGCGTGGTCTCTTTTGATCTGTTTGTGCATGCCATTTGTAGTTACCATCATGGCGTGGAGCGGAGAGCATCGTTCTTTTGTTGTTGAAGAGTTTGTTACAAATGATGAATCTGTGATAATGATGCAACGAGCCTTCTGAATACACTTTCAGCTCTGGCATCATGATCTGGTTCTGGCTGCACCAACAATTCGTCGTCAGGTTTCAAATTTTAGACGAACAGGTTCAGCTTTAAAAAGAAAGAGTCCTGGCTGCCCTAGAATCGTAACAAGATCAGAAGATGTAGAAAGTTGCTAGAACTTCCATACAGCAGTCTCCCAAGCGATCTGCACGCAAACACACAGCTGCATTAAACATGTCTGATCAAAGTCTCTGCAGACTTTTACACAGCTCACTCCACATGTATCCCTACAAAATAATGGTTGTTCAAGAGTTGAATGATAGAAACTATGCAATCCATAAAACTCTGTCAGGATATTCTGCAGAGCATTCCCCCAACAGTGGTACTGATCTTTAGTGATGAAGCCCATTTTCATTTATTGGGGATGGTCAACAAACAGAACTTTAGGTACTGGTCTGACAGTAATCCTCAAGAACTCCACCAGCGACCACTCCATAGTCCGAAAGTTACGGATTGGTGTGCCTTAGGTGATTTCAGTGTGTGGGGTCCTTATTTCTTTGAAGAGGGAGCTATTACAGTGACAGTAACGTCAGGGCGCTATTGTCAATTGCTTGAAAATTTTCTTTGTTTATTAGTTAACAGTTTACTCGACGATCATGATCTAGAAGATGTATGGTTTCAGCAAGATAGCACCACATCTCATACCTCTAGATGGTCACTTCGAATTCTCAGAAACTTGTTTCCGAGCCATCTTTTTTCTTTACAGGGTGATATTGGTTGGCCACTGCGTTTGTCAGATTTGACCCCATGTGATTTTTTTCTGTGAGGCTATCTCAAATCAAAAGTGCACCAACACTGACCAACAAATTTGCAAGAAATCAAGGTGATTCCGCTGGACATGGTCCACAGATCAATGCAAAATTTCCGAAAAAGACTTCAAAACTGCATCGACATTGACGGTCATCATTTAACTGATGTACTCTTCAAAACCTAATGGATGACAATGGCATACTGTGTACTTATCATGTATAAAAGATTTTTTCTCTATCTTGCTTTGTATTTTTTTTTATTGTCATTCCAAATCAGAACGTTCTTTCTGCCACACCCTGTATATACACATAAATATATTATGTCTGTAGTCTTATAGATGTAACTGCTTATATTGTGGAGCCATATAAAATATAATTAATAAAGTGTAATTAAAAATTATATATATTTTACAATTTTTCTTACATTTATTGAAATTTTATATATATATTTATTTATGAAGATAAAAAGGTTCCTGATATTTTCTAGTTACATTAGCAATAGTAACAAACATTCAGCATGATTGATGATAAAACAGAAATGGTCTTTGTCAACCTCATGCTAATTTAATTTTAATTTTGAACTATCCAAGAAATGGCTAAGATATTCATTCATTTTAGTAAATGTGTAGAGCTTTTATTTATTTACCTTTTCAAATTTTAACTTGACTGGTTTAGGATTGATAGCAGTAACAGCTTCCGCTATTTCTTTACCAATTTTGAAAGCCTGCTCCTTACTTCTGCCTTCCAAGAGAACAAAAACACTAAAAAGAAAAATTACTATTAAAATCTTATCATCTGCATTTTGAAAAAAGTTATTTTAATACAATTTTTAAGTACCTGTCCGTATCTCCGTATACGACCTTCGCATTCCATTTTGTTGTCATTTCGATAAGTTTAATTGCTTGTTCTAAAGTTTCCCTGGCTTTTCCTACAATACTGTCAGCGATCTAGTAATTACAAAGTCAATTTATTAAATAATTTAACACTTCAAATATTTTCTATACCAATATAAAATATTATTAGAATAAAAATTTAAGATTTCTCACCTCGACGCAAGGCATGCGTCCTGAAAAATTAGCACTGGTGTAACCATACGTAACATTTGCAATAAGTTTTAGACCTAGTTGTCTGGCATCCAATAGCTTATATAAAGGCTGAAAGTTATTAATTATAGAAATAAAACTTGTTAAAACCACTTTACTTTTTTAAATTTGTAAATTAAATTTTTAAAATTTTTTTTATAATTTAATTATTGAACTAAATATCATATTCAGCTCTTTAAAATACTTAATCAGGTGTTTGATAATTCATTAATCATTAAATTTAGTATAATTTCTTTTATAATTCTAGACTGTAATTTATAATTTAAAATTAAAAAAATTAAATTAGAAACAAATAAATTTAACGTGCCTTAATTTCTTTATATTCTTTCATCGCATTCTTAATCATAATTCTAGTATTGAGAATATCTTCCAACATTCTTAAAAAAAAGAAAGTAATATAATTTTAATATAATACAAAGGATTAATATTAAATTTAAAAATAGATTTTATGTTATGTAAATAAGTTTTTATATATATATATTTACATTATAGTCAGTAGCATGTTATCCTATGGGCAAAAAAGGCAATTGCCTGGGCCCCCAAACCTGTCTTTTATAAACTGTCTATTGTATTTACTGTACTAAGAATATCAAAATGAAAATTTAGTGTCATATCAGATGGCCCTAGATTGCCAGTGTGGCACAGAACTCCAGAGATCGCATTAAAAAATGAACAGAAATACCGATTCCCTGCAAAAACTTTCCCCAAAGAAAAGAGTCTTAAGCCAACACTGTATCCGAGCCCCTTAATTCAAATTTGACTGTGTTTCGCAAACATATTATATATATATATAACACATACATATGTTAAGTCATTAACATCAAAAATATTAAAACTAAACTCTTCAATTTAACATCTTAAGCAAAATGTTTAATATTTCTGAAAACAAATTCTCACCCTCTGATCTGAAACATTCATATGCAACTAATGTTAACAAAAATTCTACGACTCCTTTGCTATTTGAACTTTAACTTTAATTCAATATATAATATAATATAGAGGTCCATAAAGGAGAAATACTTAAACTGATAAGGAATTAAGAATGCCAATAATATTTGCATTTTAAATTGGACTTTGTTAAATGATTTTGGGTGAATTTGAATGTTTTGGATCTGACGATAAACGTTTTTAAGAATAAATCACGTCTTTTTGTGTAAGATCTCTTTAAGTGAATTGTTTCAATATTTTTGTTATTAAGACGAATTCAACAAAAATGTTAATTTTGTATTAATATTTCTGTAATTTAGAATTGATTAAAATGATTAAATTTTATTGTTCTCTGTTAATGTCGATGATTCCATTTACAGAGATTTAATTTGTTAAATGGTAGAAGAAATTGAGATTGATTATTGTTTTCTGTAATAGTGGCATATAGGAAGTTTCTATTCATATTTTAAAATGCTTCAATATAGAAGTGATCTATAAAGTATTGATTAATGCTTTATACAAGACTACTTTCAAAAATAAGATCTGATTTTTCTGATTAAATAAATTATATAAATATCTATTGTGATTATAATTCCAAAGAAATAAAAAATGTTTATATGTAGTTATGTTTTCCAAGAAAATTTTTTGTATATAATGTAATTTCACAAAGAAACAATGTAATCTTTATAGAAAAATATTCATAAAAAAAAAGGATTCAAAATAAATTAAACTTGGTGTCTTAATCATTCCCTTACTGTAGAACAAATGCAATATATATATATATACATATATATATATTTTACTCTTTCTGCCTTGTGGACATTAAAAAGGCCTTTTTCAGGCCAACTGTGGATTCAGCTAGGCCCACAATTAGGCAGCCAGATGGTGAAGGAAAAAGCCCAATATAGCTGAGATAGATCAACTGGAAGGGGAGGATCGGACCGAAGGTCCGGGTAGCATAACTGGTAACGTGTCTGCACGGATAGCAGCAGTTGCGGGTTCGAATCCCACTTCGGGCCGATTCTTTTCTTCCAGTTAAGCCTAAATTTATTTAAATTATTTAATTAAAATTCTAATTATTAAATTTAGCAAGAGATGGCGCCTAACGCCTAACTCTAGTACCAAATTAACTTAAATTATTAATATTACTATAGCCATTTGCTAGCCCGATAATTCGGCAGTTGTTGGTCTTTATATATAACGGGTTAGTTGTTGTTTATTTATAGATAGATTGCCCATTAAAAATATTAAAAAAAAATAAATTCCTGGTATTTTACCTGCTTGGATTAGATCTCAGGTTTACTTTCTTGACAACAAAAGAACAATCTTAACAAAGAAAAACAAGAATAGACAGCAGCTTTCACTGCATAAAAGCTGGCCCAAGTTGACAAATTAAAATTATTAATTTCAATTTAGAATTTAACTGCTGTTGTATCAAAAACTTCCACTATACTTAGGTTATGTTGTTGGAACCCAAAGTGTCATTATTTCCATGTAAGGCAGATTTCCAGGTAATAATAGTATTTTACATGGCAAATCATTTCATTTTAAGATTTATTTTCTGTTTAGGCAATCTTGTAGAAAATCTTTTTAAAGAAGATTTCAACCGTATCAAAATGAATAAAAGTTTAAACTAATAAACTTACTTAGGAAGAATGCCAAGACGTATGTGATGTTTTACAAATGCCACCCCATTTGGTGATATTAAAATATCATTTTCTAATTTCTGAAATTGAATATAAAATTATTATTATGCATTAGATTGTTTTAGCTTTTATATAAAAATAGCACAATGTAATTGTTACCTTAAGCAATGATGGAGGGATGTTTAATGATGTACATCCAAATTCAAATGGAATGTTACTGAAAATGTTTTAACTTGTTGATGATATGTTAATGATTAATAAATTAAAATTAACATTTAATTAAGTTCAAAAATTAACTACTTTTATTGTTGAAATTATTAAGTAAATTATCATCCGACGAAATTTTACTAAGTAAATATAATTAAAATAGTTTCTTAAAACAATTCATAATTAACTTACTTTCCCAGATGTTCTACACGTCCGAGACAGGTAGAGTAACAATAATTATAGGCTATAATCATCGAGGGATAGAGAGACTGAAAGTCTAAAACCACAACGGGACTGGTATAGAATTTAGATTCGGGTTCCATGACTAATGCAAACCTCTCGGGTGCTTTAGAATGCGCCCGCTGTTGTATGCTGGGCGAAACGGCAATATAATTCTGTGGTTTTGCAGTTCTCAACATCATAGATTCGACTCTGAACTAAAATTTCAAAACAGAAAAGGAAAGTAAAACAGATTATTGCAATTCAGATAAGATAATATTTTTATTATTATATCTAAATGTAAGTACAGTTTATAACTAAATTTTTGTGTTCTCTCTTTCCAAAATCTGTATGCTCCATAATTAAGATGCATTACTTCAAATCATGAATATTTATTTTCATTCATAAGAATATAAATAAAATTAATAACGTTTAAAAGTTGGGTGTTTTCAGTTAAAATATGAATACAGTTATATTACAGAGGTTCTCAAAGTATAGTCCACGAATACTGGTGGTCTACAGACTAAACTAGTAACTTTTTAAAAGTGTAATTATATGCCATTTAGCCAGAGGAAAGAATATTTTTATGTTTAACTTCTCCTGCATTAGATAATCACGTGGATAAGATATTTCAACATGCATCTAAAGTGATTTTTTACAGGATAAGAGTTGGGCACGGGTGTAGGTAATCTGTAGTTTGTCCGTGGCTCAGTTTAAGCAGTCTCCAAAATAATTCTTTGAGAACCACCGATTTAAAGATTAAAAGTAGTTTTGCATTAAATCAGATATTTCCAATTTATTAACTAAAGTGCTGTATAGTGAAGAAACATAACAACATGCATGATGTCATTTTCATGTCTCCTCTCATGATCTTCACATTATAATAACTGTTATATGAATAATTTGTGTTATTGACTTGTGTAATGAATTACCATGTTCTCAAACAGCAATTCAACACATGGTTATATCAACAGTTTTTGTTTGCTTCTCGAGAATTAGGGATGTATTTATATTTAGATCATATTTTCAAACTTTTATTTGATTTTATTGATTTTGAAATAATTTAGCAGTACTTATTTAAGGAAGAAAAATAGAATTTAATGATATAATTTTAGTAACAATATCATATAAAAAAATCAAAACAATTCCATTTTATTGGGGTCGTTTTGACTGTAATATATCAATATGTTTATACATATTTAATATTTGACTCTATTTCGGTTATCTTATTTTTTATACCTTCTTGATACAGTTAAAAACTAAATTCTAAAGTCTACAAAGGGTGTAAAGACTGATATTCTTGTTGAACAATGAGTGATTTTGACTTTACGGACTGCAAAATACAAAATGCAATCTCTGCTGCAGACTTGTCACTTTTGTTTACAATGCTTCCTAGAGGCAGCAGACAAAAACACATTTGAACGCGCATGGTAGACAAAACGCGGACTGTTACTCTATTGATCGATGTAAGTTGCATACTTCTCGGATAATAACTAACATAATTACAGTAATTTAAGATGGTAGCGTTCTTTTTTGGAAGTCCCCATATACCGAAACATAGTTTAACAGTTTAACAGGTAAGCAAAAATTATATTTAATAAAAATAAATTGAAAGAATTTATTAATTAAAAAAGTTACCTCTAAAAATTTGAAAATCAAAAAATACTGGCATATTATAATTTTAAAAATTTTAACATTTACAACAGATAATTTCGGAAACGAATATTAATAGTACAATTATAAAACATGCCAAGTTTAAATTTTACCTGCGATCCTCGACTCAAAACTTCATAAAACTGTATACCGAACACTCGAGCTAAAGTACTGGTACGTCCAATTACGTCTAATTGATTTAGTAAATTCATGGTATACTTAACTCTGGTGACATAATAATCGATGACGCGCCACCTAAAATATAAAAGATATTTATTTTATATTAATTGCACAATGCATATGTAACAAACATAATTTTAATATATTTTAAAAATTTTTACCTGAAGAGATCAGTTTGATAATCAAACCAATGGGTGAGAGAACGAAAAGAATACTGAGGAATTCTCAAATGAAGAACGTGATAAACAACATTTTCAAATGTATAGATATTTAAATTTACCTAGGAAAATAATCACTTCTTTTTAGTAATAGTTTATTGCATAATTCATTTATGTACTATATATTAATTAAATACTAATAAATAAATAATTAATAATATACAATGTAATGTGTAAACAAATAAAATAAACCAGAATATTAAAATAATTTTTGTGATTTTTGGATAACTAAACTAATATTTTTGACTGCATTAATCAGTCATCATTGGGTTTTAAATACATTGACAGGAGAATGTAAATTAGAATAAAAATGTTTCAAAAAATGGAACATTATTGGTTGCAACCATGCATGTAATGAAAGATGTATACATATCAAAGCAAATTGACCAATGTTGATGTAAAGTTGGTAAGGTGTGACATTTATTAATGTCTTGCCTTTATTATTATTATTATAATATCTGATTTAATCATGTTTTTAAATATATGTATAATAAGTGTAAATCTAATTAATTCATTGATAATTTTTAAATGAATCTGTAGCTTTACTGACTTTATTTTAAAAATGCTGATATTGTTAAAGAAAAATATTTAATTTTTATTATGTCAGGTTCCACCACCAGGATGCGCTATGTAGTCTACACACCGACAATACTGCCATGTGTTTCTTACCCCTTTCTCCTTTTTGTTACTGCTTTCACGCTGTATAGTCTGTAAAATAAAACCTCTCTTTGTTTTCCAGTTTGGAGTGTCTTTTATCAGATATTGAGTGTACAATTTTAGCCTTCAAAACACTCCTAGGTTAGCAGTCAGTGTTAAAGAATTTGGAAAATTGGCAAAATTGGCCAAAAAAATGGTGTACAATAACTCTAGTGCATAGCACAGTGAATTTTATATAAATAATGCAATTCCCTATGCCATTCCTTCCTAGTTGTTTTTATTCTAGAGCTGTAATCTAAAACTCAGGCTACAGGCCACGGCCTGTAAACGAGAGCATCTTATTCACAAAAAAAGCAACATTCCTTTACCACTTTCACTTTTGCAGCTTATGCAAAGCGTGACCTATATCCAAGGTGGTCATAAACTGCAGCTTATGACTCACAAGTGGCTCATCTAGACATTTGCTGCAGCTCCCATTTAGTTATACAAGTTTTTTTTGAAAGAGTTGAGACATGCTACTTACATATATGTAATACTGTATAACTATATAGGAGCCACAATAAAGGTGTAGAAGAGCTGTGCAGGACTTGCAAGCTGCAATTTGGCCACCATGGATCCACAGCCAAGGATTTAGGATAAAATAAAGCAATTTGAACATTTTTATTTGTTCAAATTCTTTTAGAAAACAGATTTTTTAGAATATTTGCCAGTTTGCTACTTTGTATGTAAATTAAAATTATGTTCCCTGTTTATGTAAACTGTTTAAAATTGCTGGTAAATCCCAAATTCAATGTAATATATTATTATTTCAAATCAATATTAGTGTCACTTATTTGATTTACTGTAATAAATACTTAGCATAAGTTTCAAATACACATTCATTTTTAGTATAAAATCTTATAATAATATAATAAGATACCCCAGTTTAATGGAAAATATATATATATATATACACTCCCATTTAATAGGAAGTACCAAAATTAAATATTAAATGTGATTGTTCACCTCTTTTCTCATTATTTTCCATACATTGAGTACGACTCTTCCTATAATTTTGAATTCAGATATAGGTTCTATGACTGAGTCATCTTTCTGGGATAGGACATTATCGCATTCATTGGGTTTTTCTCCAGGAATTCGAGATAGCAATTTGTACAGGTTCATGTTTAAGTATGCCGCTCTCTGAATGAGGTAACCCCATGATAACATTTGAATTTCGTAGCCGCACATTATGTCAGGATCCCATCTGAATATAAAATTACACTTTAGACAATCAATTGAAAGTAATAAATACATTAAATATAAAATTAATTTATATTTCTCTTACTTTCTCACTATTTCGATAAATTCTTTAATTAAGCAAATCTCGTCCACTACGTAAACAGTATTATGACTGAAAATTCCGGACCTTTCCAATAAATTTCTTTTATTGTTGGAATATTGTTTTTTAAAATTATTGCAGACAAGTGGCAATTCTACATCTACTTCCGAAGACTGTTTATTTCCGACAATTATCATCCCTATTACTTCTCTTGAGATGCTGCTGTCTTCGGGAAAATCATTATTTATACAATAAAAGAGAGCTTTGATGGAATCGTGTTGTGGATCCGGTCGAAGATCTTCCCTTGTTTCCACGTGTATCTCCATACTCATGGTTGTAAGAAACTGGTGCTAAATATATAAATTCATTATTTAACTTTGTATCAATAATATGGGGTTTTCCAAAACTAATGTTATTTCAAATTACTGTAATTAGGTTGATTATTATCTTAAAAATATGTGTATACCAATCAATAGAATAACCATCCTAGTTTTATCTCCCATCTGCATTCGAATGTTCTGTTGTCCACTAATTCTAGAAAGAGTCAAACAAAAATGGTGACACTGCAACAGAGAAAACATTCCGTGTTCTGCAGTTCACAAAATTGGAATCACCAGTCATTGCGCAACGTGAGTAACCTGTAGGAGTTGTAGAATTTTGATTGTCATGGGAAGAGTGACAACGGATATGCCGTAGTGAGTATAGGAAGAGTTTTATTATCGGTTAGATGCATACCATGCAACATGAATTATACTTATTGTAAAATTTTAATGGACGAATGTGAAACTTGAATGGATTTCCAATATTTTAATGCACATTATGTTGTTCTTAGATAATAATAAACATAATTACAGTAATTTAAAACGGTAACATTCTTTTTAGAACCACCTGTATTTGCTATATTGGGTAATAAAATGAAAAGTTTATTTGCAAAGAATAAACTTAGCAATGCTGCAAGATGACATGTAAGTATTCTACTAAGTATCACTAGAAATATTTATTTAAATCTTGATTATTATTTATTACAGACTTCAGGGATAACATTTAAAACACCTTGCCACATCACTCTATCTCTTTACAAGTATGCTTTTCATTTTCTATCCTGTACATACATAAATATTTGGTAAGCAAACATCTTACCTGGTTATTTACATTAGTTTCTTGAATATTTCCAAAATTAACTTTAAAATTATTTGATAGCGTAGGTCCTTCTATATCAGAATTTAAACTGTAGCTGCTAAGTATTTTATTCTAAAATAACAAGAAAACAATTAGTAATTTGTAAAATCAAATCATTAATTTTTATGTAAACAGATTTACCTTTATCTGATTATGAAAATTTTTATTTGTATCTAGCTTTGGTTGCGAGGAATGTTCACTTAATAATTCAGTTTTATCTAATTCGCATTTACTAAATTCTACGGATAATTTTCGTTTTTTATTAAAAACTTTTTCCTTTTCCCTGCTTGTAGTTAAGGAACATATCGGTGATATTGTAGGAAAAACATCACTTAATTTAATATCTAGCATATTATATGACAGAACATCTTGCGATAATCTTCGTCGTTTGGACGACAGCTTACTGTTTTTGCTTGCTTCATCTCCGTTCCACGAATTACTCCGTTTTCTCTTTCTACACTTCTGTCTGCCGAGCTTTGGTGTACTGCGGTAAAAAGAAACTTCTTTCCGAGAGTTTTCTTCAAAAGAATGATCCACTTGCATGTCTTCTGCAACAATCTGAACACCATCTGTTTTTTCTTCACTCTGGATAGCTACTTTAGAGGCAGGCTTGTGCAAAGTTAACCATTTCTCGACATCTCTTTTAATTGGTGGCAAATGAGCGGGTGTCAGTACTGTGGACTTATTATTAGAAAGAATAACTTTTAATTTCGGATCTTGCTTTATTGCTTTGTAAACAGAAAAACTCGAATCGGGAGATAATTCAATATTAGAGTTCCTTTCGAGAATATAATTTTGCCATCTCTCTAAACCATCCGTCTGAAATTTACCGTCAAATTCTGATAATTCTGATAATTTTGTAGTTGGTATTTTTAATGCGGTGTCGGCAACTTCCATAACTTTATTTGTATCGTCTAAAGGATTACTGTAGTATGCAATCTGATATTTTTTTTCTGGTAAATTATAACAAGATAGTGTCTTTTTAACATCTTTATAAGTAGGTGGTAACTGTAAGGGAGTTATGACTCCTATACGTTCATTAACTGTTTGTTTTTCATTTGTTGCTTTAATGGTATCATCATAAAAACTTAAAACTGTTGAACTTTCACAATTCTGAGATGGTTCGGATTCTTCGGACTCGACTAAATCATTCAAAGAATCACATTTATCTTCGGAAACTAATAATTTTGATTCGTTTAGAGATTCGGCTTTCTCGCTAATTGATTCAGAATTACTCAATCCAGATTTTTCAATAACTGTATTTGATAGGACTGTTTTGGTGTCTGTGCTATTAATTTTAATTACAGTCTTGTGAAATTCTTGACTACTAGCTTGCTCTTGATCTTGAAGACATTGTATTCTTGATTCGGAAGCCATTTCTGCTCCT
Source organism: Centruroides vittatus (assembly GCF_030686945.1). NCBI lineage: Eukaryota > Metazoa > Arthropoda > Arachnida > Scorpiones > Buthidae > Centruroides > Centruroides vittatus. The sequence goes on from NW_027121735.1 coordinate 495,707, forward strand.
GTATTGCTAACAATAACTGAAGTCTCACAAAATTCTTGATCATTTTTTCCACCTTCAACATTTTCTTCAACTTGTATAGTAATATTTTCATTGCGGTCTTGTTTTTCTTCATGGAGAGATGAAGAACATTCATCGATTTCTTCAGTTTTCTCTGGTTCTAAGATTTCTAATGTCACGTCTGTTTTAATGCAATCCGATATTTCTTCTTCACCTTTAATATCAAATGGTTGTATTGTGTTTTCACAATATTTACATTGATAAATTTTTACAGATGCGTCATCATTTTTCGCAGTTCCGTAACACATTCTGCAGGTTAATTTTTCATCATTAAGCTGAATAACAGAACCTTGCGCTTCGGTTTGGAAATCGGACACTTTTAGTAATTCTGTTGCCGATAAATTACTTTTATTGGAATAAAATTTGTCATCGGTCTCAGTTGGAAAAATGAAAGAAACTTCTTTAAATGGTCCGACAAGTAAAGCATTTTTAGTCTTCTGAGTTTCTAACATATTGTTGTGAATTAAACAAGCTTGGTTACATAATTGCGTACATATATCTTTAAGAGATTCATCATCTTTAGCTACACTTATTTCATTAGATATTGGTTCTGTGCTTGCCGATTCTGTACAATCTTCGATCACAGATGATGATGGTGAAACATTTTTATTTACATTTTCATTTGAAATTCTCTCTTCTTCGTGACTAGAACCAGACAAAACTTCTTGACTTTCATTAGAAATTTGTAAATTTTCCTCACTTTCATGAACTGATTTAGATAATTTATTCTTCATTAACATATAACTACTCAAAATGCTTGCACTGTGAAGATTTACTGCTTCGGGAAAATCCTGGTTTTCACTTTCATTTAAGTTGTGATCACCCAAACATATTGAATATTGTGAATTAAATGTATTTGCTGATACAATATTTCCCTCCGAATCATATATCATTTTTTCTTCGGGACTAAGAGGGGATAAATCAAGGTCGTTACTAGATGCGGCCATCATATTTACTGGTAAACAATCCTTTTGTAAGGAGCAAGCACTGTTTACGAACTGCACATTATCTAATGTTGTGTTTAGATCAAAACTTTCAGATTCCTGAGTCTCTGGAATAATTGAATTACTAATATTTTCACTACTTATGTAAGATGATGAGTGGTTGTTGGCTTTAGTGGATTCTTCTAACGTATCATCAAAATTAATGTCGGTAGAAGCACTTTTTACCTCTGAAATCACTAAACACATTTCTGGTTCACTAATTTTGTCGTTATCACTATCGGCAATTGATTCCTTAGAAATATCATATTCTTCATCACTTTGTGATGTTTTAGAAGGCTCATTGTTTTCATTATTGCTTAAACTAGTTGAACTATCACCATGTTTACTTTGAGAAAAGATAATACTATCATTACTACTTTCACTCAGATTTAATTGTAGGCAATTATTCAAGTTACTTTTGGCAGAAGATTGTTTTTGTTGCGACATTTCTAGTTCATCTGTCACACTAAAACTAGAATCGCAAACTTCTGTTTGTTCATTTTCGCTTCTAGAACAATTTTTCTGAGTTAAAAATAAACTTTCATCGTCGTCCATAGAAAATATCTCATTTGATGATGATATTTCATTTTCTGCATCCAATCCAACGGACATATTTTCTTTATCAAGTTTATCGTCATGTAGTTTATCATTAAAAGAATTATCCATTGAATCATGTGGCTGTTCTTCATTTGCAGATTCTGACTGTTCATCATTTACATTTTCCTTTGAAATTATAGAAATTTCTTCACTACAATTTTCATTTGTGCTGATATTTTGTAAATTTTCAACTTTATTCATATCTTGTGTATCATCAATTTCTACTTTATTCTCAAATTCTACATTAATTTCTAGTTTATCTTCTGCATTTTCATCTTTCAGTTTATCTTCATTTTTATTTTTCACTTTGACTGAAAGATCACTTAATTCTTTTGACAACTCACTTTCAGAAGTATCATCCCTATGCTTGTATACCTCTTTTGTGAAAATAGTGCTTTCTTCTACAGTACTTAAAACAGTCTGAATATCAGATTTATTCGTATCTGTGTTATCAATGTCTTGTGAATTTAATAGACAGGAATCCTTTCCCGACAGAGAATTCTTAAGATTTACAGTACTAGTTTCATTTTTATCATCAATTTCTAAATCCTCGTCTTCATTTATAATTTTCTTATTATTATTATCTGTTTCAATATCTATTTTTAAATTTTCATTTATGCAATTAGCAATGGAATCATTTTCTAATTGTCTCTCCGGCTCACTCTGATCATTGTCGCCATCACTAATTTTTTCTGATAACACACTGGAGTCTTCATACACTGAAACAATGCCATTTATCACAGGTTTTTCAACCGAATCATTAAAAGAACTCAGATTTATATCTGAATCGGAGTGGTCTTTAGAAGAAACAGAACTCGAGAAATTGCTGGTATTTCCAGATTCTTCTGTTATCAATATCGTGCCTTGTTTGCTTTCTTCGGATTCATATTGGGATAAACTCTTTGATGCTTTATTTTTCAATGCACGAGTATCTTTGGTTTTAATGCTTTTGTTATTTATTTTATTGTTATTTGGAGACCAACACTGTGGAGGAGAGGATTTTCTTTGAATGTTTGTCATCGGTGAGAGATACGAAAGATTCCACATGACGTCCGAATATTCGTCACTATAATCGTTATTTCCTGTATTATAATTCTCCGGTGATGAATTATTTGTTGCATCAACTGAAATGGGATACACGTTAACATACTGGTAAGATTTACTGTTTAACATTTTGTCTGGAGAATTGTTATCAGATTTAATCGTCTCGAAAAGTTTCGATAAATTTTCTTTGTCGAGACGTAGATTCATTTTATTCAAATTCTCTGGTCTCAATCTTTCTAAACGTACTTCTACCTTTTTGCACTGTTTTATCAAATCGTCCATCTTCGGTTTTTTACTTGGCATAAATATTCTTCTCCTGTCTCCTGGTAACTCTACAAATTTATCAAATTCTAATAGATGACTGTATGCGTGAGCATGATAATTCACGTTCTGACGTTTTGATCGAGACGTTGCAAGAGCAGAAGAATTGTCAACTTTGTCATTGGTTAAATTCAATATTTTATGACTGACGGAAGGTTGAAAAGCCTTAAAATAATTTTTCCTCTTCCTTTTTCTTATTCTAGTTTGTTTAATTGGGCACAAATTCGGTAACTTAATTGTCAATTTCAATGGCAGTTTCTTTTTATCTGTAGTTCTGGGTAAATGATTCATTTCTTGATTATCATTTTGAGGATTTAAGACATTTTTTAAGTCTGACGACTGGAATAAATAGCTCTCTTTCGTCTGATTTGTGGCAGGATTTGGCATTAAAGATTTTGAATTCTTCAGTTCTTGAAATTTAGTCAATGTCTTAATCCTCGACATTTTAAACCTCATCTTTAAAGCAGATAAACTTTGTTTAGTAACTTTTAAAACATTGCTGCAATAATTATTTTTAACAGCAACACAATTCTTGTCTATGTAATTCTTTCCTAATCGTTTCAGGACTAGTTTTTCTTTGCCAATTTTCACTAAATCTTTTTTATCGATATAAGATGGTAAAATGAGATTGTTAAGCTTGACTGGTGTTATCGACAAGTTTGGTTTGACTGAATTTTTTCCTACATTATTTTTACATTCTATTTTTTTGCTTGATATGTTCGAGGTATTCATTTTTAAATTTAATTCGGGTGCTGGTCTATGGATAAGAGGATAATAAGGTATATTGATTTTCTCTTTCGTTAATGGTACTTTCTTTGTTTTTGCTGTTTCTTCGTGCAAAACTTTTGTTTCCACAGTACTTGTTTGTTGTTGAGCTTGCCTTCTTGATAACTGTAAACGTTTCATATTTTGGACAACTAAAGTTCTTGGATTTGATTTCTTTTCATTTTCTGTCTTTTTTTCTTCGTTTGCTGTGGTGTTAACTAATCCATAATTTGTTTGTGTTGACATATTGCACACTTCTTTACTTTTTGGCTTTGCAGTTATAAATTTATGTGGATAAATCTGAATTCCAACCTTATTTATATTTGTTTTTAGAGTATCGAAAAGATCCGAAGTTTGATTCTTTGAGCAATCGCTACTTTTCCCGAAAACTAAGTCCTTCGAGAAAATCTTTAAGTTTGCTGTAGTATCAATAGTAGAGAACTTCATACCTCCTTCCACTTTATATGAAGGCGAAACTGTTTTTTCAAATTCTTTATAATTAGATGTAGATGGAGTAATGGGAGAATAACTTGGATTATTTCTGTAAACTTCATTTTTATCGGTGCTGCAAGCATTTTCTGGTATCATCGGCGTAATTCTGTAAGTTGACACAAAAGGCATGCAGTTGCTTTCTGTCGACGACTGATATGTTATAGACGGATTACAATAACTGGTGTTAGGATTAGAATACCAGTTCATATTGTTCGACAAATTTTGAGAACACATCAAAAGTCCAGTCTGATTAGCTGATTTACTATAATTGGTGTAATGACTATTATTCGCAGCACAGTAGGTTGCTTGATTAAATGGAGTATATATACCATTATGACAATCATACTTTTTATGAAGTGTCAATGAAGAAGATTTTTGCATCCAAGATCCTTCCATATTTGAATTAATATAACACGATGAAGCAGAATTGCATGCCACCTGTCTTCCTGGATACTTGTTGCTTTTCTTTTCATCTAAAATATAATAATTATTTATTATTTTTTCTAGATGATAATAGTTTTTATATTATGATTCAATTATTAATGAATATAAAAAATAATTTTGTAATTTATAATGTAAAAAATTCAATTGATATAAAAATTTATATTCTTTTTAAACACAACGAGGTGCTAACTGAGGACACCAGTCTGACGCCTTCAGTTAACACTTCAAAAAGCATATAAAGACTAAAGGTATGGTTCCAAATAGCAAATAAACACCAGAAATTTTTGAGTAGCAGCCCACTGGATATGTCAGTCCCCATCCCTCGCCACTCGGCTGCCCCATTGGCCCGGCCGAACCCATAATGGGCTTGCCAAAAAGGCCCTCTTAGTGCCAAAAAAGCAAAAAGAATTAAAAGAAGGAATAATCATAAAAATTCTTATCTTTTCAATTAATTCAAACTGTACGAAAATTTGTTTACTGGTATCATAATTCTAAGACAAAAGAAATAGTGCAGAAATATATAAATGTATACTTTGAAGAATATACATAATAAAATAATCACTATATATCCTTATTATAATTATTAATTTCAATACAAGATAGCACCTGATGTCTACCTTTAACACCAAATTACTTAATATCTAATTATTAAGAATAGCGAAAAAATAGCTTGATTAATTACAGCGATTGTTTGGTTTAATATATCCTTCAATATATATCAGATAATAAATACAAACAATATAAAACATAAAAGAGTTATAAAATTATTAATCATACCATCATTATTTTGACATAATGTGTCGTGAGTTCCGTCGATTTGAGGAATGATAAAATCGTCGAGAGAATCACTAGAAAATTTTTTGGCACCGTAAGCCGAATGATTTTCTTGCCGAACAATTAAAGAATCCGAAGAAAATTTATCCAGTACGGCTTCGCAATCAATTGCCTTACTGAAATTATATCCTCGTTTGATCAGTTTTGAATCGAGGCAGACATTTTCATCCCATATACACTGAGACATTTCTAAAGTTTCCAAATCGTCGTCTTTATTACATTCTTGCTCATTATCTTTAATCGGCTCTTGAGTGCTTAATATGCTATCTGCATCTTCTGGGGAATTAATAGTCTGACTGTCGATCATACTGATTATCATATCCAAAAATTTCTTATCTTCTTCATTTACTGAATGAGGAAAAAAAAATGAATATAATTTACAATAGAAAAAAATTTTATACTTAAAAATTTTACTTAAAATCATAACTACTCATTAAAATCTTATATATATATATATAATATAAATATAATCTATTATAGTTTACGTATTAAAGATTTAAAGCTGGGCAATTATTTATAGCGACATCATCACAATGCATGGCTGCAATTTTTAATCACATTCTTAATTTATTTAATTTAAACTGTGTGTTCCCCATCTCAAATCAATAGTGTCTTTCCTTTGTACATCATACTTTTCCTGATAACAGACTCATGCCAGTCATCTATGTAACTCCAATTAGGGGAAATTTCTGAATTGAATTCACGACTTCCAGTCTACACTGGAAATTCCCATTAATCGAGGGCCTCCTGCCCCAAAACTTTCTGCACTTAGTCTTGATTTTCATCTATCTAACACCGTTTCTGGAATTAAGGAAGAACAGACAGCAGACAGATGACAGTGGAAATTTATAGGTCTACAATTTTTTCAAATTTCAGCCCAAAAACCAAAATTTATACTAGATCCAAATTACATTTTTTCCTACATTCAAATCAATTATAATTTCTTATTTTATACATTAATGCACAAAAATAACTAATCCTCACTGAAAATGCTGGTCAGATCATTGTAGTTAAACAGTACAGAACCAGCTAATATTCTAGAAAGAAATGGCAATAAGATAGGGTGACCCTAACTAGAGTACAATAATTCTGGTTAGTCTCAAACAGGTGTGCCCATACATTGGGACCTATGCCCCTCTTTCATCTGTGCTGCTCTTTTCCTAATCCCCAGAAGAGCCCAAAATTCCATTATTGACAAATAATGAAAAATTCATGTCTTCTAGCCTATTCTACAAATATAAAACAAACAATATTTGTCCCATACAACTTCATCATATATTGATCAAAAAGTGGCCTCGAAAACAAGAAACATTCCTCGTTTTCGAGACCAATTTATCCCGACTGCAACTGGTGCTGCACTATTGAGTGCCAATAGGATGTTGAATCATAGTTTAAAGCTTCTTGCATATTGTATGACTTTTATAGTCTGCAAGTGCAACTGGTCTCAAGTTCATACGAAAGAGAAGCAATCATTATCAGGGCATTTGTCCACAAAACTAATGGAAAAGATGGCGCAGGGACTCATTGCGTCATGAATGAAGTGAACAATATAAAAAAAATTTTTTAAAGTCAATTAATTCCTACTTAGGTCAACAAAGAAACATTTTATTTTAGTTACTTTTTATTAAATAATTACAATTAATGTAAATATGTATATACATATGACAGAATCACAATATTAAGTGGCAAAATAGAAAGAGAAATCAAAATTGAACCCAAAGCATAAAATATCTTCAATTTTATTTTTTGAGAAAAATCTTTCATTCTAACCACTAAGCCGCAACTGCTAACTCACTCTCGAAAATCATTTGGATAAAACGTCTACTTAAAGCAAAAATTTTCAAAAATTTATCGATTTTTGCAAGAATCGAACTTGCATTCTTCACCTTTGCGTGAAAAATACTGAAATCCTTGCATTTTACCGATTGAGCTACTGCCTGTTGATTTCAATTTTCATTACAAACTGCTAAAACTCTATTTAAAGTATTAATAATTAGGTTCATGTTACCCGTGGTATCGAAGATGGCGATGGGGAAATTTTTTTCCCTAGATACTAGACGGCAACGGGGAAATTTATTAATTTGAATAATGCAACAGATAGTACAAATACGCCCCCTAACATTTAGATCACTCGGTATTCTACTTTGAGATTATCCATTGTTAATCTGCTTCCAGATTATCACTCGATAATCTGATTCGAGATACCGAAAACACGGCCATCTCGATTGTAGAGGAAAAAAAATTTTTCCAGTCGCAGTCTAGTATCTAGAATAAAAATTCCCCGTTGCCACCTTCGATACCACAAGTAATATTAACCAATAATTAAATTTAATTAATGAATTAATATTTGAAAAAACTGTATTAACATCAAGTGTCGTCCACTACAAGTTTAAAAAAATGTATTTGAACTTGAGTAAATGAATAAAAAGTATTTTATTAATGATTGAAAATTTGTATGTATGTATGTATATATATATATATATAGGGAGAGAGTGAACTAACAGTAGGAATTTAAAAATAATGATTTTATATATCAAAGCACGATTTAATGTACAAAAATTTAATAATTGATTTCATTAAATTTATACTATTGCTATTATGTATGTTATGTATCTAGTAAAATTACGAAGAAAAAAAAATTGTTTTAAATTGAGAAAAGTAATTTAAGGGAACTTATTACACTGGTGTGATCAATCGAATGCAAAAAGATAGAAGTAATCAAAATTAAAACTGTATTTATTTATTTACATCCATTTTATCCAAAAACATCTGTATGTTTCACACTGTTGGTCCCTCTTTGGCAGGTTTACAATGATCTAAAAATATTATACAGCAAATTTACAATATATTTAAACTTTAAAACTTACTTTGTAAGTTCTAAAGTTTTAAACGTAGATTTATCGATCACACCAATATACCAGTAAGTCCTATTAACATACGGAAGATCTAGTAGATGATGATAATTTAAAACAACATTAAGGACATAGAGGCATAATTGATTAAAAATTAGAACTTACAGGAATTTTGTGTAAAGTTCTTATCACTGTCCTGAGAATTTAATTCTTCCTCTCTGTTTGTTTCCGCTGTTTCTTTTTGTTCTATAAAATATTTAAGCATAAATAATTATTAAACTATATTATTTTTAAATTATTTAAATTTATGGTATATTTATATAATTCTAATAAAATACAACAAAAATATAATTTAAATATTAAATTTATTGAGCTTGTGGATACAACTAATTAATATAAAAAAGATGATTTGATTATAAATTTAATAAAATCCTATTTTGAAAATTAAAATAATTTATTAGGTTAAATCTTTCAGATTAGTGTTCAATAAAAATAATGCATCAACCATTATCAAATAATGTAAAATTAATACTAAAATAATGTAGAAAAAGCCAAAAGTAGAACATTTTAATATTTGAAAAATTTAATAAATACAGTAAAATCTGTCTAACACACAGAAATCAACTGCATAACAACCACATAGAACAGAATGTTTTGGCACAGTGGCAGCAATATTCCAAATCATAAATAATGCTGTAACTTGTTGGGTTGAATCATGGTTAACTTCTTGGTAAGAAGAGTTATTCTGTAAGTTTTTCTTTGTTAAGTATGTACTTTTGTTGTATGGTAATTATGTAGTAACGACAATGCAATGCTGCTATTTTCTGCCTCTAGAACGGTGGTTCTCAAGTGGTGTTTTGGAAGAGATGGCTAAATGTGTCACAAATATTACAAAACCATATTTACGTATACATTTAGACATAAGGAGAAACTGATTTATACAAAGAATTGTAAACTAATATAAACATATGACCCACATGACAATTTAAGGTACCCGAGGTTACTCGGATACCTTAAAATCATCATGTGTTTGTTTAATGGTGAGTTTTCTACCAAGGTTCCTCGAATAGAAAAATTATCATGAAATAAGCAATAGTAGTTTCTCATCAAATGAAATATTTGTCTGTTATAATCACATTACTACTTTCTTTTCACTTTTATATAGAGTTTATTATCATTTTCGCAATGTAAATTAAAAACTAAAATAAAGTAAAATTTGTAAGCATGTTTTATTATTTTATAACTACTCAAATTAAATATTTCACTCACAATTTGAAGTTAATAAATTTTAAATTTAATTTTGACCCACTTTTGAAAAAGGTTTGCCATCGTCGAACATTAAGCCCGAAGGGTAGCAGTTAATATAGTACACAACTATTTATAGTTTAATATATATTAATGCATTCTAACTAATTTAACTTACCACATGACTTCCAGCACATTGAGTATTCGACCACAAATGTTTTTGGCACCGTTCAGAGGCCCTCTTCTGGTAAAATAACAAGAAAGAATTATAGTTCTACCGAGCTTCCATTCTTTCTTGTTATTTCACTTGAAGAGAACCTCTGAACGAGGCCAAAAACATTTGTGATTGAATACTCAACTTGCTAGAATTTATGTGGTAAGCATAATTAGTTATTATATAAAGTTCTAGCTTCTGTGGTGTTTCTGTTAATACATTTTTAATTTTGTACACAGAGTGCATCAGAAAAATTTTCCCTGTTTTACAGCGTGCTGTGAACCAATAAAGTTTAAGAATGTTGCTCTAGAAAAACAAACACATTCTATGCATACCTAATTTTTATGCAGGTTTTCCCTGTGTATTACATACACATTTCAATATTTTCAAACATAAAATATTTACATTAGGAGAGAAACAAGACTTATATATTAACTTTAACATTTTTCAATTTCTCATTTTCTATATTAATAAAAACAAAACAGTCTATAAAATAGAAACCAGTCTAAATGAAAAATTTTGGTCAGTATCACCATGTTCCATTTTAGACAGAATTTACTGTATTACCATACACATCTCATAAATTAAGAAAGATAATATAAAAAGGCTATTGGATATTATAATTTTGGTATTTGATTATTCTGAAAAGACATGATTTTTATCTAAGAAAATTAAAAATTTGCTTCTTTAACGACTGGTTTTTTCCCCATTAGTGCTAATAATGATATTAAGATCTGTTTAATACAGAGTAAATATAATTTAATATTATATAATTTTATTAAACATAATGCTGTAATTGTAATGATTTTTGCATTAGCAAGAGAATTGTTAATTAATGCAATTAATGAAGCATTAATTTATACAAGTTGATAGTTACTAATCTTGTAACACTGGAACCCACAGCATGTTGGATAGCTGACAGTTAGATCGAAATACATTTAACCAATAACTAACCACTTCGTCCTACCTCTAAAATACCTATAAATCAGTGAAAGTTGGTTAATAAAGACAGAACAAAAATTAAATGAAAATTCTCATCAGATCATTATACATCCGGAGATGTTGACTACACCAAATGGTAGCAACGGGTTGGTGCAGCGACACAAAAAACTTAAAATTACACCAGAGATATTAGTGTTAGAATTGGATTACCGACTGCCGGATTAGAGACAGTTGACCTGTATTGTATTAATTGATAATCATATATTAACTAATACAGCAGTCATAAAGTAGGTAAATATATTTGTAGACAAGTTTCTTATCACAGTTGTCCTTGCATTCTTATTTTTATGAATCTTTTTAATGTTTATAAATAATATGTTTTAATGTTTTTACACTAATTCTAAAATCACAAGCACTTTTTTCAGCAAAATTATTTTCTAGAGACAAACTATTACCGTAATCTGTGTATTCTGTTTGATTTTAGAGGGCGTTCGAATTTGTTTTACTATATTCTTTCAAACAATTAAATAATTTGAGAATTAAGAATACTTTTAGTTACTATGTAATTACCAAATATAGATTCTTTTTTTTTTTGTAATTATTTATAAATTCTTCGTTAAATTTATTAACCTTTAGCATCAGGAGTATGTATTTCTACGACGCTGGCCGGTGTTAAACTCGAAACGAGTTCTTTATCCGTAATTTCTTCAAACTTAGAGGAATCTTCAACTGCTTCACTGTAAATAAATATTATTCACTTTTAAAATTTCTCTGATACCTTAAAAGAAATTTGAATCTTTGTACTGAAACTAGAAATACACAAATAAGAAATTTATAACATTAATACAAATATTAATCAAGAATCGGGTTATTTGATATTTATACTGAACAATCTGCCGAATTGTATTGGGCTACATTATGGCTACATTTTTAGTAATTAGATATAGTGTAATTTTGCCTAGAGGTAGGAAATTGCCATCTTATAATATATTAATATTTAATATTTACATTTGAAAATTCTGTATAAAAAGAATTGGCCCAAAATGAGACTCAAACCTGTAACTCCCACTTATCGTGCTCACACGTTGCCAGTTACAAAATGACATCTTAATCGCCTAGAGGTAGGCAAAATTTCTTTATAACTAATTATTAATTGTAGCCATAATTGAGCCTGATAAAACATGGCAGATCATTTGGTATAACATTAATATTTTTCTTAAAATATTTTAATTTTTGTGTAAAAATTATTAAGTTAAGATTTATCAAATAAAAAATGGATAAAATAATTAATCATCATTCATTACGGTAGTGCCTCAGATAACGTACTTAATCTGTTCCAGGTGCACATCCATTAAGTGAAACGTTCGTTATACAAAACGCATTTTCCCATAGAAATACATGTTAAAACATCTAATTCATTCTGCAGCATAAAATAACCGTACTGTATCATTAAAAAATGAACATGGGGTGCGTTCTTTTATTCCTCCACGTAACTCTGCACGAGCGACATCCGTTTAAAAATTCCTGCGGAATGCGTTCCTAAATTCTGGTGGGAGTGCGCACTGTCGAACGGCAAAAACGGCCACTTGTAGCAGTAGTTTACTGTGGAAAGCAACATGGCGTCCTCCATGGCTCAGATAGTTTCGTTTCCAGGTCCATTATGTGGTTTTATGAATGAAAATTTAGAAATTGTGAAAGCGCAAGTTAGCACACGCGGTGATGTAAGTGTCTTTACGAGTTTTTTTCGAATGATAGCCGGCATTCTAATTTTTTTCGTGGCTATTTTGAATGCTCTTTCAACAAATAATCCATTTTATGGTTAAATTTTACAACTGGGACCCTTCTTTTGCCTTTAAAAGCTCATATTTTAGAATTATAGATTCCTCCATCACGGTACTATCGATAGTGCGGGTGCTGCCATCTTTCTTTCTTTCACCGTCGTTCCTAAATGCCTACAAACAGCAGCACACTCCCGTAGTAGCGGAGACGCAGAGCGACTGCTATTAAAGAACGCACCCATGGAGCAGTCACCAATCGTGCCGGAAAGTCCATTGTTCACAGCCAGTCCGTTGCTCGAGTCACGTAACGGCCAAACAGAAAGTCCGTTGTTCGCAGCGTCTGTTATTCGAGGCGTACGTTATACGAGACACCACTGTATATTAAAGTATACTGAATTTTTATATTTTAAATAATTTATAACTACCTGGATTCAGATATCTGCCTAATAATTGACTTCAACCTGTTCGTGTAAAATATTTCACTCTCCGACGGCTCAACTTTGTCTCTTTCTATATATAAAATAACAATAATGCGTTAAATGCTGATATATTTAATTTATTAAAATATAACATAACTAAATTAATATATAATATTTTTTTTAAATATATTTTCTACTTTTATTGAATAGAAAATATTCTAATACCATATTTCCTCAATTCAGAGGCACACTGTAAGTTTGACAATTAATTTTTAAGATATTTATATTAAAAAAAATTAATTTTAAGTAATCAATTTTATTGAGTTTTGTAGAGAACAAGCTAGAAAAACAGTACAAATACTATGCAACCGCATTTCCATTTTCATCTGGATATAAAGCAAGCTAGATATGCTGCAAGGATATACAGCTTAGTATATGTATACGAAAACACTGTTCAGCAGCTATATTTCCAAGCCCTTCTTCATGTAAAATATCTAATCTTTATAATATTGCACCATAATATTGTCTCAAAAGCATTTTAAGCCTTAAAATAAGGAGTTTAAATTAAATATTTGTTATCAGTGAAGCTGAAAACGTCTATTATTGGTACACATCACTTGGTCCGCTCACAATGAGTGGTGATGACTGTTTTGGGTCATAAGCATAACTTGCCTTCAACACAAAGATACATCTGTACTTCAGACAAAATAAATAAATAAAGTGTATCTTAGAAATGAAGAAATACAGAGAATAAAAATAGTAATAATTGAGATAAAAGCAGAAATTGTTGTTTATTGAAAATAAATGTAACCATTTTAATTTTAATTTATTAAATTTATTAAGAGATGGCACCTAATGCCCGCCTGTAGACCAAATTATTTAACATTGAATTATTAATAGTAACATTGATATAGCCAAATATAATCCAGCAATCATTTGTCTTCAAAAATACGTGGCATGTCTTTTAAGTAAGTACCGTTTTAAAATAGGAGCGATGCAGTGCTACGGTTGGTGTTCTGCGAATATGCACTGAGTCCCTACATCTGTTGGCTAGCCACACTTTCTCCCCGAAAGCAGATAATAGATGACTGGCCTAACTCTATTGTCAAAGAAAAAGTATGATGTACTGTACGGGGGCATGCCACTAATAATTTGAGGTGGAGAGCATATATTTTAAATTACATAAATTAAAAATATGATTACAAATTGCAGCCTGGCACTGTGACGATGTCACAATAAATAATTGCTCGTTAGTCATGTTTTTCTCTGGCGAAATGGGTCTTATGAAATTTTTTTCAATTTTCAACATAATTTTGACATTAGCCATGACAACTCTAAACAGAAAGAGTTATGCTGACCCTTGATTATTACACAGTTTTCTTTTTGAAATATTCAAGTGATTTTAAATAAAAATAACAAATAATGTGACAGATATTATAAAACAATATAAACTGGAATTTATTATGTAACCTTGTCTACTTGGACCTTGTTTATTAATAGGACTAATTACATTGGTGTAGTTTCTGATTAGCGAACAGAGATCTTAGTCAAAAGTCAAAATAAAATATCTTTATTTTCACCTGAAGATTTTCCTTTATACAAGTAAGAACATAGAGGTAAAAAGAATGGACTTTATTTGTTTGTAAATAAAATGTATACATTTGAATCAGAGTAATTATTTTAGTTGTCATCATAGATATACAATCATTTAAAATATAGATTCTTCTGTATAAACAGCAGTAAATAATGCCGATATTCTTTGAATTTTACAACGTTTTCGGTTTAAAGCTGGTTCCACATGTTCAGTATTTGCCGACTGCCAAATAATTGCTAATTCATCCCCTTTGATTTGGCACAATGTACCTACAAGGAGTAGGAGACAACAAATACCAAATATCAGTCATGAGTAAATCATCCACACTACTCAGTACTGGTAAAATATTTGTTCAAAATTTGGCAAACACCAAATACGTGGAGCTGGCTCAACGGAAAGTGGTCTTTGATCCCTCTTTGTCTTGTAATTATGTTTAAATTGGTAAATCTTCAGTTTAACAGAATATTCACTGTCTTAAAGATGATTGATAGTTTTGATAACTTAAGTAGAAATCATATTAGTTAATCCCTAGATAATTTTTGTAATATTAGAACAGCTTTGCAAAATATCAATTCCAAATTGAATTTGAAAATCATGATAGATTGTTTATTTTTATTATTTTTATATTTGTTATTGTTATCATTTATATCGATCATTTTAATGTGATTTGTTTATTGTTTGTTGTATTGGGGCAACAACTATTGTCTAAATGACTGTCTGTATTTCAAATAAATAAGAATTGTCCTGTAAAGAAGAAAATGATTGGCTAGGGTCTCACCTCTAAATTAAAATTTATGTACAAATGGAAATTTCAAGAACACAAAGCTCTCTAGATGCATTAATCTGCCCGTTTAAGAGTGAATTATTTAAATTAACAAAATGTTCTGTTAAAATTAGATTTGACCCATAATTATAAAGACAACTAATCTCTGTTTATAATTCTGGTATATTACTTATTATTTTAATGTATAATATTTATTTATTTATGACAAATTCTAAAATTATTTGTCAAAAAATTTATTGAAATAAATTGATTATAATTATCTTCATTCCTATGAATGTATTATCTATCCTATGTGTGTGTATATATAACGATACAAATTAAGTTCAGCAGATAATACTTGATAATTATCACTGACTGATTATTTAAATTTATAAAATAAAATAAGTAACAGATTAAAAATAACATAAAACATGACAAAGCAGCTATAAAAACTGAAGAAAACTAGATATTTTAAAATTAAAATCACTACTAGCACAATTTGAGAAAAATTCGGAACTCTGGAGATATTTAATGATTATTAAAACAAATATGAAAGAAGATGGAACAACTGCACTGATTTATTAACTGGCACAATTAAGAGAAGAAAGTCAAATTGCAGCTACAGCAGGTTAAAAGATATATATAAGAATATACAGTAGAGCGTCGTTAATTGGAACGTCGGTAATTGAAATGGCTGGAAATTGGAACGATTTTCAGTCGGACTGTGTCGTGCTGAATCGAACGTTTTTGATACTAGATTTACTTCTAAAGTATAATTTTCATGTTTTTATATTCTTCAATATATTTATTTTGTTTGTACAAAATAAAGAAATAATTTTTAACGATACGATAGCCTCGATTATTATTATAAAAATTTTCGTTAGGCTTAAAATCGACGAAAATTCAACACGAAGCGACACGCAACAGAGAAAAATTCAACACAAAGCGACACGCAACGGAGAAAAATTTGAACATCGGACAGGTTAATATATTTTTTCGTACAAAGTCGGAAATTGGAACAAATGACTAATTGGAACAACCCCAGTCCCCAATTGACGCCAATTTTCGACGCTCTACTTTACTTACTAATAAATGATTAGTAATGGTGATAAATGTATTTGTTAAAATAATATGCAATAAATCAATGATAAATATGTCTATTCTGATAAATTTATCCAGGGAATAGTATTTCTGGTAAATGAATGTATGTGTATGGAGTTAATCATAAAATTACTGTAGATATCTTTGATAGTATTTTCAAGATCGAAGACATACAAAAATTTGCTGCTTATTGACATTACAGATAAACCTGTACTAAGCTGCTTGGCCATTACATCCCATAACATTGCCTTCATTTTTGATAAATTCACACAGTGCTACTGTTAATCATATTAGACTTCTACAGCAATAATGCTACATATCTTTTGTTACACATACACATTTATAAAGAGCAATTTTCCTACACCAGATTTTATATTCTTTATGTCTACAATTGGAACATAGAATAAATATATATAATTAAGTAACAACTTGCAACTGTATCAGGCTTGTATATTTTTGTGCAATCATTACAGTGTAAAAGGATAGAAACATCCAACCAAACAACAATATATGAAATAATATTGGTTGGTGCTCGATCGTTATGTAACTGTTCAAACAAATTGTCAGACCCATTGGCATCTTCTGAAAGATGTGACAAAAGCATGTATTGATGCTATATATATATGTGTGTGTGTGTGCAATAAAATAACATTTATGTTAAATGTTTAATGTATTTTACCATCTGTAGTGTTTAAATCAAAATAACATTATTTGAATTACATAACAAGCTTATTTTATCTATCATGAAGATTAAATGATTACTTAGAAAAAATATATCTTAGTAAAATAAATAAATAATGCCATTTTCACATTAATGATATGATCTACATTCAAATAATGCACAATGGGAAATGGCATGTGTTAATTTTGCTAAACAATGACAATGCCATTCTGCACAGTTCTAGAATCACTTCTAGAATCTTATACCCTATTCACACTGTACATTTTAAGCCAGCTTAAATGACTAAGCCAGCTTAAGGTATGAAATATGAACGGAACTGACTTAACGTTAAACCGGTTTAACTACCAACAACCGGCTCAGCTTAAATCGCTTTCTCAAAAAAGCTTAAATCGCTTCAAGCTTTCCACGGGGTCCGCTACAAGTTCAAAAATAATGGCGGAAGCAGATGTACAGGTACAAATGTTCTCAAACAATACTCTTCTCTGTTAGCATGTATACGCTGCTTCGGTACAAGAAGTTTAAATAATAATATAAATTTCTTGTTTACGAAAAAAAAAATATATATATAAATTTCTGTCAAAAATCCATTCTTATCACAGTTCTATCGCTAAAGTGATATAAACATTGAGAGAATCGTGCTGCCAACGACAATGACATCACTGATAATAAATGTTAATAATTCCTAACTGACGTCTTATGCATTTTAAATAAGTTATTTATATTTTAAATTATAAATATAAATTAATTTATGATGATTTATGAAAAATACGCAAAAGTTTGATTTTATTTAAAATGTAATATTGAGTACACCCACTTGAGGGCTAAGTGAATAATTTGCTTTACCTACTTAGTGTAAACGAGTAGTTAATCTTGTTTTCGACAATGCGACTTAACATAATTCTGCTTAAATCTTAATCCTGCTTAAAATGTACAGTGTGAATAGGGTATTACAAAAGTATGTAATCCATTACAGCATGTGCATTCTCACCTAGTATTTATGGTAAATATTTCTTAAATAAATCACAGAATAGCAATAATATCGGTTGCATATTAGTATAGTATGTTATTTTTTTCCTATCTTATTTAATTTATATAAAATAGCACATTTACCAACAATTTTCTAGTATTCCTTTTAATCCAAATAGAATTACAAAAGGGCACTTAAAATTCCTATGGCTTCTAGATTTGTTTACTGAATGGCCACAGGTGGCACATGTTCAAATCTATATTGTAGCTATTAGTGATTCCTCTATTCTGTGTAGTTTTAGCTCATTTTACTTGTTCTTAACCATAGCTCTGTTTTCCAAAAACATATGCAAATGTAAGGAGATACCAAATATAAAAGTCAGTCCAAGTCAAAATCACTCATGATTGTGCAATGTGAGTAACCTGTAGGAGCTATCAAATTGTGGCAGCCATGGACGGAATGACAATGGACATGCCATAGCAAGCATAGAAAGAATGAAGTAACCAACGATCGCCTGAAAGATCTGGCGAATTAAGTTAGCCAGATTATAGTCTGATCTTTCAGGCAATCGTTGGTTACTTCATTATACACATCGGGCTTTAAGACGTTTATTATTTACATAGGAAGAATTTCAGTATCGATTGGATGCGTGACATGTGAGACAAGGTGCATGCATTGAGAAATTTTAATGAGTAAATGTGAAACTTGGACAGATTTCCAACATTTTAATGTATATTACAATGTTCTTGGATAATAATTAACATAAGTTATAATAACTTAAAATGGTAACATTCTATTTAGAATTCTGTATATGTTTAATTTATCTATCTAGTAGACCATAATATTTTAAAGGCATGGAATGTCTACGATTAGTGGTCCAGAGTGTACTATTAAATTATTAGTACATTACGTCAATTAATCTGGCAAAGCTCTAAATCAAGCATGCCAGAAAATCAGTGGTTGATATGTATTTTTAATCGCACGGCTATCAAAAATTCTAATAATGTTATAAGTTTTATCAACAAGAGCAATATTTAATTAAAACCGGCTAATCAGGATATTAAGAAACTGAATCATTAAGTATATGTTAATAAAAATACATACCATTAGAAGTTGGTGGTGTTAACTCTAACGTCTTCCCATTATTTTCTTGTCTTTGGCGTTCTTCTTCCCACATCACAGCTAATCCAGGATTCATATTAGGTGTATCTTCAAATACATTAAAAAAAAAAAAAAAATGCTCTTTAAACTTACTGCAATAGTGGTACTAAATATTGGTTTATTGAATATTTTTGGATAAAAACCAGATTTGATTAAAATATATTAAATGATAAACAATATGATTGTATGAGGAAGATGTACTTAAGTAATTAGAGATTAATTAAAAACCCCTTCGTACCCGCAATCGAACTGAGTTCGATCGGTTTACATAGCGTTACACAGAAAATGGTGTTTTAGACCCTCGGAGAAAAAAAATCGGCGAAAAAAAAATGTTTTTTTGGACTTTCGGATGTATTTTCAGTCCCCAAATTTTTTGAAAAATTTTTTCCCGCGCGAAAAAATTTTATTGCGATTTTAATTAACCTTTAATGACGGGCAATTAACGCTTAATTGTTTTTTTATGGGATTTTTTTATAGAACTTTATTTATCCTTCTAAACTTCTAGCGCACCGATTTTACTTCGGTAAAGTTATTTAAAGCTATTTTCTGATGTAAAAAACAACATCCAATAGTTTTTTAATTTTTTTAATTAATAGATTTTTTTATAATTACGTTTAATTAAGTCGGGGGGTCGGAAATTTCAATTAAAATCGTAATTTAAAAAAAAAAGTTTTGAAATATCCCGCCATCTAGTATTCACCCTACTTTTTACCCTTCTCCTCCCGAGAGTTTCATGAGAATGTCCCGCGAAACACGACACCAGCTGTTCTCAAGGTCATCCAGCTGTGTAAACAATGACTCATCAGTGTCAAGTTTCGCACTAAGGCGAGAAAAAGGAAATTGTACTTTGAAGTGTTTTCTTCAAAATTAACACATTTCTTTCGTTTTTTTTTCGTTTTTAATATTTTTTAATGTAATTAAACATAATTAATTCAAAAAATTTTAAAAAAAAGCGCAGCGGAAGGGGTTAAAAGTTTATATTGTAAAAAGAATATATAATATGAATTCATGGCCATCTTAACAGCATATTAGGCCCCTGGGGTTAGAGTGGTACTAGGCTCTCCCTACTCAACTAGGTAAATTAGTGTTAAATTCTGGTCTGTGCAAAGATTAGTCCAAGTTTTCTAGGCAATTGCCCAATGTGCCCATAAGTTAAGATGGCACCGTACAGATTTATATCACTGGCTGATTATTAAACAGTCTGTGATTTGATACAAAAATACAGAAAGGTCATTTTGTAATGCATTATAATCTGCATCAAGATGAAAAATCCAAAGCCATCCCAGATCAACAATTCATAAATATGTAAAATAAAGAATAACTTGCAAAACAAAATGTTTTCAGAATAAAAAAGAATTTTCTATTAATTACAATGGAAGTTATTAAGACAATCTTCTTATAGTTACTGGAAACAGCTTTATATATTCACAAATATAATTTAATCTTCTAATTTAATATTTTCAAATAAAGTTTCAATGACAGTTAGATGGCCAAGCAGTTAAGGTGTCAGTCTACCACTCTGAGAAATTGGAAATAAATTCAGACAGATTGAAAACAGAATTTTTTTGGGATGGTCCATTCTGGATATATTGAACTCAGTCTCTCACCACCCCACTGCCCATTGTGACCTGGCCAAACCCACAATGAGTTTGAAGATCCTCTTAGTGTTATGAGAGTGAAGGGACTAAAAAAATAGTGCCAATGCAGGGTATGTCATTTTTGGTTACCCATTTTTACATTAAAATAACAAGTAAACTATTTGGTTATATATTTATTTGAATAACTGCCCAGTTTCTTTAGATATTTGGAAACCCAAGTAATGGATTACATTTTGAAAATTACATCATCCAAATGCCTACTTTCCTGCAAGATGCACTACTGCACTATGTCAATGCCACCAGCTGAGAGACATAGGTGCCGCATAAAAGACACTCTTACTCATGCGACACTTTGAGACATTCGTATTGTTTTGACTTGTGTATGTCTGATTTACATATTCTGCACTGACCTATCAGCATGCCACTGAATCACCCACAGATATAAACAGTCCTTTATGATGAAGCATCACAATGACCATGCTTGTTACCAAACTGTCACTGAAAAGCTCTCTAAACCAACACTGTGGAATTAGTTTTAATAAACTCTCAATACAAAATATATGTTATTGTAAAGATTACCCCCCACAATGAAGTAAATCCAACAGTCCTACCTCTCAGATTCTACGAATTGCCGATCTACATGTTGTAAAATGGCAATGCAGCCAAATTAAAAACAGGTAGCCAATAATGGTGTCCCATGTATGGTATATATACAGTGTGTGTTTAATATTTTTTCATTTATCTAGCAACTGACAAAATAAATATTAGTGTTTTATATAGAACAGGTATTAATATTATAATTCATTTTAGATATTTTTTAGAACTTTTTAATAATAAAACTTTCACAAAAACTATATCATTAAAAGAGCTCAGCAATTAAACAACTATAATAGAACACCTTAATTTTGCTGAGAAACATATATTTTAATCACAAACGTTTTCAACCTGATTAACAGGTCATCCTCAGGTCTACAAAACGATAATGGAACATAAACGTTCCATGTATAGAATATAAATATTTAAATCAAAATTTAGAACAAGAATTTAAAAAATATACCATAGAAACGGAATAAAACATAAAATTAAAATATATAAGAGAATAAATAAAAATAAAGATAAAGTAAAAAAATTATAACTGATAGTTTTCCAATAACTAATTCTAGCATGAGTTTTCAGTGAACTTTTTAATCATGTATTTCCACGCCGACGATAGGCTCTCAGCATCCCTCGCATTCAAACATCCTTCCCGTAGTCTACTCTTATATATTTCAATCTTCTCTGCTGTCATTGATAAAGTGGGGGAAGATACTGGTTTTATAATCGTTGCCTCGTCCCATTTTACTACCGAACCTTGGACTTGCGACATTTGTGATAAAACTGTGGTATTGGATCCTTTTTTTACGTTATACCGATGTTCCTTTAGCCTTACCCCTAAGCTCCTGTTGGTGACGCCGATGTAGTCTTTCTTAACATCCAGCTGGATGTTTTCATAAGGAACTTTATAGACACCTGGTTTTTCTTCTGCGTTTATTCTATCTTTATCATTTCTCAATATCTTATATAAACTTGGGGCCCTTTTTAAAATCATTCTTGCTTGTTTCTTACTAGCCACTTCTTTCATAATACTATTCAAATTACTGTTATACGTAAACTTCAAGCGTCTATTGTGAGCTGTATTTAATCCTTGTTTCTCATTCTTCTTTTCATACTTTTTGAGTAATCCAACTATGGTGCTTTTCCTGTAGCCTAGGGCCTGAGCTATTTGCAATATCCTTTCAATTTCTTTATTTCTGTCATCAATTATCAAATAGCATATTTGTATTGTGATAGTTGTACAGAAATAAAGAAATTGAAAGGATATTGCAAATAGCTCAGGCCCTAGGCTACAGGAAAAGCACCATAGTTGGATTACTCAAAAAGTATGAAAAGAAGAATGAGAAACAAGGATTAAATACAGCTCACAATAGACGCTTGAAGTTTACGTATAACAGTAATTTGAATAGTATTATGAAAGAAGTGGCTAGTAAGAAACAAGCAAGAATGATTTTAAAAAGGGCCCCAAGTTTATATAAGATATTGAGAAATGATAAAGATAGAATAAACGCAGAAGAAAAACCAGGTGTCTATAAAGTTCCTTATGAAAACATCCAGCTGGATGTTAAGAAAGACTACATCGGCGTCACCAACAGGAGCTTAGGGGTAAGGCTAAAGGAACATCGGTATAACGTAAAAAAAGGATCCAATACCACAGTTTTATCACAAATGTCGCAAGTCCAAGGTTCGGTAGTAAAATGGGACGAGGCAACGATTATAAAACCAGTATCTTCCCCCACTTTATCAATGACAGCAGAGAAGATTGAAATATATAAGAGTAGACTACGGGAAGGATGTTTGAATGCGAGGGATGCTGAGAGCCTGTCGTCGGCGTGGAAATACATGATTAAAAAGTTCACTGAAAACTCATGCTAGAATTAGTTATTGGAAAACTATTAGTTATAATTTTTTTACTTTATCTTTATTTTTATTTATTCTCTTATATATTTTAATTTTATGTTTTATTCCGTTTCTATGGTATATTTTTTAAATTCTTGTTCTAAATTTTGATTTAAATATTTATATTCTATACATGGAACGTTTATGTTCCATTATCGTTTTGTAGACCTGAGGATGACCTGTTAATCAGGTTGAAAACGTTTGTGATTAAAATATATGTTTCTCAGCAAAATTAAGGTGTTCTATTATACTTTCACAAAAACTTTTCTTACAGGAAAATCATTACCTTATACAAGAGACTCCACTTACTGTAATCACAGATACTGTTATCAGTCATTAGCATGATCCAAAATGTGTGAGTTAATAATTTTAATTATAATTATGGCAACATTAACAAAAATAATTAAAATAAATCAAGTTACACAACTAAACATACAAAATCAAGCCAAATATAGATAAATAAACATCTGCATAGTAAACATAAGTTCTGCTCAAGATCAATCTTTTCTTCCAAATATTCTAATTTATTTATTTTTAACTATTAAATTTAATATAAGATTGTGGCTTAACCACCTGCCTTTAGTCCAAATTATAATGTACTAAAATTTGTTTATTACTTCCATTTTTCAGTTGTTTTAAAATATCCTTTTAATTAATATTGGAGTCAATAAAATCAGAAATTTTGCTAAGTATCTTATCTAATTATGTTATATAATGTTATCAGTATAAGCCCAAAGTGATTACTATAAGTAGATTATATTATTAAATTTTATATTTGCAATAGAAACAACCACTCAAAACTGGTTAAACATGGTTAATAAATAAAGGCAAAATAAACCAAAATCCAGAACAGAAATGTAAACAGCTAATGTTTTCGCCCATGTTAAATAGGCATCCTTCAAGGCTAACTAACCACTGCAGCTACTAAAAAGAGACATAGATTGTCATGTATGTGTTAAGAGGGGTGACGTAAGAGAGAAAGAGACAAAGGGAAAGAGAGGTTTACGATTACAGCTCGTAGATCGACTTCCATGCCAGGGGGAAGGATTCTAGGTCTCAAAAGCTTATAGTAGCATTTTTTTTAATGGCTTTGTGTACCTCCAACTGCTCCAAATACACAAGTCATTTCTTGTGGGTGGTGCTATGTATGGAAATTTAATAATGTTGAAACATTATCAATTTGTTCAGAAAGCAATTGTTAGCACCATCTATTACTAAATAATGTTTGGAACTAGTATTAAAATTTTTTTAACAAAACCTATTTGTAAACGTAAGTATTTCAATATCTGATCTGTGTCAATTTCTGTTTGTATCCTTGTCTACTTGGATCTTGATTATTAATAAGACTTATTATTGTTTTGATTTACTGACTAAGATATACTCTATTTGCTAATCAAAAACTACACCAATGTAATAAGTCCTATTAATAAACAAGATCAAATAGACAAAGATACAAACAGAAATTGATAAGAGAAAAGACATAGAGGCAAAAAGAATTGATATCTAATATGTATTTTTAGCTTACTTGCAATGATGAAATGAAAATTCAAAATTCAAATTATGTGCATATTTAATCTAGTTTAAGTATTATAAAGTATTTTTTTTAAATCTTTTTCAAACTAGCTGTTGGAAAATATTTTTTTTTATTTAAAAATTATTCTTATAATAATTTTAATAAAATAATAATAACTATTATTATATCAGATGCCATCTTTGTTGTAGTAGCTATTTGATAAATAATGTTCCACTTAAAACTGCAAAATCATTCAAATCTTAACTTTACAAAAGACATTTTATCCTGTTTTGAAATTTTTGTAAAAAGAGTCATTAATTTTAGGTTAATTTCATTTGTAAATATGCATTTTAGTTTTAATGTAATCCTACTCGGTTTGCATATAAATTAAGCTATTCTAAACAGTAATCATGGCACGTTTGAAACATTTTAATTTAAATGCAAACTAGAGACATCTAAAAGTAAAATTAAACTACTTGTTTGAAAAAGAAATTCATCATTTATTTTAAAATATTCAAAATAAATTTTAAAATATCATTTTGTGCCATTTTATAAAAAAAAATCATCAGTAAAGTACTAATTAAAATTTAAAAATTAAACTTAACTCCTTACTTAATACAGTCCTATGTAATAAGGAGTTTAGTTTAACATTTTTAATATGAAGGCAAGATGTAGTCAAAAAGAAATGCCACATTTTTACATAATTCATTTATAAATAATTATTTAAACAGAGCTGAAACTATTAAACTGCATTTTCGGCAACCAAATTTATGGTTGCTGGAAATGCATGATGTAAAATATAGAATATTTATGAACATTATCTATATTCTATATTTTAAAATTTTATAAATAACAACATTTTGAGTAACATTCCAATTTTGAATGTTATTAGATTGGAAGCTATACGAAGGCCTGATACAGGCTTACAAAATTAGCCAAAAACACTTGTGTTTGTAATAAATTTGGTTGCTGTAAATGTACAAATGGTGCAGAGTTTATGAACAATTCATTGCTTACCAGTTTCTTCTCGCTTATTTAAAATGTCCTTAGCACAACAATCCACTTCAAGTTCGCAGGAACTTTGTCTTTGCACATTGCCTGTTAACATTTCACTGTAATAATAATATATAAATCAATAAAGTCATATTTTATGTAGTAATTAATATACACTTTTATTTTTAACTTTATACAACTAAAATTATTAAGTTATAAACAAAGAATTCATTCTAAAATAATTAATCTAACTATTGGAATCAGTAAGTTGACTGGAAATCTATTAATTAGAAAATTTTTCTTGTCACAAATTATTGTATTATTTATTTGTTCACTTTTGCTTTGTTTTCAATCAAAATAAAGTAGACAATTTTGACTTTGGAAACCCCTCTCTTTCATGTAACTTATAATACTTCAATAATAAAATAAAATTTTGGAACTAAAAATAATTTTTGGTCAATTAAAAACATGTTTTTATCTAGCACAATCATAAAATTTAATATTACTAGACACTCTTGTCCCTCCCTATCTATTAATCTGAAAATAACAGGAATCCTAATTATATGTTATGCAGTGAAACAATTTTGTTAATTTGTACAATTTTCCCATATATATATATATATATGGAAATTTATATCTGCAAATTAATTTATTTTAATTAAATTTTCCAAATAAAAAAACAATCACTTAAAATAAATAAGTTCTAACTGGAGAATAAGAAACAAAAGAAACAGTGCACCCTGTAACTCCAGCAGTATATTTAATAATTCAAAAGTTTTCGACCTAATATCATAGGCCTTCCTCTGTGAAGTACACTAATTTAACATAAAATAAACACACGAAAGTATATTGATTGCAACAAAAGTAATTTAAAAATTAAAAATTTTAATATGCTGGTCTCCAATTGAGGACCAGTGTTTTGACACAAATTTAACATATGTGGGAACTACCAAACATACTTTGGCACAAAGGATTAAGGAAGATAAATATCACCACATTAGCAGCATATGCTGCCCAACAGGATATACAGATAAAATGGGATGAGGCCAGAATCATTACACCTGCTAGGAACCCTAATACAGTGGTGCCTCGTATAACGTACGCCTCGAATAACAGATGCTGCGAACAACGAACTTTCTGTTTGGCCGTTACGTGATTCGAGCAACGGACTTTCGGCATAATTGATGACTGCTCCATGGGTGCGTTCTTTCATAGCAGTCGCTCTGCGTCTCTGCTACTACGGGAGTGCGCTGCTGTTTGTAGGCATTTATGAACGACGGTGAAAGAAAGAAAGATGGCGGCGCCCGCACTATCGATAGTATCGTGATGGAAGAATCTATAATTCTAAAATATGAGCTTTTAAAGGCAAAAGAAGGGCTCCAATTGTAAAATTTAACCATAAAATGGATTATTTGTTGAAAGCGCATTCAAAATAGCCACGAAAAAAATTAGAATGCTGGTTACCATTCGAAAAAAATTTGTAAAGACACACCACTGCATGCACTAACTTGCGCTTTCACAATTTCTAAATTTTCATTCATAAAACCACATAATGGACCTGGAAACGAAACTATCTGAGCCATGGAAGACGCCATGTTGCTTTCCACAGTAAACTACTGCTACAAGCGGTCGTTTTTGCCGTTTGACGGCGCGCACTCCCACCGGAATTTAGGAACACGTTCCGCAGAAATTTTTTAACAGATGTCGCTCGCGAAGAGTTACGCAGAGGAATAAAAGAACGTACCCCATGTTAATTTTTTTTATGATACAGTACGGTTATTTTATGCTGCGGAACAAATTAGATGTTTTAACATGTATTTCTATGGAAAAATGCGTTTCGTATAACGGACGTTTCACTTAACGGACGTGCACTGGAACAGATTAAGTACATTATATGAGGCACCACTGTACTATTAAGTCCCTAGAATTGTTAGAAATTTTTAAAGCCAACCAAAAACTGCTTTGTATCAATCATAGGAATGTCACACCTTTACCTACAGCATGGAAGTCCATTTACAAAATGTAACTTGGACTTTGTCCTTTTATAATTAATTTTTGTTTTTGTATTAATCTTTATTTTTATCACTTTCATACCATTTATTTGTATTTTTAATTAACTGTTAATTTAATTTTCTGTGTGAGCATTCTCTTTAGAATGCTTTTTAATTTTTAAATTACTTCCGTTGCATTCAATATACTTTCGTGTGTTCATTTGATGTTAAATTGGTGTACTTCACTGAGGAAGGCTTATGATATTAGGTCAAAAACTTTTGAATTATTAAATATACTACTGGAGTTATGGGTGCACTGTTTCTTTTATCACTTAAAATCAAACACACATAATTCAGACATCAACTTAGACATTGTAACTCTGTCTTGTCTAGTTAAAAGCTGCTCGTCCCTCTAAGACAATCAAATGACTCCAGTAATTGCTCATCTATTCAGACATTACAACTTAATATTCTTATTATCATTATATCTGAAACATATATAAGTTCTAAGAAACTAAAATTAAAATCACAAATCTGCCAAAGAACAAACTAATCTAATTGGAAGTTTAACAAAAGTTCCTAAAAATAATAACTATACTTATTTTCCATAATATAAATTATAAACAAAAACAATTTGCTTTGCTAACTAAACTAGCTTTACTTAACTAAAATACTTTTTTAAATATACCGTATTTTACGGACTATAAGACGCACTTTTTTCTTCGAAAAATTGCCTCCAAAATTCAGGTGCGTCTTATAGTCCGTAGTGTCTTATAGGTATTTTTTTAAAAAATTGCTTAAAAATTAAGGTGCGTCTTATAGCCTGTAGCGTCTTATAATCCGTAAAATATGGTAAGTGTAAGATCAAAGTATAAACACTAATGAATAAACAACATGCCCACTCAAAGAAACCAAAATTCAATTGACAATAACTGAGTTTGGGGTAAAAATATGATTCCAAATAGTAGCAAAATTAGTTCCTTCACTATTGTGAGAAATGCTCTAATTAAGTGGATAGAATTCAGGATAAACAAAGGACACAAATTTGGATCTTATATATGACTAAATACATTTTTTTCTGTCTGATTTTGATTCTTTTGATAAACTATTCTTGTTTTTAAATCACATGGCTTATTTAGTCTTATTTTTAGATCAAAATGGTTGATCTTCATGGAAGAGTGCTTTCAATCATAAAAATACAATAAATGGTTTATTTTCTTTGCAGAAATACTAAAACTGTATTAGTTATATAATGACTATTCCTTTGTTCCTAATAGCAACAGCCATTTATAAATTCATATGTTAAAATGTATATACAACTGACCTAATTTAGGGTGATGTAAACATTACGTTTTTATATATAATTTGAATATATTTAACTTGTATATTGTCTATTCATTATTTCATTAAAATATTACCGGTTTGAATCACTTGTATTCCAATTTTGCGATACAGAATTCTGGGAATTTCCATCCAAATTTTTTCGAAATTTTACTTCACAGATATTTATCATATCCATTCCATATAAATTGTTATCAATGAAAAACTGAAACAAAAAATTTATTAAAAACAAATTAAAATTTAATTAAGCAACTTATTAATAAAATCAAATGCACTTTAATAAACAGTAAGTATTTTTACTTTCATTTTTAAATTCATTTATTTATACAATAAATTTTATATACGTTTTGTCAATTAATATAAAGTAAGATGCATGTTCTTGATCATATGAAACTCACTTGTAATATATACGGTATATGTGCTTCGTGCGGTTGCATAATTTGATTCATAATGGTTCCATTTTGAAGTAATTCTACAGTTCTGAAAAATATTTGTTTGCTTATAAAAAAATTAACAAACCATTAAAGATTCTTCAACAAAATATTCAAAACTATTCATAAACTGGAATAAAAATACAATAACAACAAGCAGACAATCTTCAGAAATTCCAGTAGAATCAAAAGTGTACGTCTAATTAAATCTCTCTGCTGGAATTTACGAAGGTCGTCTGCTTGTCTTCCAAAATATTTAATTTTATCAATAAGAAATGTACATCAATAGTGGAATATATAATTAAACCGTACAGCTTGTAATGTGCTCAAAAATATATAACATCCATTAAAAATAATTGAATTGATTATTGCAATAAGATAAGCAGCATTTAAGGGTAGATATAATGCTTTATCTTGAAAAGAGATCTCTCTGTTGTGGGAGTTTGCAATAGTCATTTAAATTAGTTTTTGATGGCAGCAATCGATGATTATATCAGAAGCCAAGCCACTGATTTATTATTGGATTACATTTTGGTTAGTTAAATATACAAATGCTATATAATCTGGACTAAAGCTAAGCTATTAAGTCACTGTCTTTTATTAAATTTAACTTTTCAGTGAATAATGGCAACTTAGTCGCCTGCCTTTGGTCCAAATTAAATTGCATTTGTATATTTAATTAGCCAAAATGTAGACAGATAATAATTTGGCTTTATTCTTTAGTTAGTTAGTATAAATAAAATTTTATTCATCAGATAATCTGAATAATTTGATGACAATTTAATTATTTTTGGAGTATTTTAACAGTCTGAATTATATTAAATATTAATAAAAATTAAATGAATTTATTTTTACTTCTTTGACTGTTATATATAACAGACGGAAAGTATGGCAATCAGTCAAAAACTGACCCCTCAAGATTTTTTCATTTTAGGACTTGAAATGTCAAGAAATGCAAAGAAATTTAGGAATAATTTCTGCATGTATGGATGTTAGTGTGTGTGTGCGCATGCATGGCACAGTTTTGTTCACCCTCTTTGAAGCTCATTAACTCTGGTGCTTTTTCTCGAAAATTTCAGAAATTTTGCAGGGAAATTTGTTTATTAGGGGATCGATGCTATTAAATTTCGGTTGTTAAAGGTCGAGGGGTGGGGAGAAAATGAGGGTCGTGCGTATCTCCAGTAGGGACGGACTTAATGATGATTTTACTTGTTATTAGCATTTACAATTTTTTATAAAACCCATCCCTCTTCTCGAAATTAAGCTTTTGCCATTTTATAATAGATAAAAATATAAAAAGTTTTCTTAATAAAATGTGATAACAGGTGGCACCACCAAAATTTTAAATATTGCTAGAAAAGTTGAGCAATTAGTTACAGGTTTATTTGGATTATTTTTTGTTTAGAAGGACAATATTGTAAAAATAAAGTGTAACACAGCATAGATAAATTCACTTTTAGTTAGAGTAATCATTATTAAATTGAATAAACAGTATTAAATAGAATGAGCAGCTCAAGTTTTTGTTTTTAACAGAAGGATTTCTGTATATTAAGGTAGTTTTTTTAAGCCTTTTCTTAATAGTTGCACCTCCAACTTTGTCATTTTTGTCTTTCAAGCAACACTCCTACTTTTTTTTATCAATACAGTGTTACTGTGTTTTTAGTACAGTAACCCCATTATATCACTCATGTAGGGAGACAAATCAAATAAGCAATATATCAGGTAGTGCAATATACCCAATGAATCTATCCATTATTGGCTAAAGCGCTTTTATATTTGGAAGATAAAAAAAATAATGTCATATATCAGAACGAGTGATATAAAAGGGGCTACTGTAACAAGTCATATGTCAAAAGTGTTAAGAAGCTGCTCAGCACCATATTTCACAGTCCCCTGAAGTGTTATTGTGGTGTCCCCATTGAAAACCATTGTAATAAGCTATAAAAAGTACATTCAGCTTGTCTGTTTTATTACTCTCTTAAATATGATAACAGATTCTGGCTTCTAAAACACAAGCAGGCTCGGTAGCCAGAAGTTTTAATATAATAATATATTTTACATCTCAAAAACGTTTATCTTCAGATTCATTCGAAGACAAATTGAACAGTTTCTTAACAAGTGCACTGAACATATTGGCTTAAATTCAAAGCAAATTACAATTTTTAATAAAATTGAATTAATCATAAAAACTCTCTTTCGATGGCATGGAAGTTCTTTTTGAATACCAACTGCATAAGTGACTTGAAGCCCCACAACAGCTATCATGGACTGTTTACATTTTTGTTTCAATAGATTTATGTCTACTGGTTCACTGGTATTTTTCTTTATTTCATATTTAATGTAGTTATTTCTTTAGTGCTTGTTGAGCTGCAATTTGAAAAAATTTGTACACCTTTCCACTGTTGTCTGTCCGTCTGTCTTTTCTTAATCTCAAGAACAGTGTTAGATAAATTAAATTCAAGACCATGTATGGGAACCTTAGGGACAGGAAGTCCCAATTAACTATATAAAAACTTCAAATGCAAACCAGAAGTCATGTTATTTCAATTCAAAACTTTCCCCCGAAAGCAGTTAATAGATGACTAGCATGACTCCATTGCTAATGGAAAAGTATGATGTACAGGAGCAAGACGCTATAGTACTAATTTGAGATAAAAAGAATATATTTTAAATAAATTATATTAAAAATATGATTAAAAATTGCAGTCTTGCATTGTGATGATGTTACAATACAGATACTCCTTACTTTACGACAGAGTTCCGTTCCGACGACTACATTGTTAAGCAAATTGGTCTGTGGTGTACACGCAGACAAACAATAAAATAAAAGATTGTACACAATAAAATAATATTTTATTAATGGTTTGCACGGTTCTTTATACACTAAGTTCTTTGAGATCCCAACTATACACTGCCAATATATACAATGTTGGTGCGGTAAAACTTTGTACACACAAAGGAGAGTGATACGTTTACGCAACAATGTTCTTTGTTTGTAGCCCTTTCCGAAATATTCCGATTAACTTAAACTATCTTAAACTAACTTATAATCTAAAAGAAAATAGGGGAGGAAAAAATGAAGGGTAAGAATAGAAGAAAAATGCTGGTGGGGTACCCGGGTTTCTCTCTTGTCTGGTCTTCACTCTTGACGAAATGGAGACTTGCACCACAGTCACTTGTAGCTGTCCTTTTCAATAACTCCGATCTAATGATTTCTAAGTATTCACCAAACTCTCGATTTTAGTTTTCGTCTATGTCAGTTCTTTTCCTGCAGATGACCTAAGCACTCTCTGTCTCGATCAGTAATGACAACCTCTTTCTTTTTCGTCCGCTTCTTCTCAACGCTAGCCCTGGAATGCCTAATCTCCCTCCCCGACTTGCCTCAGGGTTTTTACACACTATTGTTTTTCGGTGTTATTCTACAAAAATGTGTTCCCACCAGCAGGAAGAAAAGACTGTTAGAAAGTTTGAAGAAAAGATATAGAACAAAAGACTAATAAAACTTAATATTAGGCTTAACACTACAGACATATATACAGTGGTGATATTTAGCGAGTTCGCACAGGTTCGGCCGAACCCATTGTTAAAATTTTCAGTTTTCCGAACCTTGTTAAACACACGGAACATTTCTCAGTGGTTTTGTTTTGTTTTTTTTTTTTTTAAATATATTAAAATATACGTATTATACTCTGTAATACTACTAAACTAGAGCCTTATACCCCGTTCGCACCGAGCATTTCAATCTAGATTGTGAGCAAGGTCAGGGACTATGTCTTAGTGCGATCTCTCTCGACTGTTTCAATCTCGACCGAAACGAGGTTTAATCATGATCGATTCAAGAGAGTTCTTGAAACTAAATCCAGTCATAAGAGAGATCCCACAATCTCACGCATGAGAGATAATACAAGATGGCCGTGGAACATGTGTCGGGCTATGGACAGCAAAATAAAAAGGGTGTTGTATTTCGAGAGATGATGACATCTGTCTATTATCAGCAGTGCCATTCAGGGTGAAAAATTTCTCTGCTAAGAAAAAAAGTTGACAGCAGTAATATACTATTGTTACCTGGTCTTCACCCAGGGCCCCTTACGTTCCAAATACGCCACTGATTATTAGATATATTGCAAGAAAAGGTATTGTATTTATTTCTAGCCAAAACTTCCATTTCGTTTGTCGGTGATTGTCAAGGAAAAATTTTCTGCTAGCGAACCCTTTGTTAACTATTTCGAATATCACCACTGCATATATACAACAATATGGCGTATCGCCACAGGTCAATAAGTGAGGAGCTTGGACCAGGAATATAGGATCGTTGTAAAATTTACAAATTATGCAAAAAACTTCAAATTTATTTATAAAAAGACTATTATAGTACTACTAGCAGGTAGGCCTGGCATTGCTCGGGCAAAAGTAACGATAGCGAAGATTAAGATTATTACATTATAGTCAACCTTACACGTTTTCACAGAATGCCAGAATTGGGTCCCCTGTTTCCGGAATAATTAGAGAATTTTTAGATGGGTCTAAAAATATGTTTGATTTCCTGCAAAAATGAAAAAACTGCATCTGCATCTTGCACGTCGCTTTCTCTTAACACTTCCATTGTTACTTAACACTTCCATTGTTGATGGAAGTGTTAAGCCTTAGTCCTGTCCCTCTCCTCCGTGGGGAGAAATTTTGGAAAATCCCTTCTTAGTGTGCGTCCTCATGATGTACCCTAACTGTGCACCAAATTTCAACTTTCAACTCCTAACTGTATAGGCTCTGCGCTGATGATGATGATGATGATGATGATTATTATTATTATTATCATCATCATCTCGTCTCGATTATATATATATAGATAAGACTATTATAGTAAACTTAGTGCACATGTTACCATTCACCACTGACTGACACTCAAGCTGAAAAAGGGGATTCCCCGAATTGCAGATCGAAACTCGATTGGTCGTAAGTGAGAATGGTCATTAAGCAGATAGGTCATAAAGTGAGGAGTACCTGTAAATAATTGCTTGTATTCCTTTCTCTATATTTTTTATGTTATTATTTTTGAATATGTTCAAAGTTATCACAACATTTGAATCTGCATTCAAGAATGTTATTGTTTAAAATTCTGCATGGCATTCTGTTATGTATTCAACTTGAAGAAGGTCGTTAAAATGACCAAAAATGGTTTTAGTTATTAAAGTATTGCTGCATTCTAAGGTAGTTTGGGTGTGTTGGTTAATAAACTTGTTATAAATGCTTTCAGGGCAAAGAATATAAAGATATTCTTTGCCCCAAAAACCTATCAAATTAAATGTATCTGGCTTCTAAACTGTTTCGGTGTTTTATCATTCAACATTGTAATCATCCTCCTTACAGCGTGAGTGTCTTTGAATCCAGCAAAATAATCAATGCTTTCTCTTGACACTTGTCTAATACTTTGTGTGCCAATTCAGTGCTGTTTCTTATCTCCAAGTACATCCCTCGGGTTCTCACATTTAAGACCAAACAATCTGCAAGATTAGATCGAGCTATAATATGGCTACTATTCAATAATTAAATATTAAGTAATCTTGCCTAGAGGTAGGCTTTAAGCACCTTCTCTTGATAAATTTAATAATTATAGATAAATTAATATTTAGTTTTTAATTTAGAAACTTCTGGAAGAAACAAACTGACCGAAGCAGGACTCGAACCCACAATTTCTGCTTACCATGCGGATAAGTTTCCAGTCGTGCCACTCTGATCTACATCCGATCTTCACCTTATAGTCATATTACAGCATGATATAATCTGGCAGATCATTTGTCTTTGATAAAAAAATTGGGTTAATGAATGTTTACACATTTAAAGACTGAATTTCAGGCTACATTTATGCTAATTTTTAACACAGACTAAAATAGTAGACAGTTTTGATTTATAACTGCTATTTGACAAGCAGCTACCACATTCTGAATTAATTCATTAATAAAAATAGAAAATACGTACAAATTAAGTTTATAGATACTAAATACAGTAGAGTCCCGTACAATGCGCAAATAAAGCAAGCAACAACCCTTGAATTTTGTCGATCAGAGGTATATGGTTTTTTTTTTCAACTTATAGGCAAAGGTTTAAACTTTCATAAATCGTGTGATAATGCAGGTTTTGATAACGCAATTTCTTATAACGTGTAATGAATCCCCCAAGTTGTGTGGGACTCTACTGTAATTTACTACATATTTATTTTTTATATAAAACTGAGCCAAAATAAATTTAATTACTTGCTTAGACTTAATAATAGAATCATATTATTTAGAAATTTATCAGTTATAGTAAAAGCACAATATGTTTATGACTGCAGCTGTACCTGTTCATAAAACAATAATTTATATGCAACTAATAAAAATTTCAAAACAGATGTTATAAATATTACATTTGTGAGTTTGTAATCTATAAAAATTCCATAGTTATTCAGATATGAATTTTTTATACATAGAGTATAATCAACTTTATTTGTTAATAAAAATTGCCGGGACCAATATGGCTTTACAGAAAATATTTCTATTCGACTATACATACGTAGATGAGTCTAGCTGATTTGTCCCTTCACACGCTGTTGATGCATCATACAGCGTGTGAAGGGACAAATCAGCTAGACTCATCTACGTATGTATAGTCGAATAGAAATATTTTCTGTAAAAAACTTTATTTGTTGTTTTCAGAATTCTCACAAATCTATTTTACTTTTTTAAGTTAATAAAAAAAGAAAAATCATCTCATCTCTCTCAAATCCTGATTCTCTCAATCACTTATATTCTAATTATTTCAGAACTGTTCATAGATTATTGATGTAAAGACTGAAGACTGTTAGATTACTCCAGATTAATTTCAAGCTCTTAATTTAATTAACAACAATAAAATTTAAAATTCTGCAGTCGAATGCTCTTGTGAGGTCCCAAAAATGGGTTGACATTAAACATTTATATTAGAAAATTGTTAAAACAAAACTAAGGAAATTGTTAAAAACCGATCAAAGATCGGATTAGTTGTGCTAGTCATATGAAACCGCAACAAGAAAAAAATGCTATTGATGTAAAACAGAATGCAATAATTGTAAATGATTAATAATTGTAAATGAGCATCCTCCAGTAGAGATAACCTTTGACAAGGCACTCGTATACAAATAATTAGAACATAGAAATTTTGAAAAGGGGAAAGGTTAATGAAGAAAAGGAACATCGCATTGGGTCATTAAAATTATAAAACGTCACAGACTAGACAACAATGGGGAAAAAATATGAGCGCGAGTTCCAAAGTTCCATCAACACTTTCCATCCAGAGTTAATGGACGATGTCAAGTAGATTCTTCAAAGCGGATCTTTCTCATGACTCAAACAGGGGTAGTTTTTCGCTTAGTAACAGATGTGGGACCAATTGGGGAGTGGGAAAGAGAGACATAGAACAAATCGGGTAGAAAAAATGGGAGAAAACGAAGATTGAGAAGGCCAATTTTGAAGGACACGACAGGGGACGCTCCAAGAAGTTTTGGAAGCCAGAAGAAGTGTGTGCCAACGCACAAAGGTTTCCGTACTTGTGTCCATCGAGAGCACCGCCGACACCAACCGACGAATCTCCTCACATGCTGCTGCCCCGAGGCCTACCTTCTAGCGACGTTAGAAAACACCCTCGACACTTAGAACTTTCAAACATTCAATTGTTTAAAGAACTTTGTGCAGAGTGTAAGTTACTTCATGTTTAAATAAACGGGTGTCTCCTTTGCCATATCCACACGTGAACAACTCTAGATCATCCTGTCACAGGATTAACGATTTCCCCTAGAAGTCAGCAAACACACTGGTGTCCAAGAAGTGGGATTTTAAGTCCCCAATCTCCACCAGGTCAGCGAACTTACATTTAGATCTGTCACAGTAAGTAAGCATCACTTATTACACATTTGCACAACATAGGAGAATTGCAGTGTGACATCAGTGGAAAAGAGAAAGGAGGCCAAGTGATGGTTTGTATAATTAGACACGTGATTAATTGGTATTTGGAAGTTCTACTATATTAAATATTTTTACAGTATAATTTTGCTGAATTTGATATTAAAAGACTGATAATATCTGTTTAGAATCCAATATTTTGCTATTTTCAGTAAAAATGTTTTGTCATTTTTAATAATTATATGCAGATTTATGTAGGTAAGTTTACCGAGATAAAATGAAGTGAATTATTTTACGAAATACTATGGTGCTGAAAGCATTTCAATATGCAGAAACAATGACAAAATTATATTATTTTCTTTGTCTATAAATTATTATATTTATTAATTCATATAATTTATTAATGTATTATGTATAATATTTATGTAAATAAAATTATTTAAAATATTTTGATAATTTTATTTTATCAATTTTCTAAATCAGTAAAAATGATCAGCAATTTTATTCAAATCATCATTTATGTTAAAACTTTTGAATATAACAATTTACAAGTTCAAAAATAATAATATTTTTAATTTAAAATATATGCTCTCCACCTCAAATTAGTGGTGGCTTGCCCCTGTACGGTACATCATACTTTTTCATTAACAATAGAGTCATGCCAGTCATTCCTGGCAAGGAATATGCATGCTCTATATTGACGACAGTTCGATGAAATTCACAAGGAAAAAGTTAGTAAATACTAAAATTCACACCTTCCTCTCACTTTCATTTTTTAATTAGTGAATGCTGGAATGTTCTCGGCTACATTCAGTGGCCTGCATGAGGTTAAGGAGATCCTATATCGAATGTCTATAGCAGGTTCAACATTTGGAATAATGCCATTTTTCTTTGACGTAATTATCTTTGAATTACAAATTAAATTAATCATATTATTTATCAGAGGAATTTTAATATTTTTATTTGTAATTATTTGTTTAATTTGTTAAAACCGTATTAATCTTTATGTAAATATAGTATATTTTAATTCAAAGACAATTACATCAAATAAAAACGGCATTATTCCAAACTTCAAACCTGCTATAGACGTTCAATATAAAATCTCCTTAACCTGATGCAAGCCACCAAATGTAGCCAAAAGTGTTCGTTTTTTAATCAACGAATGCTGGAAAGTGAGAGGAAGGTGTGAATTTTAGTATTTGAAAGATAGTTCCAGCTTTAGAATTAACAAGGAAAAGTTAGTTCCAATCACAAAGAAAATGACATCTAGCAATACTGATATTTCTAAACTGACTCTACAAATTCTGGATTAAGAGATGAAATTATAGAAATAACTGCCCATACAGAGCAATCTAAAAGAAAAAAAAAAAATGAATACACTAGCAACACACACAACTTCAGTTTCAAAAATAGCCATTTTGTAAATGAACTGGTTAAAATGTTCAGGGGAAATAAGAAATAACAATAATACCATTTGCATACAACTCAATTGACTTAAACATATCCATAGTATAAATACTAGGATAATCGAAAAGAAAGTAATAACAATTAGAGAAAAACATCTTCCAAAATCAAAATTATACAAAAGGGACCGAAACGGTACATACTCATTTTTATTAAATGTGTTTTACTAAAAGTTGTAAAGTCATAATGAGTGAAATGAGAATGATGTCATCATTATTCTTTCTTTTATGGATATTGTGATCGATTCATTTACAACAAAATGGCTACTTCTAAAATCAACGCTGTAAATGTTGCTGGTTCATTCTTATCCAAAACAGTTTTCTTAGATTGCTTAACATGGACTGATATTTGTATCATTTCACTTTTTTAATCCCAATTTACACACTCGAGTAGATTTAGAATCAATAATATCCCTGGGTGTCATTTTCTTCACCATATAAGCTAATGCTTTCCTTCATGAATTTTGTTAAGTTTCACTTGAAAGATCGTCAGCATTAAGCATGTACTGTACATTGAATGAAATTAGTAGTTTATGACTGATTTGTTTGTCTTTACAAATGTATCCTAAGCAACAACAATTTTTTATTTCTTTAAAAGAATTATTTTTCTTGCTGCTCATATTTGATTTATGTTATTTCAGATTCATATAAAATAGCTATATGTTTTATTTCACAATAAAAACATTTTAAAACTCTCAGAAAAAAGGAAGTACCTAGTTTTCGGTCATAATCTATTTATTTTTTTTAAAAATAAATATAATTTTTTGTTATTTTGTATAATTATAAACAGATAGATCAATATTAATCTACTCACCTTTTTACATCAACTGGATTATAAAAAAATATTCTTAAAAACCTTTGTTCTTTTTCATGATATCCGTAGAAAGGACTACACGATAAAAACATATTATTATCTATTGGCATAATATATTATAAATACTATTGACAAAATTAAATTTAACATTATTTTAAAATATTAAAATAAAACTTACATTCCTGCTAGGAGAGAAATTTTATATACATGCTGTACATGGGAATAATTTCCATTTGCCACATTTAAAGCTTTATCTATGCTTAAAGCTAACTGCTGTATGAATTTTTCGGGTCTTTCGTATCCTCCTCCGTCGAAAGGTATACTTATGTAGGGAAAAACTCCGTGAACATGTAAACAAGCTTTTTTACCTAAAATCAATTAATATTAATTTAAAAATTACACATACATATACATATATATTTATAAGAAGTGTTACACACACAGATATATAAGAAAATTCTGTTTTATAACAAGGTAAATGAAACCAATTTCCAGCATAAAATTATAACAAAATGTTTGACTGTGTTAAATGAACATCTTTGGGAGTTAGCCTAAAGATGACCATTTAACATGGTTGAAAACATTTGCTTTCTTATAATTTTGTGTAGAAAAAATGTTCATTTGCCTTGTTTATTAAGTATAGTATTAGCCTGTTTTGTGTTGTTGATTATATGCTGTTTTATTGGAAATGAACAAACATTCTATAACAACATTCCAATAAACTTTCAAATGCCAACTTAATATAAAATATATTTAGTTAAAGTTTGGAAATTTCATAAGAAAAACTGTGCTGTCCAAAGGCAAAAGGATCTAGCACCATAAAAACTGAAAATTAAGTAGGTAATGCATAATCAGATGACAATGGCTCACAATGTCAAACCACAAGTTAGATTTGTGTCTTGCCAAACTCTACATTTTACTTCTCGCAAAAAACTTTTCATTTACTCACCATGTACAGTACAGTACATACAAATGATATAATATTCAATGCATTGTACATACAGTATTATATTAAAAAATTTGTAAATATACGAAATTAACTATGCAAATTTACAATCCAAAATGATCTCGTCATCCAATAAATATTCATTCATTCATTCACATAGCATCCTCTTTTCAGAGAGTTGCAGTTGATGGACTATTTTTCTCCACTCTTCATGGTTGTAAGCTTTTCCCAAGCTTGAGCCAATCCATTTTTTGATGATGTCCTGCCATGTTAGCCTAGGTCTTCCCTTTCTCCGTTTGCCCTTCACCATTCCTTGAACTGCATATTTCAAGCAATTTTCATCAGTTCCCCTGAGAATCCTTATTATATGACCAGCATATACTGTTTTTCTTCTCTGGATGCTGACCATCAGGTTCCTTTCCATTCCAAATCTACTCAAAACCTCCTAATTGGTTATTCTATCCATCCAACTAATTCCTTCCATTCTTCTAAGATACCACATCTCAAAGGAATTTATCCTATTAACTGCCTCTTGGTTTATTGTCCATGACTCGCATTCATAATAAACATTGAAGTTTACATTGATATATATATATATCAATGTAAACTTATACAAATAACAAACATATAGATATATATATATATATGTTGGTTATTTGTCGATTTTTAACAATTTTTTCCTGCAATTTATCTTTGCTGACAGCTTTTGGGTGCTCCATATGTTTTATATCATTTAGTTCAAACTTTTCCAAACAGAATTTTTTAAACCAAATTTGATATTTTCAAAGTTTAGGAGCTTATTACAAATTTAGGAGCTTAATATGCATCACTAATTTTTTTACTGTTTGTATGATATTATATCCTTTCCAAAAACTCATAGTGCATAATATGCTGGATATACTTTTTATTTGAGGACATTCCACATTATTTTATTTGAACAAAATGTAGAGTAAAAAGTTTAAAATAAGCTTCTAAACAAAAACCACAAATCTCACATTAATAATAATGTGTTAAATTTCATAATTTATAATTAAATCATACATCTACATTAAGTAACTACAGCTGTTAAAAATAGGCAGAAACTTTCTGCTCAATCTAATATAATCTTTATTTATTTACTATGGCATCCAAGAAGAGTGTGAAAGCAATAAAGTCTAAGAGAAAGGTTGTAATTGAGATGAAAAAAGAAGTTATCACAAAGCATGAAAGTGGTACACATGTGGGAAATCCAGCAGCCATGTTTAATATGTCAACGTGTGACCAGTTAATGCAGTTTTTATGTATTTTATTCATTGTTTTATGTTTTAATTTGTTATTAGTGCATTTAACTGTGTTATTTTTACCTTAAATTATGTGTATTTGTTGTTTTAAATTTATCAAAATGGATTTTGTTTATGGTCTCAGAATGAATTAATTCTAATTTCGTTATTACTAATAGATAAAACTGACTCAGAGTTCGAACAGCTTCCAGGATGAATTAAATCTGAAGTACAAGGCATCACTAAAAATGTCTTTTAATTAAGTAGTTTTAAAATATTAGTTAAACTAAGTTAACATAAAGTACAGTATTGAATAACAGATGGGAAGCATTGGTTAAAGCATGGTATGAAGCAAACATTCCACTTCATGCTTTAGACAACCCAGCACTATGTGAATAGATAAAGTTTGTGCAGAATACAACAACATGAACTGTCTTTTGGCATCTTTCTAATCTTTTAAAATCTTCTCTAACTGCACTTACAAACAACAGTATAAATTTAAAAACTTAAAGAAAAGAATGAAATTACAAAAACAATAAAAATAAGGATGTTGCTATTACAATAAACATTAATTGCTCAACTCATTTTAGATATATGTTTATCAGCAAGTCAAATTATATGCTATTTCATTAACAAAATCATTGTGCAGTGAAGCAAAGTTAGATAATTCCATTAATTGTCAGTGGAGTGTAAGGAAGGTCAATGTCTCAGATACTACCACAAATGCAATCTCAATTACACTGATAGTAGTATCCTAGTCAACGTTCGTTGGGTGTTGGCCCAATGACCTGAGTATATCCTACCTTCAAAGTTTGAAAAAGAACATATGCTGCCTCCAATCATTGCAGTTGCCAATACAGGATGTGGATACATGTGTGTCACCTGTAGTAATAACAGAAATTATTACTACAGGTGATATAATAAAGAAATTTTGTTCTTTTCTGAACTAACTCTCATTACTGTGCCAATCTTTAAATACCAGTATAAAGTCCTATTAATAAGTAAAGTCTAAGTAGACAATTAACAATAATATTAGAATTTACGGACAGTAAGGCTTTTACAATTACAACAACTATTTTGTTTTGATAATTGATACTACTGTCACAAAGAGGTGTGCCTATGGGCTCTCCTTTATCTGCCATACGTGTGGAATCAGTTATGCATAATATAGAATTTAAGGATTTTGAAGCTGCCTTGCAGTACATTATCCATTATTATGTTTGCATTATGTAGATAATGCATTGAGTGCATGGGATGGATCATATAAGCTGTTGAAGTTTGTGAGGCTGTTTATCCATCCATACATTTTACTGTGGAACAGGATACACAGTTAATTAATTGACTAAAGAATGATCAATTAATGTTTATTGTAATAGTGGCCTCTTAATTTTTAAGTTTGTTTTTGTAATTGCATTCTTTAAGTTTTTATATTTATATTGTTTTCTTGATATTGCTCAACTTCCAACAAAAACTGAATTTGTGAATTCCGAATTCTATTTGGAATTCTGTTAGCCTGAAAAAGACAGCATTACTTGCTTTGTTTTTATATTGTAATTGTTTTTATATATTATTGAATGATTTAACACTGAAAGACAGTTTTTATTTTTGTATTCCTTATAAGTATTGGCATCAAGTGGTCCAGAATTTGTGCAGCTTATGCATTAAAAGTATTTTTTCCTTTAAAATAAAGTATTCTTGACAAGCCTTATTAATCATAATTGACTTTTAAATTCAACGTTTTAATATACACAAAGTCCCCACTTAATGTCATTAACAGGTTCTTCAATATTAAAATAAACCTATTTTACCATAGGCTAATTGATGTAAAGAAAATATAATTCACAATCCCTTCACAAGTATTCATTGGCACTTGACGAGGGTGCGGTATTTAGGAAGATGCTATATCAAGGTTTGACTTTTAACATATTTTTCACTCTTATTCTATCTTATTATAAGGTGACCAGATTTTAACATTGATGAAGTGGGACAAAATTGACAGGTGGAATGGTTGTCTTGTAAAAATTGTTCTAGAGCAGCAATTCCCAACCCGGGGTATGCGTACCCCAGGGGTACGCGATAGGTTGTTTAGGGGTACAGACAAAAGTTAGTTATTATGGCAGAAAAAATAATATATTATGTATTACTAATTAAATACAAATTAATAGTATTAAAAAATTATTAGGTAAAAGATGTTCCCTGCAACAATCACAAACTTCATTACACATTTCAAAATGCAAAAATAGAAATAAAAACTTATGCTGCCAATTGTACAATGCAACAGATCAATAAATGTTTCGCAGTCGGTCAATGGTAGTGGGGATACTATTATGTGTGATTAGTGATTATACTACAGACTTTTGATAGTGGGGTGTGTTACCGTTATTATTATTATCATCTCTCAACAATATCCTCACGTGTTGTTTGAAAAAAGTATTTTTTTATTATTAGCAAGAAAAAGGACTTACTAGTTTCTCCAGATTTTCTCTACAAGCAGTAATTTTTTTCATTATTTATTCAGTATTTTTATTAATTTTTTATTGACAAGACTATGTCTTGTTTATAAAATCATACTGCCTGCTGTGTTACCAGCTTAGAGGTATGAAGGAGTACATGTCAGAAGTTGCAATTTGGCACAAAGTAATAGGTGCCTAAATCATGCGCGCATAAAAAAACCAGACTTGTAGGTGCTCAGGAGACTGAGAA
Source organism: Centruroides vittatus (assembly GCF_030686945.1). Taxonomy (NCBI): domain Eukaryota; kingdom Metazoa; phylum Arthropoda; class Arachnida; order Scorpiones; family Buthidae; genus Centruroides; species Centruroides vittatus. Next base: position 540,417 of record NW_027121735.1, read on the forward strand.
CAGAGTCAAAATATAATTCAAAATGGCGACACTCTCTACAAACAAGCAGTGCGAGATTTGCGCATGCGTTGCTTGTTGGGAAGTTGGAAATGCCACGGGGGGTACGCTAATGAAAAAAGTTTGGGAACCGCTGTTCTAGAGCAATAAAATTTTATCATCAAAGAATGCAAAAATTGTATTGTATTATATATTTTTAGATTTCAACATATGTAAAATTCACAAATATAATAAATATATATACTATTATAAATCTTTAAAAACTTTGTATTCTTTTGCATATTTCTCAGTTCAGTTAATTTTTTTAGTAGATTGCTAACATTGTTTGAAATGTCATAAAATTTTTCGCAAGAACTTGTTAAATTATATTTCACACATAATATAAACTTTCAAAGTCTCAACATTTAATTGTGATTTATCAGATGGCCACACTTTATTTACTGTAAAAAAAAATATGTTCAGTCGTGGCATTAGTTCCTAGTAAGGACGACGCGTATTCCACAATTTTTAATGCATTATTGCATGTAACATAGTTTGTTTCAAAATAATGAAATATTTCTAAATCATTTGTTCTGTGTTGAGATTCTTGCCAATGTCCATGATTTAACCTTTTCCTTATCAATATAATTTTTTAATAATGATTACTCGTTAAATAGATCATTTTTGGAAATATTACTATCTGGAAAATGTTGACTAATGCGATTGAATGATTTTTGCACATCTTCCCAATTAAGTTCTTGTTTTAATATAACCCAATGAAAATGTTCAACACCATTGTAATGTACTGTCCATTCTTCTAAATAATCTAAGCAGTTACTATAGAACTTTTTGACATTATTCAGGAATCATTATTCATGATTTATTGCACCTTGTTCTTCTAACTAACTAGTACTATTACAAATGGTTAATGGAAGAAAATTATTTTCTAACCGCTCTCAATACTGAAATTTAAAATTTTTAATTTCATTTGCTACTTCGATTACTGAAATTTTACCACCTTTAATAAATTTTACAGCATTTTTAAAAACAGCTGCTTGATTGTGTACAAACTCTAGCAAAAGTTTTGAAGATTCTCTTTCTAAAAACACTTCTAAAATTCTACAACATTTATCCTATGATAGAAAGTAGTATTTCAAAGGATCGCATATTTTCAAAATTCATTCAACAGCTGGCAAAAAAGCTAACCAGTGCATTTTACTATATCCAAGTATGTTCTGATATTCAACTTTTGCAGTTTCACAAAATTCTTTAAGGCAAACAATGCACACGATGTATATATAGAAATATGAACATATTTTAATAATATTTTCCACGTCTACGGGCAACAAGTCGACGGCTGTTTAAATAGCATTATGTATTATGTACGCTGCACAACAAACACCAATGATGTTTCGATTAAGGTTTTTGTTTAATTTATAAAAAATGTTATTCGTACCTCTTCCCGCTTTTCTGCTATTGCACACCTTGGTAATGATATGTGTGATACAAAATGATCTTTACAAATCTTAAACGTAAGTTTATGAAACATAATCGACAAAAACTTAATCTTTCCAAAACTCGAGACTTTTTAAAACGCCGCGGGACGCGGGACAAATTTTAAAAATCGAGACTGTCCCACCAAAAGTGGGACGTCTTGTCACCTTATCCTATTATAAAATGTTTCAGTAGTCACACACACAAATTCAGATTATTAGTTAAATGTCAGATTATTAATAATTTGGTATCTATCAAGAGTTTTATTTTAATCCAGGTTAATACTTGCAAATGGATCTTTCCCATAAATATTAGCAAATCTAAAATAAAATAAATATACAAATATAAATAATAGCAAATCATTTAGTATCTGTGCATGTGTAATACACATATACAGAGCAATTTATTTCTTTCTACTGTGAAAATATCAAAGCAAGCATATAACTTAGATTAAATTTTTTATTTTTAAACTCTCCAAACAAATTAAAAATAATTTTTAAAAACAATTTATGCAAAGTCTCCATGACAAAGCATCAAATTTTGAAAAATCATCATTACACAGCATGCAGTATTTATTTAAATATAAATTTTAATTCTGCCACTGAATTTTAATTATCATTACAAATACCGTTGTATAAGAAACGAAGAAAAAATATTAGATAATGTATCAGTTTAACATATTCAAGCTATATTCAAAAAGTTTTTAGAATCTTACTAAATGTCAGATTATTAATATTGCAATAGCTAAACTAAAGAATTCTGTATTAAGTTTGTTAACAACCATTGATTAACTATCATTCCATCAAATTTTAGAAGCTTAACTCATAGGCAACTTGCCATATTTCTTTTCTATGAATCCAATAATGATATGAAGAGTGTATCAGTAGAGATAAAGTTGAAAAATTACTTCTGAGTTGTTATAAGAATTATTACATACAACTTTATAATCTGGAGGTGCAATGTGGATTTATGGCATCCACTGACATGGTATTAAAATTCTCCCTGACAAATTATTTCAAAAACACTATAGACCTTTTTTCAATGTATAGTAAGTTGGGCATGTGCCAAACAATGATGCAAATTTCCCCCTTTCAGTCCTTCTATAGGAGAGGACTGTTGTAATCTCAGTCCTTAATAAAAAAGGGAAACATTGTCAATTACAAAGTTGTAGCAAGTGAAAAAAATACATACTATTACCTTTTAATGCCTTCCAAAGTAACAAGTGGGATCTCAAAACAGGTATTTAAGAAATCACTGAAGCATTTACCTGTCATATTTGATATGACATATGACAGGTAAATGCTTCAGTGCACAGCACACAACGGATAGCAGTGCATCACTGCATAACAAACACAATGCGGAAGTGGTTGAATATGTAGTTAGGTTTATGTTAGCATTGATATGAATATGCAAATGATCCAATTTAATAGAAAATATCAAACGCCATTAAATAAAACAGCACTAACCTAATTACCCTATCAATGTTAACCTAAATGTAAGAGAAAAACAAACACCACAGTGTCAAGTAAGTCAGGCAACACAACTTGAAAGCTCTACCAACATTTTTGATCTACCTCCAAGACCTTCGTCAGGTAGAAGTCATTCAAAAATGGACTAACAGCACATTCAACCACTCCCATGTTGCACTTGTGTTGTGCAGTGAAGCATTTGCCTGTCGTATTTGACAACTTGTTCCGGGATCCCACTTGAAATGAAAGAGAACTGCGTACAATATAGCTTACTTCATAAATCTTGACCAGGCAATACAGAATACTTGAAAAGGGCTATGGAAGTTTTAGAAGGAATTCACTATAGTAACTTCTCACTATTGTGTAAATTTTTTAAAAATTTTCATGATAGTAGTCATAAAATTTTCATTTTGTAACAGTATTCATATAATTTATTGATCACTTTGTACCAAACATTGCACATAAATCCAAGTTTTCAGTTATTCAAGAAACCTATAGTCAATATTACCTTGGATAAATTGAACTTTATTGTATACTCTTACTATCTGGATTTGCTTTTCAATATTACTTAAAATTTAGTTCATTTAATATAATATATCTATAATCTATCTTCAATTTTGCATTAAAAAAACTTTATAAAAAAATGTAAATATGGTGAAAAAAACATTATATAAATTAAATTTATATAGTGTTTTTACTCTTAAAGAAAAAGATTATCGTTTATTGTAATACATATGTTCTTACAATAATTAAGCTAAATCTTAGCCCAACTTAGTAAATTATTTTAACCATTTACATAGTTATTATATACATTTTTAAAATCTAAAATCATAAATGAAACCGAGGGAAACCTGAATATATCCTTTTATTTAAATTAAAAGTACATTTCTTTTTAATAGTTGATACTTCTTCTAATATAGCCTTAATCCTTCCAGTTAATTTCTTTCACGTTTGTTCTAACGTTTTCGGCCCACCCTGGGCCATCTTCAGGAATATAATGAATGAACGTGTAGAATTAGAACGTATACATCAAATGCCTTCCGATTCAAATTACTGTGAAACGGTTAAATTTATTGAAGGAACATTCTCTCGTGCTATGACGATAAGGCACGTGAGAAAATCTCGGTGAAAATTTACTACATAATCGTTAAAATGAATGCTTTACGACTCAAATATCTTGTGATTTCCCTTCATAGCAGTATTTCCACGCTTGTGAAATGCTAGCCGCATCTTTATAGTTAACGCATGTGTTTTTCAATCCAGCCTTGTAAATTTCTAGTGTTTCCATTATTCTAAGCTGGTCTATGCGGTGGGTGAGTCTTATGATACGAGCATTTATATATAGTTGATATTTCTCAATTAATAGTATCTTTGTGGTTTTAGTTTCTAATAAGGATGTTACACAGACTAAATATAAATTATTTTGCTTTTAAATAAATCAACTAGCATTCAAATAAACCTGAAGGTCTAAAATAAATTTTGAATGAAACATTTTAAAAACTAAATAAAGATTAATTAAATATATGCTAAAAACATCTCAAAATAAGTTTTTTCTGTAATAATACATTTTTCATCCTGTAGATATTGGGAGGATAATTTTATATTATTACCAACTAAATAAATTAGGATCTTGTCCAATAAATCAGCATTCCATATTGTACAAAAATGAACAAAAAAATTGAATTCTATCTTAAAATTTTTATTGAATAAGTACAAAAGTATATAACTTACATCCATCAATTAGTTTAATTTATATTAAAAATGTTTATGATTTATTCATAGGTCTTTCTCAGTTAGAAAATGAAATATCAGGAAATACATAAGAATCATAAAGAACAAATGCATTAATTTTAGAGATGTGGAAAATTTATCCATGGCATGGAGATGTATTTATGAAATCTGAATTTTAACGATGTTTTACAAAGGATTTACCTTTTTTCGTATTGTTTCGTGTGTTATTTTCTTATTGGTTTATGTTAAAACTTTAAAATTTTGAATGTTGGTTACATGTTTGATCCATTAATTTATCCAAATTCTGTATATTTCCTGAGGTAAATCTATGAATACATTGAAAATGTTTTTAATATATTAAACTCATTGTTGGATATCAAGGTGTTTTTAGCACCTCATTGTCTCGACTAGTTTTTACGGATATTATTAGCTACAAAAGTATATCTACTTTTAAATTTATGATTTCAATATTTCTTTATTATATTTAATTAATTAATAAAAGATTTCTCTTTCTGTCAGATAAATCTTTCATTAAATGCTTTCTTTAATTTATTCTAGCTTACATTTTATGATTACAAAGATTAGTACAGAATCAAATTTCACTCACATATTAAATAAAATACAGCAAAGTTACTGAATTTAATTAGAATTTTGTCTAGAGGTTCATTTAAAATGATATAATATAAATTAATAGAAAATTTTTTTAATCAATAAAACAAATACCATGGAAAATGAAAATTTCCTTTTTTTTTTTTTAGATTATTTGCATGATATTTTGTAATTATAATTCATAATAACAAAAGATGATGCCGTCATTTGGCTTTTGTAAGTATACATCAAGTTACTTTTGTGTAATTAAATATTGAATATGCAAATACCTTTAGGTGTTGTGCCAAAAATTCTTATCACAGGAACATGTTTTATTTCACATCCTCGAAAATCAGAATAAGAAACATCAAGGCCTTCCAAGGGAGTTGACAGATAATGATCGACCGTAACAATTCGAAGCGAAAACATAATAGATTCTTTGTAATCTCTCTCTACAATCTGTAAAATAATACAAAATTTAAACAATTTATATATAAAATACATATATTACGTATTACGTTTTATATTTATACGATAAAAATTATATCTAAAGTAATAAGAGCATCAAATTATAGTAAAAACATAATTATATTTTATGCTTAAAAGCCAGAAAATTTTAATAATTTTTTTTAGTTAATATTTCTTCTTCATGCAATCCTTAATAAAATTAAATTAAATATTAAGTAGAAGCTTAAATCACTGGTTTAATTCAAACTTTGTTATAATTAATTGTCTACTGATTTAATATTGAAATGCTCCAGTGCTTAAATCCAGGCTTAGCTTTGTGTTGAAATATAAAGGCTTCGATAGAAACATATAACTATAAAATACCCGACCGTGCAATGTTTAAAAAATATTTTAAATGTACGTTCTATTTAATAAACGATTCATATTTTACAATTTATGATATCGTGATTCTGAAATAAGATTATACTGATATAATAACTTAAAAACATGTTTAAGATTTTAAAATATTCTCTTGCTTATTATCTTTCGTTTCGTGTTAGTACACTTTCTTTATAGCGATTATCCGGCTTAATTTGATACGGCCAACTCCTATAAAATGGAGATTAAAGATAAAGCATTGACTGTGCAGTCAAGAATGTTAATGCATCCTGTACGTGGTTTATTTTTCAGCTGTAATTTTTATGCAGACACGATATTGTTTCAATACAAAATTTCCAACAAATGGGCAGTAAGATGTCCACAATTAACACAATGCATTATTCGCAGAATAACCATATGTTTTATGAAAACATTTGCAATTGCATTTTTACACGTTATTATTTAATAATGCTGTACTGTAATAAAAAGTACAAAATAGTTATAAAAAATTTTCTAACTTGTACTTTCTATTCATACAGAAAAACTTTACGATATGGCCATCAAGCTGGATAATCACAAATCTACTGTATTACGAAACAACTTCATTTAATCAGATTCCTTACAAACTTAATTACAATGATTAGTTTGACTTTACATTAACATAAAAAAAGCAAACAATACACCTTTAACAACAATAACAAGTTTGGAAACACAATGTTTTCAACCTGGTGAACAGAACATCTTCAGCTGTAAAGCTTTATGCACAAAGACGGCCATCAAAAATAATTGCTTTATTAAACTGAATGTATAACAAGCCTTTTGATAAAATTTAAAACTAAATGAAGTAAGTTTTTTACCACTTATCAAAATAAACTTTATTTTATAGCATCCTTATATAATTTTTTTTTAATATAAAAGTAAAATTGACTTTCTGAAGTCCTCTGTATCTGGACCTGAATCGAATAATTCTGCCAACTTCCCTATTCGAGTCCGCAGGTTTGATTTTCCTTTCAGAATTATTTACAGAAAAAAAAAGTAAGTCATAGAACAAACTGAAATGTATTTCAAAATAAATAGAGTTTGTAGCAGACTATTTAATGTAAATAGAACAGCAGCTGATGGAACAATAACAGAATGTCCTATGTCATAATGATTCATTTGTTTAAACATTATTCCTAATTTTTCTGTTAAGCTGGTTATAATATATTATATATAAAACGTTAATCGTTTTAAGAAAATTCTCCCAACAATAAAATTAAAGCTATAAGTTTAAATTAGTAGTAAAATAAAACAATATATATAAAATTATAAATACACATACAGTAATTTTCCAGGAAAAGGTTCTGTAAAGGCAATTTTTAAGACTGTAATAAGCAAATTCTTCTAAACATTAAATAAAGAGTATCAGACATAACTCTTTGTGTTTAAATACACAAATATTTATGATGTGTAATTTGTTTTTTACAGTATAAAATACCTAATTAAAGGCAAACGACTGCTGGATTAGATCAGACTATATATTACTGCTACTATTAATAACTAAATGCTCGGCAATTTTACCTAGAAGTAGGCATTCGACACCATCTCTTGTTAAATTTAATCTGTCAATCATTGGCTTTAATATAAACCTGCTTTAATATAAATATAAATACTGTATCTTTAAACCAATAGTTACTATTGGGTTTACAGATATTTATATTTATACCCAGTTAAAAATTTAGAAACAACAGAATCATTATAATTTTAGGTGAAAACTAAACTGAAGAACTGAACATATGTATGTAAATACATTTCAAGTAATCTTCACAAGAAAACAATCTTCACTAATGACTACCGGTACATATAAAATCAAATACAACCTCTTCAACCTTCAGATTTCCGGTACAAAACGACAAAAGTTAACGAACTAACGTTTTCGGTTCTCCACCAAGATCTTCGTCAGGTTCATTGACGCTTGCAAAATGGAATGCGATGAGTACAGAACATTTTTGAAATTCAAAAAATTAAATATCTTCGGTGTGTAGTAATGATCAAAAATTTTAAAATAAATTTACTAGACAGGAGTCTATCATAATAATGGCATGATCTATCTTCTCAGGAATAATACATAACTACCAATGTGAATGCCCTTCGGAGGTATAGCGCCATGCCTACGATAATATGTTACTATCCTTGAAATTAATACACTTCCCCGATTTGATTGCTTTGTAAATCTCAAGGGTCTCCAAGGCCCTGATGTGGTCCATTTTGAATGACTTTTTAATGAGGCTAGTGTTATCGAAATCTGCTCTTACATTGGGGTCCGTGGCGTATGTCGACAGGGTGGGAGTGTGTCTATTTTTGTCAACGTCATACTTATGCTCAGAAATCCTTTTTTGAACGAACCTCTTGGACCTCCAATATATACCAGGTCCCTTTGAAACCTGTGATCCCTTATCGGGATACTATACATCCCTGGTGCTCTTAAGATATCTGGTTTGTCTTTAGCATTTCTGAGAAGCAAGTAGATAGATTGCGTTCTCGAGTACGCCAACTTGGTGGCCTTCTTTACCGCTATTTCCTTGCACAGAAAATGCAAATCCTTGTTGTATTGTATATTGTACAACAGTGTGTTTCTTGATTGGGCCCTGGTCAGGACTCAAATTGGACTCATCCTGTTCCGCAGAGGTGTGATGTACTGCGTTTATATTAAGGAAGTTATGAGCTAAACTGTGAATAAGGTTACTTCTGTATCCATGAATAGCGGCAATGTCTTCTACATGTTTAAGCTCTGCGACTGTGTCTTCCCATTCAGAATTGTGTGTGAATGCCCTATTTACTAACACTCTAAATGCCGCAATCTTATATGGATATGGGTCCTCAGACCCAGCGGGTATGTATATAGGTAGGTAGCCGGGTTTGTAGTACACCCTCATTTCAATATTGTTTTTAGTGAGCTGAATGGTGATATCTAAAAAATGCACATTGGCTTTTGATAGTTGATCAAGTTTGAGCATTAGACCATATGGGTTGTCATTTACGCTGCATTAGACCACGCCATTATTATGATAGACTCCTGTCTAGTAAATTTATTTTAAAATCTTTGATCATTACTACATGCTGAAGATTTTTAATTTTTTGAATTTCAAAAACATTCTGTACTCATTGCATTCCATTTTGCAAGCGTCAATGAACCTGACGAAGATCTCAGTGGAGAATCGAAAACGTTAGTTCGTTAACTTTCGTTGTTTTGTACCGGAAATCTGAAGGTTGAAGAGGTTGTATTTGGTTAAAAATTATTTCTTTATTTTGTACAAACAAAATAAATATATTAAAAAAATATAAAAACAAACAAAATTATACTTTAGAAGTTAATGTAGTATCAAAAACATTCGATTCAGCACGACATGAACTAGACCGACTAGAAAGCTTTCGGTTAACCAACGTTTCGGTTGATCAGCTTTCGGATAAACAACACTCTACTGTATTTGAGGCTCACTGAGACTCTGTTCAGTTGAATGGAAACATTTATATCACCAGTATAACCTTGGAAAGAATTTATCAAGAAGTTATCAAAAGAAAAACCTGAGAGTTCAAATTTAATACAAAAAAAATAAGTAAATAAATTATAAATAAGAGCCGAAGTCATAAATGCAATAAAATATGTACAGAATAATGATGTTTTTATACAATAATGTATGTTAGTTTAAAGTATTAAGAGTAAATGAAGAGAGGTATAACAATGAATAGGGAAAAGAGTGCACTTTATTTATATTGTATTAAATTGCAATGGGGTGCTTGTGTATATATATAACCAATTCAACAATTAATTTGAATATCAAATGAACAAAATAAGCAATTTAAACAAATGTTTTCTTCTGTTTTAAATGGTCATTGTCAGGTTTCGATGAAATGTTTGAAACGGAGGAAAACGTTTGTTTAAAAGAACATAAATTCCAAAATTTAAAAAGTCACACATCGTGAAGATAAGCACATGCTCAATGACGCATTTAAAAAATTAGTCTTCCAGCTGGATTCAGTTTTAATATATTAAGTTTATAAAAATATATAAAAACGAACCTGACAAGGATCTATTGTACGTCAAAGCACGCAAAGTCAACCTGGACATCGTTAGGTGTCGGGTTGACTTTGACAATGTCCAATTACTGCAATGGTGCAATGACCCGGCCAACCTCAAATAACTCGAACAACTGGAGAATTTAACGCATTTAAGAGGGAAACAATGATTAATTTTAAGGACAAGGACTCATTAGCAGCTGCCTGGAGGGTGTGCTTTGACATACAATAGATCCTCATCAAGTTTGCTTTTATATATTTTTATGAACTTAATATTTTAAAACTGGAATCCAGCTGGAAGACTAATTTTTTAAATGCGTCATTGAGCATGTGCTTATCTTCACAATGTGCAACTTTTTAAATTTTGGAATTTATGTTCTTTTAAACAAATGTTTTCTTCCAATTCAAACATTCCATTGAAACCTGACCATGACCATTTAAAACGGAAGAAAACATTTGTTCAAACAACAATTAATTGCTGGTTTAATGGTAATTGCATCAAATGAACAACCAGATTCCTAGCTGAAAGGGAAAAATAGAGAGAGATCTGGGTAGCATAACTGGCAACGTCTGCAAGGTAAGGAGTTGCAGGTTTGAGTTCTGTGACAATCTTTTCCTCTGGAATATTTTAAAATTTAAGTTATTTACTTCTAATTATTAAATTTAACAAGAGATGTAACCTAAACACCTGCCTGCTGCCAAATTAATTGGCAATTATTTAGCCTGAACAGCCTGAAAAAGAATTCTGACTGTTTGATGTTTAACATGTAACAAAGAATAACTTTTGAGCCATTTAGAGTGCAAAGCTGGCAAAAATAAAGAAGTCCAATAACACAGCAATTTCGATAATCTGGCACAATATTCTTTTCTGTATATGCTGGATTAGAGAACTTCTATTTGCATAATACAGAACTGCATATTCAAAGCCACATTTAATTGTGGTTTATCAAAGTTTATTATATATAAATTAATTGACTTCAGAAAATTTCCCTGGATATTATACGTATTATATAAAAAACATGATTAGACATTCATTCTGATCAATGTTTTGAATATACTATACATTAATACATAATAAAATCTCTAAATCTCAAATTTGAAAGGACCAAAAAATAACTAGTTTTCTGGAAAACTCATTAGATCTAGTGGGTTTTCCACTAAACTGGCAGCCTGCTTGTGGAAAAAAAGCATGATGCGTGGTAAAACAACTTTAACTGTATGTTTGTCAAGTGTTGCACCAAGATTTGAGAACTTAATAGATTGATTGGCACCTGTAGATTCCGATTAGTTCAAACTAAGGAGGAGCAATGCTAAGATATAAAAAATTTTGTTCAACCTTAGGAGAAGAAGAATATATTATATAAAGTGTTTGCCAGGACTAACAATCTAGTTCAACATAAAGAAGGATTTGATATAAGAAGTTTTACAGTATTATCTACATTGTTAACTGTTAAATTATTTACTCATTTAAAAAGTTCAAATATATAATATTTTAAAATTCTTTTATAAATTTGTCTAGAGGTAGTCAGATATGCCACCATTTAATATTAATTTTAATAGTTATAATAAATTAATATTAATTTACAATTTTTTGAAAGAAAAGTAATGGCCCAAACGGGACTCAAACCTGCAACTCCTGCTTGTCATGCAGATATGATGCCGGTTACGCTACCTAGATCTCTGTCCAATCTTAACTAATTTCTAATCATTAACTTAGCCCAATAATTTGGCAATTCGTTTGGTTTAACTAATAAACCAGGTTTAGAGATATTGTTGATAGCATAAATTGCTTCAAACTCCATAAATCAGATCCATTCATTCTGTTCTTAACTCAATAAAATTAGTTTATCTTATTCTATATCTGATATGGAAAAAAGATCATTAAAGTCATTTTATTGTCTATGTAAGTCTAATTTAAATAAATTTTTATTTCAGACTACTATAATAAATTCTACAAATCCCAAATATCAAACAGACCATATGAAATCTATTGATTTCCGCAAAACAATACATAGCCAACATTTAATGAACCATTCAATGTACAAAATGGCCAGATGATTTATTGCACAGTGGGTATAATCAATGTTCCCTCTAAGCTGCGCAGCTGCACACTGCTCAAATTGTTGCCGGCACGAGAATTTATGTGCCGCGCAGGCAAGCATGCGCACTGATTTGAATTGTTTAGTTATTTCTCACTCTGTCTGCAACATGCTTATTGCTACGTATATTTCGATTAAATACATTAAATCATCAACAAAAGATAATATTTTGTATGGAAGTAAGTTTTAAAATGAATTTTAATCTCTATTTTATAATTAATTATTTTAATTTTTATAGGAAAAAATAAGATTTTATATATATATATGCTCAACAAAAATTTTTTTTGCTCAGAGAAGTATATGTTCTGCTCATCTACAAAAAATCTTAGAGGGAACATTGGGTATAATTAAACTAATGTTTTTAACCTGATTAGTGGACCATCTTCAGATGAGAAATTTTATGGTGATCCAGAAGTCAGTTAATTGATATATTTTAAGAATGATAAAACTACTGTACCAGTAATATGGAACAAGCACATGCTATTACTTGTTATTCAAACTCATTACTGAAAGTCCCAAAGCCCGACATATAGATACACAATCAAATGATCGCCTCAAATAATCGAACTATAAATCCATATAAATTAGATTTATAGATCTATTATTTAAGGTGATCATTTGGTTATACAAACTCACTACTTGTGAAAATGACTAAATCACAAGTAATAAAATGAAGATATTCCAAAACAGTTTTACTAGTTGACATTTTGTGCTACTCTATCTTATTTATTACAGTTAATTAAGCAAATTAATTCAAATTAACCTTAATCTCAAACAACACTATTGCCATTAGTGTTAAAATAAATACATATTATAAAATTTAATCAATTATTAAGTAAAACTTATAAGCTTCAATATTATGAGTTTGAAGACTTTATTAACTATTTGACCTATTAAATATTTAACATTGACTAACTCAGAGAGAAAATACTATATACTCATAATATATGTATAATATGGTTATATCTAGATTGTTTTTATACACATTAATATTAATAATTTACTTCTCATCGCTTCTTGATAAGGTATAAAAGAGTTCAATATGTTAATTATAAATTTCTTTTCAAGGTTTAAGTACAAAGTTCAGCTTTCTATGGACAACTATCCTACTCTTGATCTTGATGGTTTATCAGATAAACTATTTTGAATGGGTATAATTCATTTCTAAGCATTATCATACCTGTCTGCTCTAATTTAAACACAATCTATGAATGAGCTGTATTACCTATTTTTTTACCGTTATCAGAAATAAAAGAGTAGACACGACAAATACGATTTGCTGCAAATGCACGTTAATATGCACGAAAACAAATTGTTCGCTATTCACTGTATAACTGTGTACCTGTTCTTAACGTGCCGTTCAAGTGCATTCTTGTAGTCTGGTTCCTGCCGACAACGAAAATTCGTGTGAATATTAAAAGATGTGCCAGCCTGTAATATTCGTGATCCACCTCCACATCAATTTTGTATCAAAACATCTTTTTGATCTAATTTGTACTATACGATACCGACCGAGCATCGTCATTAAGCATATTTGTGATCCATTCATAAGAAATAGTGCCCCATTTTATAAAATTTATTACTTATCCGTATAAACGTTGAATGAACTTGTCACCATTTTAATAATGATTTTTTTAAGTAACTAAGAAATAAAATTAATTCATAAAAACTTGCATCTTTATAAATCCAGCAACTATTTTAATAAAAATAAGAACAGTTTTGATCAGTTTTGTCGATTTTCATCAGTTACATAATATAATGGAATGGAAAAACAAAAGAATATAATACAAATTTAAAAGAATAAGAATTTGAATTCAAGGACATTAAAATAATACAAGTAACAACAACTACACACAAAATTAATTAAATAAAAAATAAATGAATAATTATCTGTTAATAAAATGACGAAATAATTAAATTTCGTAAATGGACCATCGTGTGTTAGACAGATTGGTGGAAAATTCAGATGCATCAAACATAGAGATGCGAACGATCTGTCTAACGCATAGCGGTCCATTTACGAAATTTAATTATTTCGTCGTTTTATTAACAGATAATTATTCATTTATTTTATTAATTTTATTTGTACTTGTTGTTACTTGTATTATTTTAACATAACGTCCTTGAATTCAAATTCTTATTCTTTTAAATTTGTATTTGCAATCTTTTATTTTTCCATTCCATTATATTATGTAACTGAGGAAGATAGGTGAAACTGATTGAAAACATTCTTATTTTTATTAAAATAGTTGCTGTATTTATCAGCAGCGTAGCGTGGGTGTCAACCACCCGGGGCGGAGGAAAATTTTGCCGCCCCCTTATTTAGGTATTTTTACGAGATATTATTATTTATTGTGAAATTTTGCCGCCCCCTATAAGTGCTGCCCGGGGTGGGCCGCCCCTGCCGCCCCCACTACGCTACGCCACTGGTATTTATAAAGGTGTAAGTTTTTATAAACTATTTTTTCCCAGTTATTTTCGAATTTCATGGAAGTAAAATTAAGAAAACAAAAATGTTTCCGAATAAAAATTCAATTTGATTTCCTGAACTAAGCAGTGAAATTATCATCACGTATCTTTCTTTGAACAGCGTTACATAATTTCGCTGCTCAATTTTCTATTAAACATTATATAATTTGATCATCATTATTATGAAAAAAGACTGCAAAATTTCAATTTAGAATTCTATTGACAGTGATTTGTTTACATTTAATGTAAACAAACTATGTAATCATTAGTTGCCAAGCAACAATAAAATATAGTCAGCGAGCACATTGGATAATCCTTTAATACAAACACTATTCTATTAACAACTCATACCGTTGTTAATTTTTGTATTTCTAACATAAGTACTTTTATTGATTTTAACATCATCACTTGCAAAAATACATTAGAAGTTTCTTGCATTCAATGAAACTTCCAATCTTCTGCTTTTAACTTTAAGATCGCAAAGTTGTTATAAGAAAATTGAGTTCTAAACTACAAAACTCAGTTACCAAGGCCGTTTTATAAATAGCCGAGACTAATTCGGAACAGTTAATTGTTACTATTTGTGAATTAACTGCTTCCAATGAAAAAGATCACAAACATTAACATGAGGAATTCCCAAAAATTACGGTACTCTTCATCTTAAAATACACCTTGATTAACTGACTTTGGGCCACCCTTATAAAATATATCTTTTAATGTTAAATTTGTGATTCAAATAAACTCAAAACATCGTTGGCTTGCCTTCAATATCTTGTATTTTAAACAAGTTGGATTTTAAAGAATTTTTTTTAATATATGAATAAACAAATTAGGTTATCAAAATGATAATATGTCACATTAAATCATACATGTTAATCACATACATTTCTTTACAGATAAGATCAGAATTTAAAATACAGATAAATTTTCTTAAGAAATACGACACCATTTAAGATCATTACAGAATCTCGGCAAGTGAATAGTCCTGTTCTCCTGTTTTACATTATTAAAATTTGTCTTATATATTCAGAACTTACATCGTTGTGTATAATAAAGACATTAAAATTTAATAAATAAATCAAAAGAAGCAGCTTTTTGCTCGAAACAATACAAAGAAACTAGTTTCAATTCTCATTTATTACATTAAAAAAAATATGAAAGCTCATATCATTTATCATATTTTTCAACCAATTCAAAACATTATATTGAATACATAAAAATCATGAAGTATTCTCCTATAGCCCAAGACAAATTTAGCATTTTCTTAACTGGGAACTCAATTTACAACATTGTAACAAACTAGAGACTTCCGATTTGTATTCAATACTTCTTTAGTTCTGTGCATGTCGGTACTCATAACAAACCAGTTTATTATAAATATAAATAACTGTGTTTTATAAAAACCATGCAGATTATATCAAATATTAATAATATAACATTTTATTATCTTAACAAAAAAAATTGCTGTTTCACTTCATCTGATTATTAAAGAAAAGACTTAGTAAAAAATTACTTATCATAAGTTCTGTTTTGCAATAACAAAAAAAAAAAAAAAAAAGCATTAAATTGAAACTACAACTGAATTTTCACATGTATGTTAACAATATTTTATTAGGAACTGTCCATAACTAATGTCCACACTGAAAAGGAAGTTCAGACAGGTCAGACAAAAGTTGGACAAGAAGGAAGGGGTTAACGGACAGTGGGTGTCCATTTATTTCATTAAATCTTATACAGGTTATGCATTTTATAATATCCATTTCAAAATTTCTTGTAAGTTTTATTTCTACTTATGGTATTTATCACTTGTAAAGTGTTAAAGGTTTTAAGAGGGGTTGAGTTTTGCTGAATGTTCAAAGAGAGGAGGGGTTACTGAAACTTGGACAAACTGGGACGAAAGGGAGAGGAGGAGTAAAACTTTCAAGAAAAATGCACATGTAATTTATGGCCCCTTATATGAAAATATTTGAACAAATTAAAGACAGTATTTTTATATTTATTGTCTTATATAGTCAAAAATCATAAAAGCAGTTTATCGTTTTATCACCGGTACCCTTAGGAGATTCAAAAGCGATAAATATTCACTCGACACAAAAAATTATGCAACTAATAAAGGAAAAAACTGTCTTATAATATCTTGTTTAATTTCATAAGAACTTTTTTAATGAAATTATTAAAGTGCACTAGTACTTTTGGCACCGTATCAATGTCATCTTAATGCGAAGAAGCTTGTATATAGAATGTGACGCCTGAAGACAAATGCAATTGCAGTGGTGAAAGTATTAGGTTACTTTATGAAATTATTAAAGTGCATAGCACCAAAAGACAGTGTTTCTTTTATTAGTTATATTACCACTTCTTTATTTTTACATATAAAATATTGTATTTTTAACTCTCAGATCAGTAAGCACTAGGTCTTTTTCTGTATCTATCAGAGACTCGAGTGGCCCTATAATAGACGCAACTAGGAAGCACGGTTACTGGGTCAAATTAACCATAAAAATTTCTGAGAATCAAATCTGGGCCAAAACAAATCCCTCAGAACAGTAGACTGAGGGATCTGTCCTTCATTGCCTTGGTCACTTAATCATTGTATTTAAAATATAGAACACATTTTAAAGTATTTAATACTTTGATATTATATTTAGTCACAAAGCATCACTTCGAGTTTAATATTGTGGTTGGATTATTACTGCATTTTTAACAGTGGAATTTTTACAAGACTGGTAACATTTTCGACCTGCTTAATGTGTCAAAAATGTCAGAATTCTCATGTGCTGCTTCTGATGATCTCTTTACAGATATAATAATATAAAATGTACACAGTAGACTCTTGATTATCGAGAATCACATCATCGTTATTGTAAATAATCATTTATTAAAACAAAATTAATTGATAAAGAGGAAGAGTCCATATATATATATATATATATATATATTCAGTACCAATATTAAATCATAAAAATACTCATTTTCTCAGGAATCTAATTAACAATTAGTCTACAATTTAAAAAAACTTTTTCCTCAAAATCCAATAAAAAAATTTTCATAGACTACTTTAATACTTATAAATACAAAATTAAGTTTAGAACGATGAAACAATTTGTTATTTAAATCCTCTATTTAATTTATATACTAGAAAATCTAGAAATATCAAAACAGGAAACTACGTATAATCATAAATTTCTTCAAAAGGAAAAGGAAAAAGGATAAATGCATCTTTAACTTAAATATCATAATTATGCATTATAAATTTTAATGAAATATTATGTTGTTTAAGTATGTGACTAGAATATTTTATTGCTAGCAAGTTGATCAAATCTGCATCAAAATTGTTGCTAATTTATTCAAATTTTCCCATCCAATTATTTCTGTGAATGAGATGGCATTACATAAAGTAGTACACCATTTACTTCTCTAGTCAGGCCATAAACAGGGAAGGCTGTACATCCTCTGCATGATTTTATAGAATGGTCTAAGGAACTTACCTTAAAACAATATTATATCATCACATTCATTTAACTTTTCTTATAGTGAAAGAATTAGAAAAATCTGTTTACTGAAGGCTCATTTTCCTTGTAAGATGCACACTAGATATGAACTAATGCTCTAAATCGGTGGCACCCAAACTATGGCCTCTGGCCCAAATCCAGCCGGCAAGCAGATACGACACGTCATTTATAAATGATAAAAATATTTCATATATACTGAAGTATGTGTAAATAAAATATTTCTGGTTTGTCTATCTATAACATAAGCACAGTTTGGTCCACAATCAAAAGCTCGGGCACCACTGCTCTTAAATTATTTGGTTACACTTAATAATTAATTTTTACCACAGTTTTTATTTTCTGTTTCTCTTTACTTTTAATTAATACTTATACTCAGAAAGTAAAAATAATGACTTTCTACTGCAGCATTTATTTCAACATTACACCTGTAAGTTAACATATATTCATACTTTAAATTGATTATGTTTTGAGAACAATCTTAGAATCTTCGTCATAGACCTGCTATTAATTATTCTCACGTAAGCAGTGTTCTTTCTCTCAAAAAATTACTGCTTGTATGCTATATGGTGACAATGTATAGAATTGTTTTTACCGAGCAACTGTCGGTACTTTGTACTGGTAATCGATACTTTTTACGTTATCTGCCAGTATGACATACAAGCATGTTCTGGCTGAAAAAAAAAACACTCCTGCACATAAGTTAGAATAAATTATTTTCATTAGGGAAAATAATTAAATATAATTAGAAAATAAGCAAACTCATTTATATTTAAAATAAGTGTGAGAAAACCGTTCACACTACGTTTCTAGCAGTTTTAATCCATAAGAAGAAACGTTTTCGGCTGTTTTGAATGGCCTTCTTCGGGTACAAAATATATAATTAATATATAAGACTTCTGTATTCGTTTTTTTACCTTATTTTACATTTACGAAATATCTTATTATGGATGCATTCACTGATGTGATTTTTCTATGATGATTTTTAAATGTCATTAATAATTGAAATTATAATTATTTTTATTCAGCAATTTTTTGCATGATCATCTAACTTAAAATTCAATCTTTGTTTAAACATTATAATATTTTTATTGCAGCAATAAAAATATTCCAAAGTAGCAATTATAATTTCTATTGAATAGCTTGTAATAAAAACAACCTAATTTCCAATATAAAAAATTATATTATTATGCAATTATATTTTACAAGACTGTAAAATAGGAAATTTGAATAAGATATCTGAAGGTCGACTTGGTTTTGTAATATGAGATGTAAGCCCAGAAGGACCACTTGCCAGATATTAATTTTGTACACACTTTAATGTCGGTCAGCATGAATGACGAGTGGATAACAATATGTCATGTCAAACTACTCAAGAAAAATAATTGTAAGGATGTAGATAGATCAGAGCCAAAGCTGAACCTATTTTGATAACAGAAGGAGAGTATATAGCTCAATTATACAGGGAGGTCCATAAATTATTCACTGGATTAAGAAATTCAATAATAATAAAAAAATTAGAAAGATATTGAGAAAAGGTTTACAGCAATTTATCCCATACCTCAAAGAATTTTTTTCTTTATGTATAGCACCACTGAAAAATCACTTTCATCAAGCATTAAAGCAAAAATTGCTGACAGATCAGTCAAAGTGCATCCATTTTGTGGCCTCTGGATTACTTTTTCTGGGGTTACCTAAAGATCAGAGTGTATGCAACAAAAGTAAACAACTTGACAAAGTTGCCAGAATGGATTATCCAAGAAATTGCTATTGTAACTCTGCAAATGCTTATGAATATATGGAGAGAAATTGAGTACAGGCTGGATGTTATCCAAGCAATTAATGGTTCTTATGTGGAAGTTATTGAACAATTGTTCTAAACCAGGCCTGGCCAACCCAAAGTGTTTCGCAGGCCACTTTGATCACGCGTAACATTACAGTGGGTCACAATTTAGGCAAACATGCTTTTAAAAAAGTAAAACAAATACAAAACGAATAAGATTTTATTGTTATACTAAGAGTTCGTACTCGCACTTGCGCATTATAACAATGACACATGCAAATTTTCATTTATTTAATTGTTTTGGTATTCACGTAACGGGAAACAAAAGTTTTAATAGATATATAATATCACTCAGCGGGCCACACAATTTAACGTGACAGGCCGCGGGTTGGCCAGGCCTGTTCTAAACCATTTAAAAAAAAAAAAAAAAAAAATTCAGTTACAGAATAAAATACAGCAAACAGCTTTTTAATATCTTTTCAGGAATGTTTTTTCAAATTTCGCAGTCCAGAAAATAATTTATGGACCGCTTATATATTGCAAAGATCAATTCAAACAAAAATACTGCTATACAGTTCAAGTCAAATATATATTAATTTGTACAATATTGAAGAAAAAAAATTGTGAAGTGTTACCGAATGTCCATTCACAATCACTGGAACACAATTAACCTAGTGAATGCAATCTTTCTTTACAGGTTCTCTGTCTATTTGTATGGAAATTTTTTACAAGTTCCTGTGACATGAATATTTAAAAAATGTTCGTAAAATAAAGATTAAAATCAATCATATAGAAATTAAATATTTTCTTCTGTATTTTCTTTATACTGCACAAATATATTTCATCTCAGATTTTAATCTTTATATTATTTTGATTAAATGATTTAAGAGAGATTTTACATCGCATCATCAGATCAAGAATTTAACAATAAATAAATTCCAACATTACACATATTAATAAATTTAAACCCTCTTCACTCTCCATGTTAGACTCTTCTGAACTGACATAGAACTCAATGTGCACGTGCAATCATTCTCAGTGCCATTTGAAGTATAGGAAATGTAATATTTTTTGAAAATGTTTCACAACTTTTTCTGATATTTTCATCAAAGTACTTATGGTGTTGTTACAACAAACTAATGAGAATGAGCTAAGTTGACTTTGTAAATATTTACTATTACAAATATTGGTCTAATAGAAAATGTTAGTCTGTTTCTATGTACATGATATATTGGAGTTATATGAAAGTTCTCAAGTATATAATGTACAGCAACTGCAATCTGTAGAGAATTTATGATATTGGTCTAATAAAATGACACAATGGAATTAATGACTGAGAAATAAGATGCATAGCACTAGAAATTTCTAATTATGATTTACAGTAGATTTTTGTTAATTCAAACTCAAAGGGACAGCCTTAAATAGTTTGAATTAAAAGGAGACCATTTCTGGATACTACAGAACAACAAAAAATGATTTTAACAACACATTAACACCAAATGGAAAGCCAAATAATGTTTAATCAATGAGCAATGAGAAATACAAAACAAAGGCTCTGTAATGGTTACAAAGCTATGATAAGCAAGAGCCGCAGGCTGACCATAAACTGTTATGCAC
This sequence comes from Centruroides vittatus, assembly GCF_030686945.1. NCBI lineage: Eukaryota > Metazoa > Arthropoda > Arachnida > Scorpiones > Buthidae > Centruroides > Centruroides vittatus. Next base: position 562,033 of record NW_027121735.1, read on the forward strand.
CAACTTATTTGAAATGTTTTTAAATTTTAATTTATTAATTTATTTTTAAATATTTTTCAAAAAGTAATTTATTAATTATAAATTTCAAAAATGGGAAGATGTTAATCCAGTAACACACTCTTGATTCAAATAAATGGAAACAGCACAGTCAAGTTCAAATTACTGGGAGAATTTTACATTGATTTAAGTAGGAATAACATAGGAACTAGCATCCAGGAAATTTAAATTATACAAGTTTGAATTAAGAAAAGTCTACTGTATTATATTGAATACAATACTTAAGATGCACCCTATTTTGGCCCACCAGTGGCCAAGCGGTTCCATTACCTGAACACTGGGAGTTCGATTGTGGATTTGTGCCTCGCCAGGAGGGCTGGCCATGTGGAGTTTTCCAGGTTATCTCCATGTCTGTAACACCTGAATAGGGGCCAATTACCCTTAAAGAGACTTTCCGGAAAGCATTTCCCCTAGGCAGATTGCCCAAATGTTGCATTGCCGTAACTTAACTAAACAAACAAATAAACAGTACCCCATTTTCAGAGATACTAAAACCTGAAAAAGTTTATACTGTACATTCAAGTAAGTACAATACATATATGTATGTATGTATATATATGTATAAGTATACCTTAACTGAGTCACAGGAAAGATAAAGTATTTACAACTTTCTGTATATCCACAGAAACACCTTTTTGGTTAAACTATTCTTTTTTCAATACATCCACAAAGAGGGAGAATTAGCTGAAAATATTTGAATACTGTTATTTGTTTTTCCTTCCTATACTTCAACTAAAGCAGTTCTTTGTATTGTACAATTATCTGGCTTACATAAAAGTTCTGGCTTTACAGAATAATTAGAAAACATTTCCATTTTTTTCACAGATAATTGCGTAAATTAATTCTGAAAAAAACTCCATAGAGGAAAAATGCAACATGATCCAGAAAACCAATCTTGCGGCAATTATTAAAGCAGCATTTAGACTGCAGCAGCCGAATTTTTTAAATGCATATATTGTAATAAGTTAATTAAAATAATTTTATTAAACATATGAAATCAGACAGATATTTAAATCATTTTTAATGTAGTAAGTGGGAAAAAAGTATTTTAAAAAATATATGTATGCAGCAAAAAGCTTAGAAGTGAGATGGGATACAAAGCAGTTATATATATATATATATATAATTGATTTTTTTCCCCACCACTTGTCAGAAAAAACTTTAATTTAAAATCAATTTTGTGTTGAACTTTTTGGATAAAAGGAAATTCAGTTTCAAGTAGGTCCTTTGGTAGAGAGATGTTATCCCAACAAATAAGAGGGTCAACCCCATCCAAGTCCAGCTTGAAAGTCAAACATGGGCCAATATTTGCACCCTGTAAAGAAAGCTTCGAACCTTCCTGTGGTATAAGATAAATTGGCCTTGCCACCCATGGACTCGAATGCAGTCATCTATAAGAACTTTATAAAGTATATTTTAAAATATTTAATTAAATTCTTTCTACTATAATAAATGGATCATTGTTAGAATAAAATGTTAAAAAATAATAATTTAAACATGATTGTAAAAAATTTAAGTTCTGTCCATAACTTAAAAAATTAGTCTAAACCAAATCATTTAAAATTAACGAATAGAATAAATTTAAAAATATAATAATACACTTTTATAACCATTTAAAAAGTGGTTTTTTGGACAAATAAACGTTGCATCAACTTCATCATTGCCATTAAATAACATTATAAGGGAAAGAAAGCAAACAGAATAATAATCCTTTATTAGAAACAAAATAATGTATACCACTGTCTGTTGGTGTTATGTAAAAATAAAAGATTTCGTGAGTACTTTCGAAAGTATATAACAAAATGTTTTGTTCTCTATGAACGATTCTGCCTGAAAAGGACAGTTATATACTGTTAAAAGTACTCATAAAATAAATTATTTTTACATAATGCCGAAAGACAGTGGTATACATTATTTTTTTCTATTAGTATTTGGTACGTATAGCTATTTAAAACTTTATTAATCCTTTATAGCTGGAGCCGATAAGATTGTATAAGAACATTCATTAATTTTTAATTGCCAGTCAAACAACTTTCAGAATCTACTAATTAAAAATTCACACAAATATTAATACAAACTGAACAAATTCTAAAAACTTATATCGCATTCTAGTTCAATTTATTTCAGAGAATATAAATTAACAAACTAAGTTTTTCATAAGCTAGCTCATTAACCAAATTGAAAATGCTAACAATATACAAACTTTTATGCACTGATAAAGGTGTGTCTATTTATAAATAAATAAGTAAAAAATTAGAAAGAGACTGCCACTTAAAGCATTATTAGAATGATAAGATCTTTGAATTTCTGTAATAGTTGGTTGTAATTTTTTAAAATATACTATTTAAGTGACTTCAACTGATATTCAACTTTGCTTAATTTACTGACCTGGTTTATCTAACAACCAAAAATCATTTTTTTTCATATTAATTTTCAACACTTATTCAATAATACCATTTATATTAAACAATGCATTTTATAGAAGATGAAATTTTGTAGCTTGAATAAATACACCGTGACTTATTAAAATTCTAATATTTCCTTAACGGAAAGTATCAATTACTTATGATTAAATTTTAAAGTCATATCGCGTATAACTTTGAAGGTTCATCACTTTCTTTTCTTTTTACTGGTATTCAGTTCCATTTGTTTACCACATAAAATCAAATGTGAATTAAAATGTAAATTATGATTGTATGATTTCAAAAACTTTATTTGCTAAATATTTTTCTTTCTTTACATCCTGTAGGCACTACGAAATCCTTTTTGTGTTCATTATGAATTTAGCCATATTCACACTAGGATGACTACAAGGTGAGAAATGGGACTTTGTATATCTAGACACTGCACTCGACAGAAAGAATAATTACTAAAAATCGTCACAAAAACATCTTTGGCTGTTAAGATGAATTTATTTTCTCATACACTAATGTAACCTAATGTACAGGCCACCCTCAGGTGACATATTTTTTTGGATCATCAGTTACAAACTGTTCAAATGGCAGGATCTGATGTTCCTGTCAGATCTGCACATTTGAAATATTTAGAAGTGCTTGATATTTAAAAGGCTGTTAAAAACTGGATAGCATAGAGACAGATACACTCTCAACAGCATGGATGGCATGTTTCAAACTCTCCTAGGACTTCTGTTTTGCATGTTGTTATTATATTTTTATTACAGTTCAATCATAAATTTACAAATTTTTAATTTACCTTGGTGACGCTACCACTTGTGCACGTAAGCTCCAAACTACTTCGAATGTTTGGATTTAAATATTAATATATTTGATGTTATTTGTCTAGTACTCATGCTTTGTAACTGCCCACGATGGGAGATGCTCAACACTTGTACCTGAACTACAACAGTAACAATGCCTTGAGTTGATCACTTCTTGAAAGTTAAAGCACCCACAGATATCAGATGCTGCATACAGCAATTTCTGCAACAAAATTTCACTAATGACAGAGTTATACCTTTCCTACCACTTGGCCATTTCATTCTCCAGATCTTAATTCAGGTGACTTTTTGTGGGAACATTTAAAAAGTGTGGTTTTTGAGAAAATGCTTCAAATTTGGCAGCCACAAATGACAAAATCACATTGCATGTGAGAAGTATCACAGAAAATAAATTATAGTCAGCCATTAAACACACTGTTGCCTTCAAGTTTTACATCTTCATAATGGAACCATATTGAGCAGTACCCTCTATATCGTTAAGGTTTGTGCAGCATGAGTTTCTTGTACAAGTAAAACGTTTGTTGCTTGTAGTGCCAAAATTGCCAGAGTGGTGCATTTTGATACTAATTATATTTACTGAAATATCTTTCCTGTCCTGAAATATAACCATACCAGATTTGGTTGCATTTTGACTGCTAAATATCTCTCTAGAATGCATTGAATAGTGGTACTTTAGTTATAATCATCCAGTATTTCTTCATTTTTAAAGTCTCTAGAAATGTTTTTTAAAGATCCTCTAAGTATACTTTTCAACAGAAATATCAAATATATTTCTGGTGTATACCATTCTGTAGTCACTTATATATAAATAGAATACATTTTATTTGTATTTTGAATTATAGTCTTTTTATTAATAAAATCAATTACAGTAGAACTCAATTGAGTTCTTACATTAGAAGTTTTCCATGTAAGAAGTTTCTTATATAAAATATTTCCATTTAAGGAAATTTTCTGCTTAAGTTGTCTGAAATCCTTGTTCAAGACTGGAAAATGAACTCACTGTCCCTGCCCTAAATATTTAACAAACAACACCAGTCAATTTAAAGACCTTAGTGTAAAAGCTTTGCAAACATCACTACTCTCTATGCATAATGCACAAAGGAATGTTTGCATTACCTACATACCTACCTACAGGCTATCTACATTATGTAGTCACCCCCTTTTAAACATTTAATTGCATATGGAAAAAGAAAAAATTACATTAGGTTGTGAACAAAATTTCATGTATTGTGTGAATGAGTTGGGCTACTTTGAACATGGATTTTACAATTTTCTTACAACATTATCTGTGACAATGCTTGCAACAAACAGTAAGTTTTGACAAGCAATATCAAAATGCAGGCGATATCGATAGTTTTTAATGAATTATAGTATGATATTTGTAGAACTGTGATTTGGTTCATGAAAATCATAGAATTTTTACATAACAAACTGAGTGAAGCAGGATACATTATACAAATATATAAATGAATAGATACTGTATAAGTTTAACTCATTGTAATGAAATGGACAATTGTTAAATAAATGTGAGTGATTGAAAGAAAAGCTTATTTTCATTTTTGCTTAAGAAGTTTTTAAACTGGTCCCTTGTAAAAGTTCTTAACAGAGTTCTGCTGTATATGTACCATACATGTATGTGTAAATATTACAATGAATAATATAAAAATTTTTTGGACAAATTTTTCATTATATGCCATTTTAATAATCCTAATAACAATCCAATAAATTCCAGAGAATTTAAACTTGGTTTGTATCTTAGACTTTTTATTTGGGTCATCATTTAAAAAGACAGCTTATTATTGCTCTACGATACAGGTTGAGTATCTTTCATCCAAGATTACAGAAACCTCAAAAATTTTTTTGAAGGCCGACACGATACGCCACAAATAGAAAACTGCACAAAGCACTGGGGATGTTCCAGTGTTTTTCCCCAGGCACTTTTTGCCAGGTGTTTCACCCAGCTGATACAGTATAATCCCCACGTTTCTTTAAGCAGCGCTCAAGAAGCACTTTACAGCAAACACACTGAAACTGGTTTCTAATTGGCTAACACTGCTCATGACATCATTTCGCCACACTCTCGCCGCATAAAGAAATGGGCCATACTTATCATAAAGTTTATTCCAGATTTGTTTCCCATCGAGCATTTGTGGGGCGAGACAGGATGCCAGCTTCGGCAGCTTTGAGCACGAGGGATCTGCAACACCTGCAAACAGATCTGTCACAGGCTAACATATGGTTCTTACATGTCTCTATGCTCAACTATATTGCCATGTGTATCCACGCAAGAGAAAATCCTACAATATATTAAAGCAAAACACACAGCAAATTATCCCTTTGCTATATATACTATAAATCACTTATTATGATTGTTATAACTTTCAATATTCAAATGAGACATCAAAATTTACACAACAAAAATTAATACAAAAAACTTATAAGGCAACCCAAAAGTTGAATAATTGAAATATATTTTAAGGATAGTTAAACTGGTTTAAAACTGGTATTATTTGTAATTCAGTCACTTAACAAAACACCCAAAGCACAAACAACATATAGCTATTCCTGATTCTAACTTTCTTAAAAAAAATCTTAACTAATTAATTTTTGGGCCATCCTGTAGATTAATTTTTATTTATAATGGAAACATGTTCTCAGAAATGTATACATCTACAGATTGATCAAACATTATATTTAGTTAGCATTTTCAGATATGTTTGAAGTTCATTTAATGTTTACAAGTGCACTTTGAAGACTGACAGAAGATTTGAAGAGCATGGAAACATTTGGCCTATCATAAATAAATTGTGCTTTTTAAAAATTAATATAGTGATATGTAATTTAACTTGAAAGGTTGACAAGTTTAACAATTACAGTATATTTTTATAAAAATTGTAAAGCAACTGAATGTTATTATCAGTATGGATAAATAACAAAGTAGCAAAGGTGATTGTTAGTCATTTAATTATCATTTCTTAGTGATTAGATAGGTTAATACCTGTTTCTTACCATCCAATTACTTCCTATTGTACATAAGAAAAACAACCAAATGAGCATAACAAAAGGGTTTTTTTTGTTTTAAAAATAAAAACAAATTATATACACATGTATCAGGATAAAATCTTAATCATTTATCTAATCAATCTTATGCATATGATAATCTATAATCAAATTTACAAGATCATTTTCAATAACCAACCCAAAAGTTTCCTTTTTGTGTATTGTCAATGCTTTCTTGTGAATTTTTAATCTGTCTGCTTTTTTATAAATTAATGAGTCAATAAATGTATAGAAAGATAATAAAACACACAATACTGTAAACTGAATAGCTCTAAATTCACTAGCACACTAAACTATAAAATTCCAGCGGAAAGAACATAACAGATGATGATAAAACAATGTTCATTAACATGAAGACTGTAAGAAAGACTATTAATAAATCATGTTATTATTTTGTACATTTGTACACTGCAAAGTGTCAAATCCACAAGTTTAGTGAATACCTTTCCTGTGTTTAATGATCAATGAGCGAATTGATGACACCAGCATGAACTTCTCAAACATCCTAAGACAAAATTTTAAATAGAAGCTGGAAAAGCACTAAAGCTTGAATTTTTACATTCTATATCTGAAAATAAAGTTTTGCAAAAACGTAAGTTGGCCTTTCATAGCAAGTTATAAAAAAAATACTATGTATAAATGTTACTAGAATATAAATAACTCATTTATACTGATGATATTGGAAGTAATAATCTGTTGTGTCTCTAATTTTACAGTAAAAACATCTGCAATTTAAAGAGTTATCTTTGTTGCCTTATTTATACAGTATACAGGAAATTTTACATATATATAGCTCATGTATTTACCTAAATTGGTAAATACATAGTAAATACATACTAAGTTAAAAAATTACACCTTTGTCAATCCAGCAAGAATTTAATAGCATAAAAAACGTTTTCAATTGTTTTAAACAATCATCCTCAGTTACAGAAAACAGAACATTAAAAATAGAACATAAAATGATTATGAAACAAATATAAAAATTAACAAAAAATGTCATTGCGAACTAAATATAAATAAATAAAATAAATGACATAAATAAGGTCAAGAATAATGAAAAAGAATAAATATAACATATAATATCGATAGAATTATTAATTATTGTAAAATGATCTCCAAGCAGTAGATAATGCATCCGCGTCTCTATGATTTATACAACCAGTCCTCGTGTGCGCCTTGAAGATTTCCAACTTCTCCAGATGCTTCACCACATTTTGTCTATTTGTTGTTTTGATAATAGCCACCTGATCCCATTGGACATTAACATCTTGTTGTTGTGCATATGACGCTAAGACGGTGCTGTCGAGATTCTTATTGATTGTATACTTGCGTTCCTTGAGCCTTTGTTTTAAATTGCACATAGTTGCCCCCACATAAACAAGCCTGGAATCGAAACGTTGGTTGTATAAAGACACTGAATAATGGACATGTATTTATCTCTCTTACAATGAAAATTAGTAAAATAATAAAATCAACTGAGTGCATGTGACTGGATTTAATATGTATTTAATTACATTTTAAAGTGTCAACTGAAATTTCATGTAAAGATTTAAATTTCAATGTTAGAATTTCTACCTTAAAAGTTTTTCCTAACCAAACTGACTTTTCCTCCATAAAGTTTTAGTATATTTATTCAGGTTACCAACATATATGATAAGAGAAGATTATTATAATTATTTTTGTTATTGAGTGTTTAGTTAGAAGTAATAACATGTTTTACAATCTATCAGTTAAACTTCTAATGGATACAGAACTTGGTTTATAGCAGGGATGGCAAAGTTTTTTGAGTCTGCATGCTATATAGTAAGCATACTTATCTTTAAAAATGTTTGTGCATAAATGAAATGAATACACTTTAATTAGAGTAAATGTAAAGAAACTGGGTGAAAAAGAATGATCAGGTAATAAACCAAAAGGATGATGGAAAAGGACAGATGATAAACCAAAATCATATGATACTTTGTGCCAGATAATGTCTTCCAATGTACCACTTTTAGCACTTGCACCACAGATATGCCATATTTGGTATATAATTCCTTTATGTCAAGAGAGAAAGACTGGAATTTCTTTCAGATAGTCTACAGATTATTCCCTATAGAATTTCAGGACTGAGTATATATTTGAACTCGGGACTGAGACAAGTTCGACGATACCCTACTTTTGGACCGGAGACCAAAGATAAGAAAGTTATCATATTTGCAATTTCTTGCCTTTCACAATGTATTCTTTCACAATTTGACATTTTAGAGTTTTCCACTAGGTGGCACTACTTGTAATTCAGTATACATTTCCTTTTTTTTCTTCCTTTGTTCAAGAACTACTGTGAATCAATAACTAGTGATGTTGAACACTTGGCGGCCTGCCAATGGCTCCCCTCTGGGAGGAATTCGTCGGAAGCACAAATAGTCGAACGCCACCTAGTGGAAAACTGTAAAATGGCATAGAATGCATTGTGAAAGGCAAGAAATTGTAAATATGATAACTTTCTTATTTTTGATCTCCGGTCCAAAAGTAGGGTATTGTTGAACTTGTCTCGGTCCTGAGTTCAGATATATACACGAAGTCCTGAAATTCCATAGGGAGTAATCTATAGTACACCTTTTCTTTCTTTTTCATTGAAAAAAACTTTTAAATGATTCATAAATCAAATCCATGAACCCATTAGAAGTTTAGCTGTTTGGACTATAAAGCATTCTTTCTTATTGTGTACAGCAAAATCCACTTATAATCACTTTGGGACTTTCCTATACTGACAAGGATAACATTAAGCAGGATAAATAAATAAGACTACAATTTTTAGTTTATTAGTTTTATTCACTCTTGCAATAAAAGGATGTTTTTAACCAATTAACAAATATATAATGTGAAGATTATTAACTCTATTAATATTAATTCATACAGTGTTATTTCCCTACTTTTTTCTTTTTGCATTATCATCTTTAATAGCTAGTATAATTGAAGTAAGACATGCCAGTACTTTATATCACCTAAACATGATAACTATAACTATAAACCTGTAACACACAAAATCTTATGAGAGTATGTTATTTTAATTTATACATATCTTTTGAAACATGTTAATCGTGATGACAATAGATGATGATAACATCCATAATTGAAATAAGTAGATTCTATTATATATTTATCAAATATATAGTAGAATCTAGTGAAAATTTAAAATATATTACCTAAACATCTGAATTTCTGGTGTTTGTAGCTGCAGTCTAGCATGGTGTGATTTGATTGTGTAACTATTAAAAAAATCTAGCAATCAGTTGCATAACTTTTCTGGTTTTGTCGAAGTTATGCAACAAAAACTTAATAGCATCAATGCCCCTTATGTACAAGTTACCATGTCAAAATTTGTTTCTTAATCATTACCCCATCCTGAGATATTAAATTACATAAAAACCAACACACATGCACTGATGGGGAGTTTTTTCCTGCTCTTTTGGATGTTTTTAGATTCAGGGGTAAAAATATCAAGATTTTAAAAACTCGAAGGAACGAATTTGGCGCAATTACAATACTTTCCTGTGTTATATACAAAACAGCTGAGAAAGTAAAACCGATCATTAGTCTGCCACTTTTGTTTTTTTAACTCTTATTTTATCACTAACTAATACATTTCTGTAATGAAACTGCAGGAGTATTCATATTTATTTTTAGCATTTAAGCAGCCATGAAATAAATTGTTTACTTCTTAATTGCTAGCTTTAGTTATATGATAAAAACCGTATATTTAAGTAAGTTTAAAAAAAAAAACTAAACAGTACTCTGGTGAACTGTTGCTTATAACAACAACTCATAACCCGATTTTAATTAATTAATGCCAAACCAAATGTGTATGTGAGATCTGGAATTCCCTCAGAATTAAACTTGTAATAATTCGTTTTAGGAATTTTCCCCTAATATAAACATCCTGTCTAAAAACAGCCCTGGACGAGAAAATATGCGTCCCGGCCATATAACTGTCAACAATCCTTTGTTCTTAAGCTTTAAACGGATCATCTTGCAACCTAAGTTTATACTTAACGTTCGAATTCGTCATATATTTTGAATCCCGGGAACACCTATGACACAAATCGTCATCCACCTTCGATCACGTGACCTAATTTCCCAGGCTAAACTTATAAAAGCCACTCCTTCCACTCCTCGGGGGAGTCTCTTATCATCTGCCGGACAAACGCCATCGCCAGTCGTTACCGACTCGGACCTACTGTCCGAACGTCTCCGCGCTCAGTCGCGACTATATAAAACTGTGCCTATTTCGGATGCTACTCTCCACCTCGTGGATATCAAGTGCTAACTCGACGAAACGAATTAAGAGGTATGAACTGAACTGTACGCTCTCTCTCGGAACCCTACGCAACTTAGGGAATTTAGTCAGCTTTTGTATTGGTGTCTTTGTTAATCTTAATAAATCTTGTTTTATTGTTAAATGGTCTCCTCTGTGTCTCGAATATTGCTGCGCCTTATCGTCGACCCCATCTCACCTCCTATCCACTCGCATAACGCGTAACGCTAAGCCAACGTAACAGCTATCCTGACAAGAGAGACAGTGGACAGGGAGACACGGCTTCCGCCTACCTCCCTCAATTTCACATGTACAACCCATATGATTATATCGAAATTAATAGTTCTGGAAGTGAAGATTGGACAGAGGTCTGGGTGAACTAATTGGCAATGAATTTGCACTGAAAGCAGAAGCTGCAGGTTCAAGTCCCACTCCGGCCTGATTCTTTTCTTCCAGAAATTTCAAATTTCTAAATTAAAAATGAATTTATTATAATTATTAAAATTAATATGAGATGGTGTCATATCTGCCTACCTCTAGTCAAATTAATTGGTAAATAATAATTAATGTAGCCCAAAAATAGTATGATAATTTGACAGCTGTTGCTTGCTGTAACCAGAGCCTGATAGCTGTAACTTGTTCCAACTTTGGATTCAAAACAGCAAATTAGCAACAAGAAGAGCATCTGACCAAAACATGAAACTGAATCTAACAAAAGGTAGCAACTTCAACTAATAATTTTGAATGAGAATTTCAGAACTGTCTTTTACAACTTTTTATATGAAATTTAAAGTAGTTTTATTTTATGTAAATTACCAACGTATGTTTAAACCACTATCGGCAGCTATCTTCTAATTCACTAATATTAAAACTGAGCAAGAATAAAATAAAATAAAATAAAATAAATAAATTATTCATTGTGACATTGTCACAATGCTGGGCTCCAATTTTTAACGATATTTTTACTTTATTTAATTTAAAATATATGCTTTCCATCTCAAACTAGTAGTGTCTTGCCCAGGCATGGCCAACGTACGGCCCACTTAATAAATTTATGCGGCTTGCGATTAATCTTTCAACATTAGCTACTTAACTTCCAATAATTGGTCGAACGGATTCACGATACTTTGTTTTTTTTTTTTTTTAATTCCATTGTATAGATTTACAACTTTTGTACTTGTCTGTGTGATAGTGCCAGAATCAGCGCTGTAAGTAGCCTTTTATGCATCCAGTGTGAACATCTGTAACTACACCCCAAAACTTGGTCCAGGTCATTTCTGTGCCCCCCAGGGTCTACGCCCTGTGCCTGGGCACCGCCCTAGTTACGGCACTGGCCAGAATAATAAAAATGATAAATTTAAAATATTAATATTTATAATAAAATAATGTATGTTAGACAGTTCAAGATAATTCAAGATATACAAGTGATATTCAATTTAACTTACAAGTTAGTAATTCGTGTGCTTTGCTAGAAATATAATACTAATATATTTAAACATTTATTTACTTAAATGAATCGTTTTGTTTGAATGTTTTTTAATTTTAACATTTCATTCGGCCCGTGAAAAAGTTTTCTTTCCAATTCAGCCCAGAGGCAAAAACTGTTGGCCATGCCTGATCTTGCCTCTGAATAATACATCATACTTTTCCTTTAACAAGTCAGGCTGGTCATCTATTATCTGCTTTCAGGAGAAAAGTTTTGAATTGAAATAATATAACTTCAGAAGTACATATACAGTTAATCAAGGCCTCCTACCCCTAACATTTCCATATCCGATCTCATATTTCATCTATCTAATTCTGTTCTAGAGATTAAGAAAAAATGGATGGACGACATGGGAATTTATAAGTCTACAATTTTTTCAAATTGCAGCCCAATAAATTGATATTGAAACAGTTCATTCCTAGTGAATAATTAAATTTAAATATTTCCTCTTTTTCACTTTATAAAATTCCATTATATATAACAATAGTAATGAATAACATTAGTAGATGGCAATAAATTAATAATATGGAAGCATGTAATTATGTCAGCATTTAGTATAATTAAATCCGATAGAAAATATGATAAAAGAGAACAGGAATTCTGGATTGCAATTCACAGAATATCAGGTCAATAAATAGTTAAAGCAATTAAAAGATTTTAGCCTAAATTAACAATATGCTATAAAACAGCATTTAATTACCAAGTTGCATTTCATGATAAATTTTAAGATTGAAATGGATAACAGAATTTACACTTTCAAATAAAATTTGTATTAGTATCCTGAAATACAACAAAAGATTAATTTATATGTAAAAATCTTTCAATGCAAATGAGATAATGTACACCCTTTGTCAGAAAAGTTCCAGGACAGAGCTCGTAAAAAATAGAAAATTGCTATTACCAAGTAATGATCCTAATTCCTGTCAAAGTAGTCCCCTCAGCTATCTATACACAATTGCCAATGTTTCTGGAGGTCTTGGAAGCAAGCAGAGAAAGCTTCAAGTGTGATGCTTCTTAGCTCATTGTCACAGTCCATTGGATGTCTGTGATATTTTGACGAAACGTCCCTTTCAGTCAGTTGCTTTTTCAATCACAGAAACAAGAAGAAATCACATTTTTCTGATAAAGGGTTGCAACTGAAAGGGACATTTCATCAAGATATTGCAGACATCCAATGGACTGTGACAAATTAAAAAAGTCCAATGTAAAGAAACGCGACTCTTTTGAACCATGGATATACAGAAGAATATTGAAAATATCGTGGGCAGATAAAATTACCAATGTGGAAGTACTAAGACAAATTGGAAAAAATAAGGAAACAATATTGAACATTAAAAGATGAAAACTCCAGTACCTGAGCCACATCATAAGAGGAGACAAGTACAATCTGTTCAAGTGATAATTCAAGGAAAAATAAAAGGTAGAAGAATATCATGGCTGAGCAACTTGAAACAATGATATAAGTGTAGTTCCAGCTAACTTTTCAGAGCAACAGTGTCAAAAGAGAAGCTATGATAGCTATGATGATTGCCAGCCTTCAGAATGGAGATGGCATTTAAAGAATAAATTCTTCTTCAAATTACACTGCTTCAGACTCTAATTTTCAGCACCATTCTTCTACAGTTAATTAGCACGTAAAAAAACAAATTGGGGATGATGTCCAAGTCTGAGAAATTTTACCTCATCATTCCCCTTCTTGTCAACCCTGTTATAAAGGCGCTTAAAGGCTGTTATAACCCTGATATTTAGCGCATGCGCAATTTGTTATTTTCTAATTCATGACGGCATTTTTACTTTGGAATTAATTTGAATTTTAAATATTTGTATTGCTTGGGTTCTATTTTTCTGCATTCTTTTGTTTTTTGAGTTTGTTTTAACTGATGAAGACTGTTTAAAACAGTCAAAAATGTTATTATTAAATAATTTATTGCTGGAAATATTAAGGTTTTTGTTTTTAATAGTCAACCCTGTTTGTAACATACTAATAATATAGAGAGAACATGATGAACAGTACAAAGAACAATATACAAATACAAAATACAGCTTATCCATTAATTAAAAACCTCAAATTAGGAGAGGTAATTGTCTCTCTGGCCACTACCCACTGGCTTTAAAATTTATTAACTTTTAATCAGGGCTACAACTGGTGAATGCAGGTCATTTCACAAAATAACTTGGCTTGACAACAGCATAGGCAAAAATGTTTATATTAAATGATCCAGAAGCATGTGTTTTAATGTCCATTTAATGTACTTCCTTTGTACTTACATTTGCTAGCATATTTCAATTACAACTTTTACCGACGAAGGCTTATAAAACCATTAATATCAATATTTAAATTCTAGAATAGAAGCGGCTGCCATAACCCAACCAAATCAAAAAATCAATAAATAGATACTTGAAGAATATGCAAATCCATGCTCAGTCCAAAGCATGAAGTATTAACATAACTCAAAAACAAATATTTTTGATTTATTATTATTAAAACGAATGACAAATTGTGCAAATATAACTGAAACAATGACACACAAACTTCACAAACTTACCATCAAAAACCATAACTGACACATATTTTGTTATTTCTAATTAATATGTAATATATATAATGCATTTTGTCACATCTCTATGCTCATTATTCAGTAATTAACAATTTATTAAAATGAAATTAAAGTTTAATGATCACATTACGAGTTTCGGCACCTAACACATCAATTTCTAAATAGAAAAACAAACAAACAAATAAAAGACTAATCACAGAGTGATTAGCTATCAATTAATTAAATCTAAAAATACTTTTATACAAATCAATCACATAAACACAGTAAAACAACCCAATTAAATGATTTTTAACTTATAAATTGATAAAAACAATTAAAATAAGATTACGTACGAGACCAACCAGAGCTCATATGCAACTTGGGTAAAGTGGGTCTGTTTTGCCCTTTTTTTTTGAACAAACGAAATAAATAAATTGTTTCTATATTAATAAAAAGCAATCTTAAGGATTTTTTCTATTACGCCAAATAACTAATGGATTCCATCGAGACTTTTTCTCTTAGTAAAAATAAGATTAATTTATACAGGCGGACAGAGCCAGCTCGAGGGTACATCGCACCTCTATACCAATTTGATTTTCGGCACCCGATCATTTTTTCTAATTTCAAATTTACAAAAGAGGCTCGTTGCACGGAACATACCGTTTCCACCATTGCCTCCACACTCCGCTCCTCCTTAATACTATCACTTTTTTCTTATTGCTGACGCCCCAGGCCGGAATGTACCATTTCCAGCAACACTTCTACTCTCTGCGCCTCTTTAATACTATTACTTTTTCTTAACAATGCCAACACTCCAAAGCTGGCGTGTCCCTAGGCCGACGCCTCCCAACAATAGAAAGTCTCCAAATTTTCTCCAGGTTCAAGGAAAAACCCCAATTTCCCCTCCGCTCCACACCCCGAACGCCCGGTTAATTTGTAATTAATTAAAATACCTTTAATTCGACGACACCGACGCAAACACATAGAAAAGAAAGATAAGGCAGGTGTATGTAAAGCATTAAATTAAGGAATTTTATGTAGAATTAAATCCATTCTAATATAAATTATGTAAAATTAGCAAAGTGTGCAAATGGTGATGATGATGATGACTTTGTGAAATCTGAAAAAACACATCTTATAATAACAAACAGTAAGCAAAATAAAAAGAAAAAAATCGAACTTCGTCACAATTAAAACGATTTGTTTATGGCATTTACGAGATAAAAATGCAAACAGGAACATTTAAACTTTAGCAGCGATCGACTTTAAAGAGCGGAAGCGTAATTACGTTTAAGCTTCGATCATCGCGAAAATAAGCATTTACGGTTATAAAAAAACGCTACCGTAAACGTTTCGTACGGTTTATCTTCACGTATAACGGTTAATTAATTAATTATGGAAGCAACTTACTTCAAGAAACTTGCCTTAACTCGTCTCTTCCATCGTCTGCACGACACTTGCCAACTGGACCCGTAACAATACAAACTGCCATCTATCGTCCATTTTCGGTATTAGTAAAAAAAAAAAAAAAAACACAACCAAAAAAAAAATAAAGTTGAAGATGATCGATAGGGGGTGTTATTTGTTTATTTATTTTATATATACATGATTATTATTATATTTTATTTTAAAAAAGGCTTTTACGTGTTAATTTTTTTAAAAATTAAATTATTTAAATAATTTTGATTTTATTTTAAATTGATAATTGTGTATTAAAATAATAATAATAATAATAATACTGAAGTAATTATAAATAAAGCAAAATGGCGGCGTAGTTTTAATCTCGATATAAAATTAAAATTTTTTTGTTTTTGAGATAAATATCTACAAAATTGAGTTAATTATATCGCGTTTTATGAGAAATGAATTAGTTTATTATTAATTTTTTTTAATGTGATGATTTTGAAAAATTTTACGTGAAAATAATCGAAATCGGAGGCGATGTGGAGGGCAAAATTGAGCTAAAAATCGATTAAAAATCGATTTTAAATGGGTTTTAAAATTAATTAATTATTCAGGGTCGTGTTTACGACGTTAGGAAACGATTAAAAAAATGATTTTAAGTTGATAAATGAGAATAAGAATGATTTTTTTCGCGGAGTCCATTGACACATCGCCGCATTTTTTACGTTTTTTTTCCGTTATTTTCGCTTCGAAAAAACAGTTTTGTGTCGTTTAAATAAAGATATTTATCCTTCATAAAGTATTTGAGAATATAATTTTGAATTTAGTAAGCAGATAAGGTAAAGTGGTAAGGTCATAAGTTTCTATTTAAAATACAGGTTCTGTTCTCGGTGCATTTTTCTCGTTTCTCGCGCGAAATAAATAAAAAAAAAAAAAAAAAAAAAAAAAAAAAATTTTTTAAAGATAAATAATCACCCAATTGATAAACATGTCACACTTTATAAGAAAATACATTCCTGAAAATTCCTTAACCGATTAAGGAGCGTATTTATGAAATTGTCGCAGACTTCTCAATCTGTAGATCACGAACCCCTTTGCCTATTCTTTTGTAATGTTATGGATTCCGCTACACGAAAAGGTTGAAGAGTAATGTCGCGATTTTTACGTTTATGATAGTTTCCTCTGTTAAATTATTTATCTTTTCCTCATAGAAAAATTTTGTCTATAAGTAAGTGGGATTAAGAAGCCAATAAAAGGTATTAATGCCTAAAAAATGTCATAAAAATCGTTTTTCGTGAGTCTTGAAACCTATTTTTGTGGCATAGTTTATGATCGTGACTCATATGTCTTGTGTATAAATAGGCCTATTTTTTGAACAAGTAAGGATAAAATTCTGATATTGAATATTCACTATTTTCTTAATCTATAAAATAATATTTAAGACATAAAAAAATCTGTTTATAAGAGCCGAATTACCCATACAAATCGACCTCGAAGCCAAATTAAGCATTGATTATATTGGCAAATACTTTGTGATGATGATGTTGAATTAACTTACTTAGTTAAATTAAAACGAAGACGAAATCATTATAATCGTCATCGATTAGGGATTAATTACGAGTTTTTATTGTTTCTCCCTATTTCTTTTACATTAATTTGTCACGAGATCAAGGCCATGCACGCGGGAAGTTTCGGAGGTTCTGCCTGTCCAACGGGATGACCACGTGAGATTTTTCGAGTTTTCTCCACGTTTGTAATCTAATTATGAGCCAATATCCCTTAGAAGATCCCCCTTTGCAGATCGCCCACGTGTGGCAAAGCCCCTAGGTACAGCGGATTATGGGCCCCTCGAGAGCTTGTACGGGCCGGGATAGAGTGGGCACCTTTTGCAATTTGTTTTCGAATAAATGGAATAAGTAGAATGTCTCTTTATTATTTATTATTTTTTTACCATTAATTTATAAGGGAACTCCCATGGCCTCTTAAATTTTCTTCATATCCGAGGGAAAATCCCCAGCTCCCATTTTCTCGACGACCTTGTGTCCCTTTACATAATTTTATGTAATAAACTAATAACGTTTTATTGAAGTAATACGCCTAGAATTGTTTATAAATTGCGCCATAAATTGCAACTGTATATTCACGCGTAAACGTATGGGCATAAAAGGGCAATTGTCTGGGGCTCCATCAACAAGGTGCTCCAAATTAATCTTTTATAAGAAAATATTTTCCCTCACAAAATTCTCTCGAAGAAAAATTTCTGAAGTCATGGTCCGGTTCCCAAGACCCGTAAAACCCTAGTGAACCCTGGTAATTGGTTGCGGGTTCGCACCAATTACCAGGATGTTTCAGGGTTTCCTTCACCTGTGCAATATCTAAATAAGGGTCAGTTTCCCTTATACAATTATAATAAGCAGATAAAATTATATTTTATGATTAATGTATTCGATTAAAGTTTAATTTTAATACAAAATATCAGTAATTTCTAGTTCTGTAATCGGGTTGTTGTCCTTTTATCCATCGTTTGGATGATAAAAATGAAGATCTTTTACAGAATTTAAGCATATGGCAGACCTAAAAGATAAATTATAAGATATTTAAAGATTAAATTGACGTCTTATTCAAATACTTTTTTGTATACCAACCGTTTAAAATAGGACCCTTCTTACAACGTTTTAACAATTCCGTGTACAAGTGTACACTTGGAACATAACTGAATTTTGGACCATCTGTATTTTAGTAATAAATATAATAGTTTATTATACAACTATATATAACACCTTAATAATATATCACACTAATTTTTGAGGTAATAGAAAGCAATCAGTTTGTCTGTGCTTAAGGTGAATATCCAGAAAACGGCTTAATTTAGGGACTTGAAATTTTCAGGATAATTTTATAAACTTACCTTAAGCCCTTGTACCAAATTTTGTCGGTATGGGACTACGAAATCCAATATAAAATGCTAATTTACCGGTTGTTCTTTAGTAATCAATACGTATACGAACAAACCGCCTTAGAAGTACACCCAATTTATTGTATAACAGATGTATCTATACAATAAATATGATTTATTATATCGAGTTCAATTGGGCCCTACACTACTGTACGATTTTACGTGGCATGCTTTACAAATTTGTCAAGTCAAGGATAAGAACCAGATACGATTTATCACTTAGACAACTTACATCAATGATAAAGAATATAGTGTTATATAAACACGAATCAATAACTTTAAAAAGGATCAATTTATTTATTCATTAATACAGAATTCTTCTTATAGAGAGTTATGTGAAGATCTTAACCGGTGGTGGTTTGAAGCTTTTGCTAGGGCCTCGCGTTTTTTGGGTGTTAGATATTTACAAATACGTGCTCGTTGATTGTTAGTACTGAGAATCCTGTACCATTGAATATCCTGGACCTTGAATAATATCGAGTATCGTGTGATATTTGCTGTAGTTTATATTATATAAACATATACAAAAAGGTCCTTTAAATCCGTAGTTTGTCTAGGGCCTCATACTTTTAGACCGTCAGGCAAGTATATATAAATATTTGTATTTGGTCCAGCACTTCGAATTCAAAACTAGCCAAGATTCTAGATCGTGTACAATATCAAGTATCTTGTGATTCGGCTTTATATCACATACACAAAAAAAAGACCTCAGAAATTGTGGGTTTTGTCTAGGGCCTAAGATATAAAAATAGATCATCGATATTCAGTCGCGCTCCATTACTTTCGATTATTGGATCGAGACCAGAACTCAGTATTAGATAGGGCCTTCAAAATTAACTTGTTTAGGGCCTCACGCAGCCTAAAACCGGTACTTTAAATGTATATAGACGTGGTCAAATTAGTTCCGTATTTTTCTTTTATGTTTAGAATCAACACTACGAAAGAATAAGTGTGAAGTGTAAACATAAGGACCTTGAAGGTGAAAAGATGTATACGACTGTATTAATTGTACAGAAAACCTTTGTAATTATTTCTAAAAGCTGTTTACGAAAGAGAAAATTTGTATGTATTGAACAGTTTACCCTTTTTTTTTTTTTTTTAATCAATTTAAATTTCATAATTTATACGACAGCGCTGTATAAACAACACACGTACAGTACATCACAGTTACATGCAACGCTTTATTTTTTAAATAATCGATATAAACTGCTTTCTTATTGTTTTTTAGTTATGGAAGTCTAAATTGTATTCTTTTCTATCTTCTTACATATTAAATTTTGTAAATGTGCAGTCTGCGTGTGAGAGTTCCTTTGCCATTTTGAAACAAAATGGCGGTCGTTTCGTAGGTGACATGGCTTTGTATCGCATGCAAACACGACGAAAATAACGCATGGAATTTAAATTACCTCTATATAAGAAAATAATGTATTACAAAAACGTAGGCTTCGTTATAACTTTACTTAAACGTACTTGTGCTTATGGTATATATGTATGGCTTGTGCTTGGGGTATATATGTATATTCATAATAGGGAAATAATTCATAATCCTAAAAAACTTCGGGAATTCTTCAGGAGGCGGTCCTTCTGGTATGTTGTGTCCCGTCCCTTACCACCATTGTGGATCTGGCCGAACCCATACTAGATTTGCTATAAAAAGGGACCCTCTTAATGCCCACGGGGTAAACAAAAATAGCATGTAATGAGAGATTTTTTTCTTTTTAAATGCATTTAGTAAGTAGTTTAATTTTCTCATAAACATAATATATTTTTTCCAGAAAGATACATTATTTTCTTCTACGTTCAAAACAAAACAGTCACGTTTTAAAAGATTAATGCCACGTCACGATACGAATATTACCATAAAAGATTACATGATGAAAGCTTTAAAAAATAATGAAAATATTTCACTTTTTGAATTTATAAACGGAAAAAAACATGGGATTGATTAACATTTTAGACAATTTTATGCACTAAAGAAGACAATTAATCTTAAAATACAGTACAGTACATTACTAAATCAAACGATAGCCTACTTTGTAGCACTTAAGTGCAATAATATGACAATCCTCTAAATAATTTTGTTTGTTTTTATACAAAATTAGGTCAAGAATACAAAATATTCTAAAATTTAATTGGTTGGAGCGCTCATAAATCCTTCAAATATCGATTAGAGAACAAAAATCGATCCTTCGGTACTAACAGAACCGGCTCTATATTTTCAGTGGCACGATAAAAAATATCAATATGAGATCTTTTCGAGGCATCGAGGCCCTAAATTAACTCCCAAGAGGGGTTTAGGAGGCTATAACGAGCGTGGAAACCTTTTAAATCTCTTTACAATGCTGGCCTTTAGCGAGTCGCGCTTAAAGTACTAGACTTTACAGTAATACGATTATTATTTCGAATTTTTGTGTATAAAATAATTAAAATATAACGTAATTTTTATTAAATTGTAAAATTAATTAATTAATTTTAAAAAATATATAAAATTATTTCTTTACCAATTAGAAAATAATTTAATTTAATTTAATGACCGTGCTCTATATTGTCAGTCAGCCGTCTGAAGGATCCGGACTCGATTCATTCTTGTAACTTGGCACTTATTAATCTATTTAAAAATTAAATGTAAAAGCTGGAAATAAAATATTAATTAATTAATATACATTGTCATAATTATAAATAAATTCAATTACTTTAGGTGTAATGTTACCTACTTCACGGAAAAAATATATAATTTCAATGGATATATATATTTTTTTAGGGAAATTTTATGACTCCCCATCCTGTGGAAAGTAAAAGTGTGCCTTTTAATCTAGTCGTCTGTGGATTTGGCTAGGTCTACTTACAATGAAACGGCCGGGTGGTGAGAAAGAAGGCCCGAAAAATTCCTAGAAATTTTCCACCCACACAGATTTGATTCTGGATTCCTTAGAGCAGTAGGCTGAAGCCTTACACTTCTCGGTTATCCGACCAGTAATTGTGATGGTTGTGCGTGTCACGAGCCGGATTGAAAGGGCCCCTCTCAATCTGACTTGTGACACACAGAAGTGTTAACTTGTTTTATTGATTTTATGTGTATATTATGTTTATTGAAATAAAACGTGTTTAATGTCTAAGCTATAACACAAGCCCCATCCCTTCCAGTAAATAAACAAACCCTTCAGTGACCCTGGACCCAACTTATTCTCTGTGTTTAGATACTCAATATATTAACAAACGGGCATTAAAGAATAAAATTACAGTAGAATTTCTCAGCCAAACACTCATAAAAACTGAAATTCACCCATTTAACAGTCATCTTTTTTAAAAACAGGTTTTCTTCTTTTTTAATTAGGATTAAATTCTAAGAACGTGAATAACCGAAAACTGGATTCGACTTACAAAACAGTAAATAATATACTTAGAATTCTCAATTATAGTAATTAATATTGATTTTAAAGATATAGACAATTTATTCTCGGTTCTAAACCTGATTTTTTACGATTTACTATCATAAAACTCTATATCAAACGATGCGTGTGTTTTAAACAGAAGCCAAGTTGAATGGAAGTTTGACCCATATATTTTTTTGTAATTTATTTACAATTCTGCATAAACAACTCGTAAATATAAAATGTGATTTAAAATAAAATATTTCTAATATTGAAACGTAATTCTAATTTTCATTTATCCAGAATTATAATTAAAATTGGGTCCTCTGACAGTCGCAAGCGTGGAGAGGCCCTACCTCTATTCATACATTTCTGTCTTTCGGAGAGGAATAGAGGCTCCACACAAAAGCCATAAATATACTGTATATGAATGAAATCAATGAAGCAAAGCAAACAGATTTTTATAACTGATCGTAAGAAATTTTCGTTTATACTATTTTTATATCATATTATATATATTATATATATATATATATATATATATATATATATATATATATATAAAAGATTAAATTTGGGGGATTCCAGACTTTAGTCTGGGATTCTAGTTCATCCTAGAATAAGGTCTGGAATCCTAGTTGTTTCTGTTTGTTTTTATAGTTTTATGAAAGGATAGCTAGTAGGGTCGTTTCCAAACACAAAAATTCCCCAAATTTAGCCTTTTATAAATATATATAAAAATTATGGTCTTATGTTCTAGCAAAGAGCTAGAACCCAAGATCATATTTTAGCACAAACTAGGATCCCAGACTTATCCTACTAACAGCTAGAATTCCAGACTAGTAACTGCTAGAATCTCAAATTTGTTTTAGTAACAGAATTACAGACATGTTCTAGCAAAGAGCTAGAATTCCAAATCATATTCTAGTACAACATGAATCATAGATCTTGTTCCGGTATGAGTTAAAGATTAGACCTTGCACAATATCAAGTATCATGTAATAATTGATATTGCGTAACATAGCTTTACGTTATACAAACTAACACAAAAGGGGTCTCGCCTAACTTAACGATCAGAAAAATGTTGACAGCATATGTTAAACGACAATATATCGAGGATACGTGTAACTTAAATTTAATGTTATTTGAATAAAAATCTGTCGATCGTTATAAAATAACATATTTAAATTATATATCGATAATACACCGACATTCCTATAGTCTGTTGGCTAATTTTCGTGTATAGTAAGTACATTGACGGGAATCGATCCCGGACGTATCAGTAAGAAACGTGATACGCGCTTTCAGTAATATGAGCAAGTGAAGGAAACTTAGGAGCAATAAATAAATTAAAACTAAAAATAGATGGCTTTTTCCTTGTTACTTTCTTATTATACCGATTACTTTGTGCTACGAAATAATTGTAAGTAGTTATGAAATGAAATAATTTTCCAATTTCTTAAAACATGGATGAAATTATTGGAAAATTTACGATTTTTTCCCCGTGTTTTAACTGTAATAAAATTTTAAAATAACGTTTTAAGTTTAAAAATAACTGTGTATTAATTAAGTTATACATACGTCTGTGTATTTGTTTTTACCCACCTGTGATTAAACAGATAAAAGCACCTAATACTGATGTCTTGGGTTCGCGCTTCGACGATAAGCTGCTACTTAGAGTTTTCCAGGTTTTCTTCGCCTTTGACCTTGAATAGGAGCCAGTTTTGGCCCATATTTAGGTGTTACAAACGTGAGAAAAACCAGTAAGCTCCACGTTGGCGAGACGCAAACCCACGATCAGTTTTCTATGATTTTGTCCACTCGGCCACTGGTGGGCCCCCAAATCCTGTATAGTGAAATAGTACAAACTCTTAACTATTTTGACCTGAACTTTATCTTATGTTTCGTTTTCCCGAACTTGACCCATTTCAACGGTTAATATTAACTTTTACTATCGTGTGAATATGCCATATTGAATTTATTGAACTCTCTTGTTTGGATTCTTTGCGTACGTTCATGTACTGTACACAAGTTTTCTCTTACGATTTTCGATAGCATGATAACAACACTTGTAATGATAGAAAAGATGCCTTCATCAGAATGCCAAAAAAGCGATTTGACCAGCTCTCTGGAGAGTGTCTCAAAATTTAGTATTGTATGCAAGAAGCGGGATATAAACGATGAAAATTCTATTATTATTTGTTTTATTGATTTGATTCTTATAATTTTATTAGTTTCGGAGAAATGTGGGCCATATTTGCCTCGTCTCCCCTCTTCACACTTTAATCGCTATTTTAATTTCTAGAAAAGATCTTTGACAATCTGAAATTCTCTAAGATCTGTGCTCTGGAAATATATTACTTTACATTTCATGTAATTCACTTCGTTATAATGAATATTCAATAGAAATTTTCAAATATTTCGGATAGAATAATACAATCTTTCATTTTCATAAGAAGGAAATCGAATTCGGACTCTCATTGATCCGATTGACGTAATAAGACAAAGTAACACATGGACGATCTTCCAAGAAGTAGATGCCTCCTGGGAGGAGTTTCAACGTAAAAATTGGTCCCTATTTAAGTGTTAGACCCGTGAAGAAAACTCGGAACATATCCTGTAGTTCAGGCGCAAACCCATGCCCAGTTTTCAGAGATGTTATCCACTTGGCCATCGGTGGATATCCACTTGGCCTTTCTCGCACTACTGTTCGATTCATTCCTAAACGACAGCTACCAGATTGCATAAATCATATCAAAAATTTGCAAAATTTCAACTTATTTTCAAATATTTCAAAATATTTTAAAAACTTGCATCTAAATTTATAATATTGTCAAGTTTTTATTTAAAAATCTGTTTCAAAATATCAAAATTCGATGAGTAATGGCGAGTGTTATTTAATTTTTGATTTGATTCAGCTGTTTTCATTTCAACGTCCAATTATATACCCAACTGTAAAATTTGATTAATAATTTCATAAAACCTCGAGTGACTTCGGACAATTGTGTTTCTGAATATTATTTCCATTAATTTCTATTTCTTTGCAAAATGCAAAGATAATAATTTGCAGATATTTCGAATTCAAACTTACATCAGCTTAAAACAGTTACAAAACTAAATATGGTGGTGGCCCACAAGTGGCCGAGTGGATAAAACCACCGAACACCGAAGTTGGTCATGAATTTTGAAGAAATCTTGAGGATTTCTTCGTGTCTAACGCCTAAATATGGCAAGTTTCCCCATAAAAAGTCTTCCGAGGAGGAACCTCCCCTTGATAGATCTCCCATGTTTTACGTTGCCTTGTATTACGAATCCTCTCACTCATCATTATCGTATTTGATCTTCTACAAAGTTTAAGATCTCAGATAATAATAGATTTTGTGTAATGGGGTTGAATAATCCAAAGTATCCAATGGCCTTAAAAGTGCGAAGCCCTACAGAAAAGCGTTGGTTTTCCTATGTTTAAAATTGCTACCAGGTCAAAAATTTAAAAATACTAGCAGATAATTCTCAAAAAATAAGTATTTTCATAATCACGACAAGTTTAGACATGCAAAAATTAGTGTTGTGATTAAAAGTATATGCGAATTTATTTCAAATTTTATTACCTAACTGGTATATTATCATTAATAGTTTATCATTAAATTACCATTAACAATATGCAATTTATGAAAAATATAAAAAAAACTCATGAATCCAGTTTCCTTCAACGCTTCCCATCCTGCACACACTAAGACCGTTTTGTATGCCCATCACAGTGTTTTGTTCATGCCCACAATGAGGGCAATCCTACAATGAAGGGCGGGGATTTAACTCATCTAGATCAATGATAATTTATGAGGTTGTAGTTCGGACTCGAACCTGGTATCCCATAGTAGTAGTCTGGACATTTAGCTTCCGCCTTGTGTATTGATCTACCAATCAGAAAGACATTCAGAGACCTGGTGTCTAATTACGCGAGTAGCAACTCGAACGTGTTGAAGACGTCACTTGATACGAATTCATATCATGTGACAACTTCAGTACATTCGTATTGCTACTCCCATAACTCGACACTACACTTTCGTAATGTTGCAATAGATTGAATGACATGCTTGCTTCAATATTATGTTGTGGTATGATTCAACATTCAATAGAATTTTGTTTCAAAGGTGTATGCTTCAGTAGAAAATAGCCACTGTAAAACACATCTGATTCATTCTTCGATTCTCCAAGTGGTTTGGTTTATTTGTATACGACAACGCGACACGTGGGCGATCTTCCGAAGTGGGATGCCTCCCAGGAGGTCTTTTATAGAAACTTAGATCTGTTTAGGTGTTACAAACGTGAAGAAAATCCGGAAACTCCACGTGGCCAGCCCGTTGGCGAGGCACGAACCCACGACTAACTATTAGTGTTTGGAGATTTTATTCATTCGGCCATTGGTGGGCTTAAAAGGAATTGAATGATTGAATAAGGCAATACAACGCATGGAGATACCTCCTGGAAGTAGTCTGTGGAAAATTGGCCTCTATATAAATGCAAAGTGGCTATTGATTGGGCCTATTAAAATTTAAGAATTTATTACCATTACATTGTTTATCCATTACCTATATGTTTAGTTCTCATTTTGGCATATAAAAATACAGAAATCTCGGCATCGGATGGATCAATATGACGGATTTCAGCGAATCAAAAGCAGAATATTTTTATTTTAAATTGCACTTAGGAAAATAACTACTATACGTTACGAAATTGATTTTATCATCACAATGCTTACATGTACAGAATTGACTTTTAAATTTCCGTACTGTCACACGATATCCAATTGTTATTTTTATTACTTATAAATACATAAAATCGGCATTTAATGTACAATTTGCAAATGAAAAATACGCAAATTACATTGTGTAATCGAACGAACAGTAAAGAGTAATTTTTTCGTATAAACAGACCTAGAATTGAAAATAATAATTCATTTACAGTAAGAGCTATGATTGGCTCAGAGAATACACCAAAAAACAATGAGTACTAGTATGTTTATACAATGGTCTTGAAGAATAATGCTTTACTCAGAAGGAAAACGGATTGATGGAAGAAGACAATGCAACACATGAGCATTAGAAATTGGTCTCTGTTTGTTAGATATGTGAGAAAACTCCAGATGGCCAGTCCTTTGACGAGGTGCGAATCAATGTTCAGTACTTTTATCCACTCGGCCATTGGTGTACAGCAGGAACACAAAATTGAAAGATTGCAAGTAAGCATTTCACTGAATAGAAATGGGAATATTCCTTAATTTGATTAATATTGTTCGGAATAATTGAGTGACAGTGAAAATAGTCACCTTCTATGGAGAATCGAATCCGGACTCTCTTGTAAAAGCTCATTATGTTTAGACACGCCATCCGGATGATGAACATGTATTGCCATAGTTTGTCATACCTCTTGAAATCACTATTGATTTCAGTGATATAAGTCAGGTAAGCAGTAAAAACCGTAGTGCCCGCCAATGGTCGAGTGGTTTTGCCACCAACCACCGAACACTGGTCGTGGGTTCGCGCCTCCCCAATGGGCTGGCCGTGTGAAGTTTTTCGGGTTTTCTTCACGTTAGTAACACTTTAGTAGGGCCAATTTTCCATAGAAAATCCTCCCGGGAGGCATCCTCCTCGGCAGATCACCCATGTTTAGCGTTGCCATAAACAAATAAACCATTAGAAACTAATTAATTATGAAAAGTTTAAGCAATGATATTTGTATTCGCATAATACAATGGAATGGACAGCCCAAAAAGCAGATGGACTGATAGCCGAGGAGGTTAAAGTGCCAACCAAAAATCCTAGAGTAGCCTATAGGGGATCGAATCCCGTTTCCCACTACTCGGTCGTCTCCCATTGTAGATCTGGACGAACCCGTGATGGGCATGGAAAAGAGGCCTTTTAGTTAAAAACAACGAGAAAATATCGATGTTTTTGATCCGGACTCGAACCCGGGCGCTTTTTTTTCCACTAAAATTAATTTATGTTTTAATTTAGATTGAATTTTTTCATAGAAGCAAGCGTATTCGGTATGCAAAGTAAATCAGCACAAAAGGACTCAAAATAAAAACTTGATATAAAAAACTCAATATTTTATGATAAAAAAATCATTAAAATTTTATAATTTTTATTAATTCATTAAAAAAATTTTAATTTTCAATTTCATTCATAAATTTTACTTCAATAGATACGTCACGAAGGTTCCTACATGTAAATAAATTGACAGACAATAAAAACAATAACACGAATTGCAAAAAATAAACGTCATCATCTACGAAATTTAAAAGTTTAAACGATCTTAACGACTATTGGACTAAAGAAATAGAAGCAGCCAATCACCGTTAAAATATCTACATTCAAAACTGTTTGTTAAAATCATTGAAACGATATTTCTTCTTTATTTGATAAAGGACTACCTATATTCGTTTTTCATTTACTTAATTTTATAAATTATTTTTTATAATTATAATATCGTTAACGATCCATTCAATGACGGAGACGATTAAGACACCAACCTAAAGCCGGGGGTCCCAGGATCAATTCGTGCGTCACTCCCAACATGTTTTATGGGTAGTCTGTCTTTGATATCGATACGTAGGGCCTCGTTCCTCATTGACCGATCATCCCAATTGAGGGCCAGGCAAACCCACGATGGTTATGATTGAAAAAGACCCTCTTTGATGCTCACAGGAGCGAAATACACAAAAAAGAAAGTTATTCATTTACTTTTTTCTGTATTTTACTTATTTTTTGGAGGTTTTATCGTGATTTTATATATCTTAGAGCCCTTTCTTCCTTAACAATTAGAGCATGTCTTAAGAATTTAAGATGAAATACGTACAGTGAACAGACAAACGAACAAACAAGCATACAAATAAATTATATATATAAAGAAATAGTGATATTTTCTTCTATTAGAGCATGGTGAATAAGTTAAATGGGAAATACAGATTAGAAATTTAAATTTATATACATTGTACACAAATCATGAATGATTTACTTATACAGTAAAACCTGTGTAAACCGGAATAGCAGGGAATCGAATGTGTTTTCTGGTTTGGAAAGTTTCCGTTATGAACAAGGTTTTTTTTTTAACGTAAAACAAGTCTCTCCGTTTCGGAGAATTTTTCCCGTTTTAGGCAGGTTTCCGTTTTGGACAGGTTTCTTGTATTTTGCAAATCTTACGTCCGTTTTAAACCGTATATTTTTTTCCTATTTATGTGTTACTGACGTGAAGAAAACCCTGAAGGTCCGAACCCACGACCAATGTTCAATACAGGGGCTTTTGCTTCATTCGAGAGGGGGGGAATTATATAGAAATATTTATACGGTATTATATCATATAATAAATAAAACAAAACAATTTTTACAGTAAAAAAGCATTAAAAATTTGTATATATTAAAATTTACAATGGGCATAACTCATATATATGATGTGCAAAACACAGTAAAACCTGTCTAAAACGGAAAAAATTATTCGGTGCCGTGCAATTAATGTTTACACAGGTCTATTAAGTAATTCTGTGTACTGACAGTAAACTATTTGAATAATAATTTCTATAGGAAGCGTGTTATAACGAGTAGAAATTAAGTAATTATAATATTTCGGACAAACAAAAGGGTAGAAAATCGATAACGTCAAACACACCGGAAGTGTCTTGTAGTAAAATAAATATTAGTATATTCTCAGCAGCATATCACAGGGGAGGGCTCAAATTAGAACGTGCAAACTGCAAACTTCAATTTACCCCTGTACTATTGCGGATATAGGGCCCGACAAGATCTTGAATGGAGCTCGGGATGGAGCGGGCCCCTTTTGTGTGCTCCATTTTTGTTTATATTTGTATAAGGCAACGAAGAATTTTGCCACCCGGGAGGAAAGTGGGCCCTATTTGGGTGTTACTAAAGTGAAGAAAACCCGGAAAACTGTACGTGGAAGGCCCCATGGCCAGGCGCGAACCCAGTACCAACTTAACTTTTTAAATAAGTTTCCTGGTTACGCTACTGATTATTTAAATTTTAACGTAAAAGCAGCTTTTTGTAATTCATTTAGGCCTAATACCAGGTCCTCTCGTTAAGTGGACATAAAATCATCTGACCAAGGCCTCAAGAACGTTCGTTATAAATTCATTTTAATGCATTTGTTGTGTCAAGGAGTTGCAGTAATTTTAACTCTGTTTTGTAATATACTAGGGCATAGAAGTAGTAGTGAATTGGGCCTCTTTGACGTGTAAGAGGCTCGTGTTATAAATTAATAGTACAAATGGCATAAAAGTAGGATCTGTATAATGTATATAACCGAAGACATCTCTTCACATATACGTGATAAACGCAATTGATCTGTACCAAGGCCCGAAATTTAAAAAGAGGCCTCAGAACGTTCGTTATAAATTCATTCTAACGCATTTTTCATGTATTAAGGACGTTAATTTTGACTATTTTGTAATATATTGGTCATGTAAACAGTAGTAAATGGGGCCTCTTTTAACGTGTTTAATTAATAGTGCAAAAGGCATAGAATTTTAAATAAATTTATAGAAAAATAGGGTCGATATAATGGATATAAGCGGGAGCATCTCTTCACATGCACGCAACAGACAATTGATCTGTAAGGCCATAATAACTATTATTACGTCAGAAATGCAGATATCGATATCGATCTGTCTGATGAAGGGCCTCTTAATGGTTTATTTAACTAAAAAATAATGCGAATTAATGATTTATTCTTAAAGATCTAACGCTATCCGATAATAAATAGAGTAAAAAAAAATAGAAGAGTATTGGGTAATTTTGGCACTGTAATCACTTATCACTTATTTATCAAGTATCACGTGAGGTAACGAGAAGTAGGTCATTTTTTATCCCCCTTCCCCTTTTATTGACTTTGCTTCGTTTATTTTGATGTAAAACATTATTTTTTATCCGTCCCGAACTAAAATAATCATAAAATAAATACAGTGCGAGCATAGTTTTTATATAAATGCACAGCGAATTAAGGCCTGTCAGAGCTAAACTTACGTCAGTTTATTTTTAAAAAATCGCAAAAAATTTGGCTCAAAAATCTATAGGGCCTCAAGAAATGTGGGCCCCTTGTGTTCTCGCAGAAGTAACTTCAGACTATAATGTGTATGATTTAATGTGAAGTCGGTATTCGTTAGAAACTGTTTAATATATTAAAAACCTTCGATAAAACGATTTTATAACCCTTATAGTTGATATATTCCTTCACTAAATCAACTGTAAAGGTTATAAAATCGTTATATCGAGGATTTTTAGTATACTAAACAGTTTCTATCAAAGACAGAGAATAGACATACGTATCGACTTCACATTACATTATACGCATTATAGTCTGAGGTTACTCTTCAAAAAACAAATAGCCGTAAACTCGGAGGGGCCTTCGCAAGGGGGCAACAATTCCATATAGCTCAGGCCCTAATTTATCTCTGACAGGCCCTATTTCTCTGCGAATTTATATAAAACTATGCCTCTAATGCCTCTAATAAATACACACATTCTGGTGTATTTATTTTAGTTCAGGCTGCATAAAAGATAACATTTTAATATATTTTGAGGTAATATTTAATATTACCTCAAAGTCGGTATGTTTGTCTATTCTCTATCTCTGTTAGAAACTTTAATATATTAAAAACCCTCAATATAATTATTTTATAATCCTTACAGTCAGGGCCGGCCATCGGGGGGTGCGGCGGATGCTACGCACCGGGGCCCCGCGATTGAGGGGGCCCCAACATTATCAAGAATGCAGTAATTTTAGTAATTTTTCTGAAGTAATTAATGTATTAGCAAGAACAAAATCACGCTTTAAATAAACATGCATTAATATATGTTCGTGTTTGTAAATTTTTTTATTTTAGAAAAACATTTGGGCCCAAATAGTTTCTTGCACCCGGGCCCCTTTATCGAGAAGGCCGGCCCTGCTTACAGTTGATTTAGTGTAGGAGTAAATCAAATGTAAGGATTATGAAATAGTTATAATGAGGGTTTTTAGTATATCAATAGTTTGTGTCAGTCGGTGTTTGTATCGAATAGACACATACATCGACACTTTGAAATGATTTTTCACAATCTTTTGAAACTCCTTTTTGTATTAATAATTATATTAGTCAGTACTCAGCTTTATAATTTAATTATTATGTTTGAAGAAGGGGAAGATGATGATGCTGTGTTTGTATTAAGAGCAAAATACAATTAATTCGAGCTCTGTTCTTATTTTAAAGCCGGTTTAACAAGGATATAATTTACTAATTCCAATAATTCATAAAATTATTATTATAGCAAACGAATCAAGTTTGTGCGTGTGTATGTGTGTCTGTCCTTGTATGAAATTAAATCAAATTAAATTCAAGGTTAAAAATATAATAATAATAATAATAATAATATATTTTTATATATTTTCCTTTTATGTAAAGTTATACAACCGCTTTGATCAATTAAGACAGAATTATCAGAATTTATGCGGTATTTTTTAAATGGAAGAAAGGAAATTATCGGAAAATCTGAAGGTATCCGAATTTAAAATGGAGTGAATGAAATGTCTTTAGCTCTTGGTTATATTAAAATATCAAGCACGATGCTGAAGTATCAGTCTCTTTGTAAAGAGGTGTTCTAGGAGAAAAGGATTCTAAGAGGAGAGGATGTTAAGAGATGATAATTCTGAAAGAAAAAAGGGAATTCTAAGAAGGGAAGAGGATTCTAAGAGATGACGATTCTGAGAGGGGAATGGGAGTCCAAGAAGAGAAAAGGATTCTAAAAGAATATGATTCTGAGAGGATAAGAGGATTCTAAGATGGAAAAAGGAATCTAGGAAAAGAGGAAGATTCTAAAAGATTCTGAAAAAAAAGATTCTAAGAGGGAAGAGGCGTCTAAAAAGAGAGGATTCTAAAAGATTATGATTCTTAGAAGGAAAGAAAATTCCAATTGATGAGGATTCTAAGAGGGAAAGGGGATTCTAAGATGAATCTGAGTAAACAAAACAAAAACAAAAATCTCAGAGTTTATTCTGTTATGGAAAACTCTCATACAGGACTTACTCGTACTTATTTCAAAATATCAAAGAATTGTTTAATTATTAATAACTGGAGTCTTGATATTTTAGGATAAGTGCGATGTTCTCGATGGGTTTAGAAAAAATATTAAGTGATAAAATTTGGCGATTCTTAGCTAATTAAGTAGTTTGTTCGCGTGTCTGTTCGGACGTTTTAAAGAGATATCTCGTGAAATGTTCGTGATGAAAGCGTAAAATTTTCAAAATTTTCGTACCAACTTAAAATACATTCTCGATAAAAATTTGGTGATGATTGAAACCTGTCTGTTTGTCTACAAATTAAACGTGTTAATACAGACAGATATTTAATCATTTAATCACTCTTCTACATATTCTTCCACATGTATAGTATTCTTGTTATATCTGGA
This sequence comes from Centruroides vittatus, assembly GCF_030686945.1. NCBI lineage: Eukaryota > Metazoa > Arthropoda > Arachnida > Scorpiones > Buthidae > Centruroides > Centruroides vittatus. The sequence continues at coordinate 595,892 of NW_027121735.1, forward strand.
TGTCTAAACGTTTGATAGGCAATCAGATAGACAGACATACAGACAAACGGGATACAAGACTTTACGCATTCTAATTTATCAGAATATAATTAATATAATATAAAAATATCATTGTAATTCTATAATATTAAGTAGTTAAGCGGATAAACCCCCCGTCTCGAGATAAAAACGATTAATTTGCATAATTTGACAGTTTAAAAGTCTATTTAACCTAAATCGATCGAAAAAATAGGTCAGACACCAGACAGTCAAAGCGATAGCGACAGATGACTCGTTTTTCAATACTTTTGTGAAATATCTCATTTAAATTTGTGTGTACAGACAGACAAACTGACACGATTTCGTATTAAATTTTTAAAATTTATAATTATATTTTCATAATATAAATGCAAATTAAAATTCTTCGTGTTTTAATTTCATTAAAACGAACAAACAGACAGAACGCTTTAAAAAAATCTCGTGTTTGTCTGTTCGTTTTTACAGAATTAAAACGCAAAGAATTTTCATTTTGTTTATTATAATTTTAATTCCATTACAGCTGATAGACAGACAGACAGACAGACGGAGAAGTTTTAACATGTACTGTACAATTATATTAAATTCGGCAATTGTAAATGGCACATTTATAATTAATTACAGGTCAATAACACATAAAAAATCTTTACGCTCGTCTGTCTGCATATTCGCTTGAATAGAATTAAGATATTAAATTTTTCTCTTTGTGTTCGTCTAAAATTACAGATTTTTCGCGAAATTTCATCAAAAATTTCACGAAAAATTATGGAAAATGTCGAAGACTCGTTGTAGAATTTAATAATTTTATTTAAACGGCGTATATATTTTTAAAAACAGTTTTTAATAAGTAAAAAAATATACTTCCACGTCTGTCAGTCACGCTCTACTTATCTTTAAAAAGAAAAATGAAATTGCTGTATCATAAAACTTTATGTATTACGTGTATATACGTGAATATAACGTAATAAAATTATTTTAAAATATTTTTCCTTCGTAATATTATAAAATTTTGGCGGTTTTAATGGTCCTTACGCAAAGTGACGTCCTTACGAGCGATGCGTTATTTATTATAACAAAAAGCACTGTTTTATTTTTTTTTCAGCTGAAAAAAAGCCGAGAAAATAAAGCTAAAAGCTGTGTTTTTCAGCTATTCTTTTGTTTTTAATTTTTCGCTTAGTAACGCCGCGATTCGTAGCTTCGCCTCGTTCACGCTTCGCATAAGTTACTATTTATAAATAGTATTTTATTCGATAAGTGATGTAGAAAAATATTCGAAATGAGACTATTGTACAAAAACATATTAATATTAAGCATAAAAAATCGAAATTTTGCAAATTATCGAAAATTTACCAGCGCCATTTTGAAAAACGGCCGCCATTTTAAAAAAAATGGCAGCCGTTTGTCAAAATGGCGGACCCCAGTCCCTGTTTCACCCCATTTTGGACCTGATGGAATCTATAATGGGCATGGAAGAAAAGCCTTCTTAGTGCACACACACAAAAAAATGCTGTAAAGAAAAACCTGCACTTTCGGCACTGAGGACACTAGAGGGTCTTTTTACCAAGTTAACCATGGATTAGTCCAGACCCACAACGGGGGGTGAGGGATGAGAGCCGATATATAAGGGAAAGATGATTCCCAGTAAAATTTCTGGGATATTTTTTGACCCGCTCGAACTTTTTTCCGGGTCCCCAGAGCAGTAAGCTGACACCTTAACTGCTTGGCCATCCGATCGAAACAGTATTAAAAACAGGAAACAGTATTCAAAAATATGTACTGTATTACGTTTTGTATGGTTTACTGAGTAAGGCAATGCGACACGTGAGCGACCTGCCAAGGACGGATGTCCCTCTGAAAAACTTTCTATGAAAGTTTGACTCTTTTTTTAAACTCTTTCCACTCAGTAGCACTAAGAGGGCCTCTTTTAGCAAACCTATTATGGGTTCGGCATGACCCACAATGGGACAGCCAGATGGTGAGGAAAGGGGCCTGACATATCTGATGCTTTCTCGAACCGTTCGGATTCGATCCCGGGTCCCCAGAGCAGTAGGCTGCAACCTTAACCTCTCGGCTATCCTGCTATCTAAAGCTGGATCCTATTTGGATGTTAGACACGTGAAGAAAACCCAGAAAAGTCCATATGGCCTTCAAAACTCCCTTCGTCGGGAGTGAACCCGCGACTAAATACCAGTGTTCGGTAATTTTACCCACTGGGCTGTTGGTGGGCTGTGATAAGTATGACTTGGCTTTTAAATGTTCATAAGTGAGAGTACGTTGAGTCCCCATTCAAGCCTAATCAAATTTATAATGAACATGGCTAGAAGATCCTGTTAATGCTTACAAATCTAAAAGAATTTTAAAAAATGAAAAGTTATACCCAAATCCATTTATGCGTATTCAAACTTTTTACATACAATTACTTGTCATGAATTATATTTCATATCCTTTCAGCTGTTTCCACCGTGTGCGTACTAAAAAGGTCTTTTTTCTGAGCCCGTAGTGGTGTAGGCAAAGGAAGCCCACAAAAGGAGTGGCCAGGTTACTAGGGACGGAGCCCAAAATACCGTTAGTATTCGAGATTCCTTACCATGACTCAATCCCGAGATATCCTAAATAGAATGCTAACGTCTTTATGGTCTTGGCAATGGGCCGTTGTATACAGGGTGTACCAAAAGTTCCTTCACTCAGTCTTTCAAATTGTTTTATTAATGAAACATGATATGAGCACAAAATGTAAATGAAGAAAACATGCGCACTGAAAAAGTTTTGGCTTGATATACGCTACGATTGCTGAAATGTGTTTCGAGTCATCCAAATTGCGGAAATTATTTACATAAATTCTATTCTTTAGATATCCCATGGTAAATTTAAGTCCGGAGATTGAGGTGACCACAAGTTCTTTAGAAATAATGCTGTGATAAAAAAAAAAAAACAATCCAGGTTTTATGAAATCCTCGTACTCCTGTACGTCATTGGCTTACTTGGTCACTCTTTCAACACGTCAGGAAATAATTTCAAAAACTCGAGTAAGGGCACTTTTGACACATCGTTTATACAACTAAGTCTTTTACTTGAAAACAACAAAATGGCTGGACGGATGGTGGAAACGGAAATCAGTCTCCGCTCTGGGAAATCCGTAATCGAATCCGTAGATTAAAAAAAACACCAGTGATTTTTCGGGTGAAGGCCCGCCTTGGATATAAAGGCCCCAGTATCTCACCATCCGGCCTTCCACTTGTGGGCCTGGCAGAACCCATCGTGCTCATTGTGCGCTGTTAAAACCCAAGAGGCATAAAGAATGAAAGTTTAAAAAAATATCCATTGGTTGAATTTTTAAATAAATATGCAAATATATTCTATTGATGTTTTATAATGTATCATATGCATATATTAATATAACCAGATTATTATAAATTATTATAAAATAGCTTTAAAATCGGGTATTGCAACATTTCAAGGTATTAAAAATTTAAATACAATAAAAAATGATGCATTGTTAATGTATCTTTTTAAATTATTTCATAGTAACTTAGTAACGAAATTTAACATATACTTATTTTAAATACAGCATATTCAAAATGTATAATACGGTAGCCATTTTTGAAACAACATGGCAAACTTCCAAACTAGCGGCTGTTTAACAGTTTCAATTACTTTTTTAAAAATATCGATCAGTTTTAAATAAAACTGAATTTCAAGTTAGTATTTGCATGTAAAATTTAAATTTAAAACGAATTAAATAATGGGATAAGGCAATACGAGGCACGGAAGATATCTCCTGGCAATACGATGCATGGAAGATGCTTTAGGTATGTCTTATATTATGGTTGTCCCTATAATATTTCAGATATCTCGATGACCGAGGCAGTAAATGCATTACCCTATAGTCTAGAGAGCTCTGGTTCGAGTTCGAGTTGGCTTTCAGATCAATGCATCTAATGGAAGACCACAATGGAGCTTTTTCGCATTGTAGATTTGATCGAACCCATAATGGGTTAATTAAAGGAGGTGGGAAATATTACAGGAAACAAATGTCAATGTGAATGCCAAGCAAAAATGATTGCGTAAGGACAATTAACATAATTTAATCATTA